>NC_079437.1:56659449-56879449 GCF_903798145.1 Danio aesculapii | reverse complement strand
TTTGGTTTTAAGGGTCTCCAACAACAGGCTGATATGCATGCAAGGCCAAAAAACACATTCATTGTCTTATAATTTGCATTTATTTTTACCTAATTATCCCAGCGGCTCACATATGATTCGTTCAGCGATTCATTTGTTCCCAAACCCCTCATTAGTGCGATGCTAATCTGCGATGATTAGACTGATGACAGTCTGTTGCGATTGGGCGACTGCGTTCAGCGCGAGACGGAAAGAAATGTCCACCAAGGCTTATCAACAATATTGAAGTAGTCAGAGTACAGAGTGTATGCGCGTTTTTCCTGGGAGTCTCCCGTATTTCAGACCCATCTCCCGCCACCCTCCCATTTTGTTATTTCTCCCGGAAAACCCTGTAATTTCAACCATTTTCTGGGACAAATGTTGGCAGGTATGTGTGTGAGCCCAATGCAGGAGTGCATTGAAGCAATGCAGTTAAACATCAGCATATTACCCTATTCTTAACCATAAGTAAAAACAGTGACACACATTCAGTATTAATATTTAAAAATAACACTAATTTTCCCTCACACTTCCAATAATATCCAGCTGAGCACAATGTTATCGCGACATGATTCAACTGGTGTCTGCTACAGTGTTCTTCTTTTTCTTTGCTGCTGTGTTTGTGGGTGGGGCCGTGGGGTTTCAATTTTCCCAGGTTAGCATGCACAACAAATGGGCGGGGCTTAAGTTCCGTATCCACATCACGGCGGCATGGCTAAAGACTCGTTATCAAGACGATTCATTTGAAGCACTGTGAGTCGACTCTTTTGTAGGTGAATCAATAATTTTAAACACTGCACACTTTCAGATTTAGGCCTTAGCTAGATAATTCACTTCACTTAGAGCTGTGTTACACACTACATGGAAGGTCATTTTCAAATAACCCATAATAGGGGCTCTTTAAATTACTGTGGTTTTACGTAAATTATTTTTGGTGACGCTTGATTTTACAGTGTCCTTGTTTCACATTACATGTGTACATAGAGTTAAACAGTAAATTATGTTTATTTACATGCAATAACTCTAAGCTAAAAGTATATTTACTTGTTTTAATCAATATTAATCGTGCACTGTAACAAATCATTTGTACACCGCGTATAACATTGTAAATGTTACTTAATACATTTTATTGCATAGTAGAAAACTACAACAAGAAAAATTAAACTATAAATAATACTACTATGAATAAATACTGTGTTAAATTATAAAGTCTAAATTATTTTCCTTATTATTAATCCTTCTGGATCAAGTCATATTTCTTTTAGTTTGGCTGGAATGAAAAACTTTTTTTAAATAATATTTAAGATCAATGTTATTTGCCCCCTTAGGAGTTTATTTTATGGCTATCGAAAAAAACCCTTTTGTTCAATGACTTGCCTAGTAAACCTTTTTTAACAAAGTTAGGCCTTTAAATTGCACTTTTTAGGGTCCCGTGAAGTGCTTTGAAATGTGCATTTTTTGGGGGGGCGCTCTAGAGCACCGTATGGAATAGACGTAGTTTGAGGAGCTCCTCCAAAACCTCGAAATGTACATTTTTGTTCAATGTTTTATGTACTTTCAACAGAAAAATGAAGAGAGGGCGAGTCATAGAGTAGCTCCTCCCTCTTAAAAAGCAGCCAATCAGCTTAAGTTGTGATGTATGACATGGAACTGTTTCCGGGTCCAAGCTGCTACTCATTTATATTGAGAAAATATTAATATTTATGACCACTTTTTAGTCATATAACAAGTTAAAGTGAATTTTAAGTAAAATCATGGTGTACACGACTTGCTGCATCACAGACACCCATATTTAAAAAATTTATAGAAAAGAAATCACTTTCTGGCCATCTGATAAAAGGCATTGATATATATTGCGATATCATGATTTTTGAAATGTTTATTATTACTATTTGTTGAGCCTCACCATAGGGTTGTATACAGCGCTTGGACCTGGAAGCCCCTTTGCGTGACGTCACACTTAAGTGGATAGTGTTTTGTTTCATAACAGCTCTGAAAGTGAGAGACGTTGAGCACAAGTGCATCAAAGTGGGCAGGGCATCTCAGATTCTAGAGAGCATTTGATTGGTCAAATTTTTGATGAGAAACTGAAGTATGAGGTGATGTGAGAAGAAAAACGATCCCTTTAGGCGGAGGTGACAAACTACAAGCTTTACATGTTTATATCAGTTTTATATCTTCTAAACATTAATTTTATCATTGTTTTTTTACCACACTAGCTTGCCAAGACTAACACACTGATACTAAAATAAAAAAATAAAAAAACGTTATTTTAATTTCGCTTTAAGTACTGGTATCATGGCAAAGACCAAAGAAATGAGTTGATAGAAATGAGTTATTAAAAGTACTGTGATTATGATGTAATCACTTGTGAACTAAAACAATTACAATTTCACAGAAGGAATAAAAATTTACTTCAACTGTGTGTATTTACATCTTTATACCTAAATAAAAAGAAAAAGCTTCAAACAGAAAGCAATTCCCATGTAATATTCATCAATATTCATTCATAAACCCAGATGCATGCACGATTTAATTGTAAGAATGAGTGTAATTGTGACGACCTCATCTCCTGGCCTGCACTGACCCAAGTGCTAAACGACAGGAATCTGTCACATTCCTGGCAATGAAATAGATTAGAGGAGAATTCGCAGCGCTATAATTACATCCACGGCCTGTTGAATCCCCCCGGCTGCTGCAGGAAAACCATGCCATTCACATCAACGATTGGCAAACACAGGACGAGTTTATCGACAGGAACACACACACTGATGTATGTACACAGATTTCAGATATTGTCTATAAGCCTGAATCATGCACATTTCTTTTTCAGTTACAAGGAGATACAGTAGGAAGACACAGCCAAGCAGTCTGCTCTGCCAAATGCATGTAATGCAATTCAGACCCAGTACTGATTAGGGAAGATAAAGCATGACTGGATTTCCTCACTGAGGTCAGATGAGTTCTCCCGCTTCCTGTTTATGGTTTGAGGAGTCGTCTGAGTCGGGTTTTGCTGATATTGGACGCTTATCTGTGGTGTGTGTGTGAGAATCTGAAGACAGAGGAACAGGAGTTACTCACTTTACTTTTTTCTGGGGTTCAGTAAGGGCTCCTGAGCTAAGACCAGGCACTGATTTTCGTTTGCGTGGCCTACCAGGCCCTCGACGCGCTGGACTTCGAGGAGTCTCCTCTTTCCTAAAGAAAACATTGTTACCTTTTGCTGAACATGATTTAATGTAAACTAATTTCAGCTCCACTGAGTGCAATTACAAAAATAAAAACCATTATTCAGAGGTATTTATAACATGGAATGTTACTTAAGCTTACGTTTAAAGTGTCAAACTTTTTAATATGGATGTGATGGTGGATAGATTTTAAGGGTCTTACTGGTGATCATGCTTCCTCTGAAGTTTGGCGAGCTCTTTCTGCTTCTCTTTGTAACGTTGTTGCAGCTCTGCAAGCCTCACACGCATCTCCAACTCCTGTCCATCCATACTGTCCATGGTACCTTTCACTGGACATACCTACAGCAGCCAAATCAAACACACCTTCTCTTAAGTTGCCCTTTGGTTGCTTCAGTTTTAGGAGTTCTGGGCATACTTTTGGTTCTAGTCCTTCTGTTTTGGTTATCCAGAGTTTTGTTTGTGCAAGATCAATTTGACACATCAAGGACTAGAGAAATGCGATACAAGTTGGATGCACATTTGATAACACATTGTAAACGTCATGAAGAAAATGCTGTTACCGGTTCATGGCGAGGTGTCCAACTGCATTTTCGACGTAAGTTGAGAGTTCTTCGAGCAGGATACTGCTTCTCATCTGTGGTGATGCTCTCCTGTGAACCCAATTCAAGGGCACGTGCTGCTGCCAAAGTAGCAAGGCTCTGAAGGTCAAAAATCCATTGATCTTCTTCTGTTGATGAGAAGAACAAAATGCAACAAGAATATAGTATATCTCTCATATTGTGTAATCTACCATGTGAAACAGGATGTTGATGAATTAACTGATAGCCTTGAAAGCAGGAAACAGATATTGTATTGAGAAGCAATTTGAAGGGCTGATTTGTCTTGTTTTTTAAAATATCAGATTGTTCTTCTGATGCATATTGCTCTACAGCAGTGTTTCCCAACCATGTTCCTGATGGCACACCAACAGTCCACATTTTTAACCTCTCCCTAATCAAACACACCTGAATCATCTTATCATAACATCAGAAGAGACTCCAAAACCTGAAATGAATGGGTCAGATAGTGGAGACATCCAAAATATGTACTGTTGATGTGCCTCCAGGAACAGGGTTGGGAAACACTGCTCTACAGGATATCACAGGATCAAGGTTTTTTTTTTCAATCAGATAGCACTTTATAGCTCAAGACAAGGAAGTAGGTCTTTTAGTTAAATGAATTAATCAACCACTACACATTGTCTTGAATAAATACTATAATGTGAGGAAATGTTGTAGATTAGATGTGCAGTTCTGGAATTGGCACCTGGAGCAAAACCAGTGACTTGGAGGAGTAAAGAAAATTTCATTGCAAACGAGTACCTTGAGTTTTACTGCAACTTTGGTGGTACCGTTGCAGTTCCAGATCAGCTAGTTCACTCAGCAACTCCATGCCGTGATATGTGGAGTTCAGTGGACCACAAGACTTTTGAGATTGGTAGGAGGAGGGTGGAGAGGGAGGAGGACAGTCACCACAGAAGGCTGCAGCAATCAGAAGCTCCAAACTCCAGTAGCTTGATGTGAGACTCTGGGAACAGGTATTCGATGTTGATGGTGTAACCATTTTACAGTTTGACTCTTGATCTTCCTCACCAATCACTGCATCCTCTTCTTGGGTTGTGGGTGAACAATCAGAGGCACATGGTTTTTGTGTTAATGGAGGTACCAGATCATTTAACGTTTCAATGCCTTCAGTCTCTTGAGGAGGTATATCTTTGCCCCCTTTTTCTTCAAAGCTAACAATTGGTTCTTCTTCATGGATGACTTCCTCAGACGACAGAGTAGGTAACTGTCCTACTTCACAACCTGGAACTTCATCAGGCACACAAATGATCTCTGCATGATCCTTTTCCTGATTAGCCTCTACAGGCTCACAGCATCCCAAGGCTATGACTGTCTCCACATCTTCCCCTTGCACAAACACACCCTCTTGTTGTTCCTCTACCAGGCTAGTGGCATCAACTTCCATTGTTGGCGCTTGTGGCTCTTGGAGTGGCCTCACCATTGCATGACATTCTAGGCCCTCTCCCAAACTGGAAAGAGTTGGAGAACTGTGTTCAACAGCTTCAGACCGAACAGGCTCCAGATCAGCAGGCTCAGCCAGCTGTACGTCTTGAGTCGTGGGGCCATTCCTATATCCCATGTTGATATCTGGATAGGTATATCCAGGTGGCAAATCTGTGAGCACAAACAAAGCTCAGTGGTTTCAATAACACACAAAAATCTGAAATAAAACACTTTTTTTTCCTTTGTAACCTTTATAAGGGTGACATATTTAATAATATTTGCACCAGAAGTCTGAACAAAAACACATTTTAATCGACTTGGCAGCGACACCATCCCTTGATCTTATTTTGACTTCAAAAAGTGCAGCTGTTAATAGGGTAATTCTGAGGTAAAACAGGGCTCTCTTTCTAACACTGCTACATCCTCTGTAACAGTTAGTGAGGTGTTGATGATGATAAAGAGGGTGTAGGCTGGGGGGACGGGGGGCGTCTGGACAAGGTGTTTCTCCATCATTACTGATGTGCTGGCATTGGGGAGCTGAGCTGGCAGCCATTTTCTGCATCTATCAGCAGCTTAGTCAATCGTGCTCTTGCCTATATAGCCTCCCACACAGAGCCACAGAATCTAAAAAAAGCCCTGATTGTTTCTGCATGAGGGGCTCAGCATGAATAGCAAACAACATGTGGCTCGTGCTTTTGTGACTTGAAACAGACACGTTAACACAAACCTAGGGTGAACAACCCAAACTCTAGACATGACAACAAGACAGAAAACGCTAATACAAGTAAATGCACTGCATTTTAAACAGCCCAATACCGATATATAAAGAGGAATAGCTGCTTACCAGGCTCCATGGATTGAGGATAGTCCTGTGGTGGCTGCCCTTCCACCCTCTTTTCCTGGGACTCCACAGTTTTGAGTCGCTGTGATGGGGATGGGCTGATAGCTGGTGACCGGGGTGTCACGGCAACTGGGCTTGGGGCAGGGCAGGGTGTAGAGGGTGTACTTTTAGGGTGAGGCCGCATACAAGGGGACTGGCAGCAGGGTGACAAGTGGGCAGTAGAGCCCCTTGCAGGTGAGGAGACACGGCTGGACGGGCCATAGGCATAGCACTTAGGGGGTTTGGGGGTCCTGGACTCAGACAGGATGTCTTCTAGCTCCATGCTCTGCTCTTCTGATTTCTTTTGTACCTTGAAGAAAGATTGAATTTGAAAGAAATCTATAACGACCATTCAACCCTCCCTATAAGATCTGTACAATTTGGTTAATTCAAGGAAATATATCCATAATTTGAATATTCATGCTGGTCATGCAGTCTCCACATCAACCCAATTGCAATCTCCCAGCCCTGTTTTGCTGAATCATGTTTTGATTTAGACCCTAATGGAGCAAATCGATTGATTTTGGCCTCCAATCAATGTCAATCATGTTCATTGAAGACTGCATTTGGTTGTGTATGTCTAGAACTGTAACTGGGTCTTGCAGGAAATTCTTTTTAAATGGATTTTAAGGCGAGGGGGTGGGGGGTAGATTTACTCCTTGCACACACTGAAATGGTTTTATTCCACAAAGAAGAATGCATCCTCACTAATTATCAGGGGTCAAGCATTAGATAATTTGAAAGCTCTGCTAAGCAGTGCTAAATGATAGCTTGTGTGTTTATATGTACCTGGCTATGGTCAGCTGTGTCTCTCTGCTGTAGCTCTGTATTGTTTGCGGCTCTGTGGGTTTGAGGTGGTGGTGTGTGATGGCTGGGGTGTTGCTGATGCTGCAGCTGCTGGTGTTGCTGTAGAGCATAAAGCTCCTGTTGCCGTAGAAACTGTGAGCGAGGATACACAGAAGGATGCTGCATGTGGGAGTGGGCCCCTCGGGCCCTGTAGACTGGGGGCCACAGACCAGGCTGCTCCATCACATCTATTGAGAGAAATAGATATGTTAAAGGCCATGTTAAAAAACAAATGTTAAGCTCTCACATAGAGAGCATGGCCTCTTCCCAACCTACTTACACAAAGACAAATCATGTACATGAAACACCCCTCCAAATCTCATATGAACACAGCCTCCACCACAATTATTATCCTTAGTTAAATCTATTAATACTGTGGTTCTCAACAGTGGGAAAAGCCAAGATCAAAATTGAAACCTAAAAGTGAAACGGTATAATACAATTTTAAATAAAACTAAATACAATTACAGACTGATTATTGATCATGGTCATCAGACTGTTACTGTCAATGTGTTCCCTCAAAAGAACCTACCAATTAGCCAACAAGGGTTTAGGGGTTCACATTTTGTTCCACAGAATAAAGAAGTTTGACTCTGCCTTGTATATATCCTCATTAATATATTGAATGTAAATAAAGAAATTGTAAACTTGAAGTTGAGCAAAACTACAACTATAGCATGTGATTTGTACATGTGTGAGAAATATCAATTAACCAGCACTTTAGCTCCCTCCAATCACCACTGTCACACTTACTGCCTTCCTCCCTCATTTGTTCCAACCTAAATGTTTATTCCCCGAATAATGCATACTTTTAATATTAATCATTTGATGATGAACTCAACAAAGGCAGATCCCATCAGAATAAACGTTAGCTTGAAAAGTTTGGCATTTGACAAGCTATATTCCCTCCCTAGAAAATTCCAGTCTCTGATATCCACAGTGGGCCTATGATACAGCATGTAGTCAATTTGACTTCTTCGTTCCCATGTCATGGATAAGCTCCTAATGTTCCCTTGACAAAAACAGAAAGCCAGTTGACATATCTTCAGCCTTAGCTTCTGCAAGTCAAATGTGTTTTTCTACTCTTGCCATTTCACATAGCATCATTAACTTGCATGTTCAGTCTAAGCTCTCATACACCACCCCTGTGCCTTGACACATTTTGGACCTTTGCTCTGCAACATTAACCCAGCTTAACTAATGTTTCCCGGGGGAAGGATTTTGTGGATGCACTTCCCCTTATAGCAGGAATTCCTGTGGAGCACAGAAGGAAGTATTCCTTCGAAGACATTGAGATAATTAAATTTCACAGCCTTTGTGAGTTGAGGGATGTGTAGACGAGTGAGGCTAGGAGGTATTCTTACTTCAATGTTTTTAGTGCACATATGGCAATGGCTTAAAGGGGGGTGCTGAAAGCATCCCAACCCAGACCATGTGGGGGTGGAGCAGGTGGTTGACAGGAAACAGTTTTTTTTTTATTACTCATGCATGTTTTCTTCTTCATCTTAATATTTTCATTCTAACGTGTCTTTTGAAAATCAAAGCACACAAGTGTAAACGATACCTCGATCACTGGGACATGTGTACACATGAAGAATAGTCAACTAAATTTCAAACAATTCTGAAATTGTGAAAACTATAGTGATGTAAATTAGATCAGGTTTTAGAAGTGTTCACATTACACCCGCATAGCAAAATATCTCTGGCCCAGCTCTGGCCCACACAATCAGCTTTTGCTTGGCCCACATGCCGCAGAGAACTACGGTACATGACTGGACCAAGTCTGGCTTCCAGACAAGGGCCAGACACATATCAATTATTAACATCATGGCCAAATACTACATTTGACCTCTGGCCCAAGTATTGTGTGCGGCCTTAAAGATGGTGCCACCTCTGCCAAACCAGGGCCATGTTTGGCCCACATGCTGTATGCCAGTGCAGGACGAATACCTGCTGTGCCAGATTTATGCCAAATCTGTGCCGGAATTCTTTGCTACCTGGGCATGGACCGAGGTGGCAAGCATAAGTCACTTAGTCTGCACTCGGTTTTAGTGAAACATTGAAGTTAAGTATAACCTTGAATCCTGAGTGGAATCACTTTAGTAAAGAATACTTTTTCTGGCATAGTAAAATCTTCAGGTAGAAACCCATGAGAGTTCCAGTGTGCCTCACAAAAATGAGTGCTAAATCTGAGAAATGGGTCATCTGTAGCAGGTCAAATAAATCGAGGATATGGAAAGAAGAAAAAAAGGAGAATAAGCACAAAACAGCATAGTATACCAATGTGAGTAGATGGGTGAGTGGCTGGCTCACTGGGCAGCACTACCAGTTGGGTGGAAGGGTCCTGGGGCAGGGGAAGAACTGGCTGAAGAGGGGCAGGCATAGCTGCAGAAAACCCAGGGGGGAGATTTTGATGCAGCGCTGTGTGGCCAATACCTATAAAAGCATAAGAATCATTTTAGAATACATTATTTTAAAAACCTATATGCATGTCAGATGTACTGATTAATGAATGAACTCCAGAGCAAAAGAATAAGGCTGAATAATTAAATTCAATTAAAAGTTATTCGACATTACTAACCATATGAGTGACCCGTCATCCAGAGGGAGGGACTTCCTGTGCGTGGCATCCAGTGGTGGTGAGCAGAGTGTGAATGTGAAGCCGGGTCTCCTAATTGGCCAGACTGCATTGAAGTGCCACCTGGCACCATGATATGAGAGGTGAGGTCACCATGGCAACTATTAGAGGGATGGATGTGTGCAAATTCTACCCTTTCCTTGTTATCCCTGCAAAGCCATATTTGAGACAGGTGAAAGGTGAGTGGTTGGAAAAAGTGAGAAACAAATGTGTAAGGCAATATATTCACCTGATATACGCATCCCGTTCCCTTTCTATGCACCGGTGGCCCATGTGCTCTATACTTGTCCTTTTCCTTTCCTCCTCTCCTGGTAAATCGGAAGGATACACAGAGCGTGGAGTGCCTGCAAAATAGTAAACAAGTTTACATCATAGATTTTCTTTCATCTGCAGCTCTCACTATCTTTGGCACTCTGCATGTACACAGCTACTGAGTAGCTTTTTTTCTACAATGGCATGTGTGCACTCCACTTGTATCTGCAGTTTCAGGAGTAAAGAAAAGCTGTTTCCACTTTGGGTCTTGGCAAGTTTTGCTATTTATTTTTCATCAGTGAAGTCTTTCAGAGGTCATGAAAGAAACTGTTCTGTCTCCCTGCCCACTGTTTGTTTAGGAAGGCCCTAAGAGGTCAAATGTCAAGCTTACCTTTCATGGTGGAGTGCACCCGCCCCTGTCGGCTGCTGGGATGACTGCCTGATGCTTGGCATGGAGGATCCTTCTGTCTTGCCACAGCAACTGCAATCCCTACTGGAGGCTGTCGAACCTCCCCCTCTAGATGTTGGGCCTCTCCCATCTCTCGGCCCCGTCCCCCATAATCACCTCGCTCACTTTCATGGCTTTGGACTTTCCTGGAGGGTAGGGTCTGCTTGCCTCCCTGAAGAGAGCAGCCATTTGGCCCGGTTTTGAGGCTTCCAAGTCCTCCAAATGGGCTTTTCTGTGACAGGGGGAGAGACTGCTGGTTGCTGTACTTCAGAAGGTTCTTCATGGCACTATTCTCCCCCTGTGAGCCTGTGACCTCCTGCTGGTTTTGAGGAGGAGCTGGATGAAGGGGAGGAGGAGGGGGACCCATTCCTGCTGTTTGGTGCTGCTGTTGTGTGGGCGGTCTGTTATTGGCAGCTCCACTGTTAGGTTCCATGTAAGCTTTGTGCTGATTTTCTTCAGGGTGGATGTGATGAGGTTGCATGACCCAAGGTGGCACTGATGGCTGCTGATGTGGGTGATGCTGTGCATTGTTGTTATAGCCATAAGGAGACATTTCCATCTTCTGCTTCATCTCCTGGTTCCCATTAGCCTGCGCCATGTCTGCACCAGGGGTGTCTGGGCCAGCCCTGCTGTGCTGTTGGTGACGAATACGGGCAACTTTCTGTCCATCTCGCTGCATAGAGCAGCTTCCATGTCCTCCTCCACCTGTGTGCTGAGGCATGGTTTTCCCCGCCAGAGGTGAGGGAATGGTTGGAGGTCCAGAGTGTGAGCAATCCCTGTAAGGTTGGGAATTGGGGTTGGTTTGGTTTGGTAAAGGATGTACAGCCTTTGTCTCTTGACTTAGCGTAGATCTGAAAATGTCTGTTTCCATGCTGTTGATGCAATCAGCGCTGCGGGAGCGCACAGACTGGTGTTGCTGGGAATGGCTCTGCTGCTGCTGCTGTTGTTGCTGTATGTGATGGTGGTGGTTGTGGTTATGCATCCAGTCAGGGGCCTTTTCAGCTTTTCTATATGGATGTTGCTGCTGAGTTGGAGCCTGCTGTTGTTGTTGTTTTCTAGGCCAGTTACCATGATGTCCCCCATTGCCATTTTTTTCCATGGTCTTGTCCTTCACACTGTTTCCTCCACCCCCAACCCCCTGGCACTCTGAGCTGCCCATCTGGAAGGGGCCTCTGGTTTTCTCCCCAAGGTGGTTAACAGATGGAACGAATGTGGCTCCGTTTGCTTTGGGGTCTCTGCATCCACCACTATTGATCCCTTTATCATGTACGGAAGTATTGCCCATAGGGGCTGGTGGTGGAGGGCAGAAAAAGTCAGGGTGAGGGTGCGAGTGCCGGTTGTGATGTGGATGATGGGGGTGGCCAGGGTGAAGCTGCAGACAGTGAAATCCACCAGGATGCCCCCCTCCAGCAGCAGAGGCCATGGGCAGAGGAGGAGGTACTGAGTAGGTCAGAGAATGCTGCAGTGTCTGACCTCGCTCCAGACAGTCTGTTGAATGCTGTTCACTGATCCGCATCTCCCCACTTATTGCCTCTTTACCACAGCGACCGTTAGTGCCACTACCCATATGTCTGTTCTGAACATTATTGGACCCTACATTTGCTCTACCCACCCCATCGACACCATAAGTAGTCATGGAGACCTTTGGCCCAGTCCCATGTTCCCCATTTATCACCTTTCCATTGAGCAGACAGGCACTAAGAGGTTTTCCCATATTCTGTGGATGCTCCTTGTACTCCATTGGTAAAGAGGCTTTGTGTCCCCTGCTAGACATCTCCTCCATGGTGACAGGGTGTTGTTGATGGAGCTGGGATTGATGAGAGTGATGATGTAGCTGGTGGTGATGGCGTTCTTTAGAATCATGTTTGTTACTAGGTCTGTCTTTATCTTTTGCAACTGAAGCCACTCCTCTCTCTAAGCTAGGCTCTTTAAGGCCCTTGTGCAAGCTCACTCCACTTCCTGCATCTCTGTCCCTGCTACATGAGCCCTGGGGTTGTCCTGATCCTGCCCTTGACATAGGCTGGATGTTGTGATTGGCTGAAATGAGTGGGGGCTGGGACGGAAGGCTTCTTAAGTAGAAGTTCTCTGCGAAGCAGATCAGATATTGCTGTTATTAATTTAAAATAGCACTAGCCTAAGCATTTCTTCGAATTCAAAATAGAAAACTATGTTGGCACTTTTAGAATTGAAAACTTAAAAAAAGAGGACTAGAGCTGCATATAAAATATGCAACTTGAAAAGTAATAGAAATTATGGTCAAAAATTTTCATTTTACTTACCTTTTTGTGTATCATAAAAACGATGCTGTCCATAGAGGACCCCGCTGTTGGCATGGTGATCCAAATGGCTTATGGGAAGAAAGGTGTGGGCTAGACTCCCTGAGAAGTGAGGATACCCTGGGACTGCTGTGGAAAAAAGAAAAAAAATGATGATTGTGAGCACACCAGTGGAAACACCCAAAGGGGGAATATACAGAGTTAAATGTACAAAGAATTATAGACATAGCTAAAAAAGTGAGAGAGTGAGAGAGAGAGAGAGAGAGAAAGAGAGAGAGAGAGAGAGAGAGAGAGCAATAAACGAAATGAAGGCTCTGATAACAAGACAATCACTAAGCCAAATTTCTTTTGGCCGCAAGCATTTTGGTCCAGATCTAATCCCCCTATTCCAATGCAGCTGGTGTTTCATATTCACCAATAACCACAGGCTTTGGATGTCATATTTGCCATTCCTATTTGGGTTTGCAATGCAAACAAGAAGACAAGTTCAGTCTTGGGGACTAAAATAATGAATGAATTTTGTCTCCTGAACATATAGCTCTCACTGTGCGAATCTCCCATTGTTGAGGTAAGAAATAAGAGTAAAAACTCACAACATAGCAAAGTGATTAAGGAAAGGGTCCAAAGATTACCACCTTAAATTAATTTCAGCTGTCTGGACTGGCAACTGCCACAAACACAAAACTTTAATGGCTTAATTCACAACTAGAGTGCTCTGCCTGATTGTATTATAGCACTTAGTGATATGTCTGCACATTACATTTATGAGAAACAGTTAACCTTCTGAAACCTTGCCCTTGAGTCCATATTATTACACAAACTGACATGCTTGCAAAAACCAGCTACTCTACTCTAAATGTAAGTCCTTGCTTCTTATTGTTCTCATTGTTAGTCATTGTTTCTCAAGTGCCTTAACACATCATAGAAATTTAAATTAACATGTATTCACTAAATTATTATTTATATATACCATTAGCCTGGTGGTTACGTGCGTCAACATATAAGGTTACGTGCGTCAACCAAGGTGCTCACGGTGACCCAAGTTCCATTACCAAGTTCGATCCTTCCCCTCTCACTGCTCCCCACAATTTCCTCTCAATACTCTCCACTGTCCTATCAATTTAAGGTTACCCCCCCCCCCCCAAATAATAATGATAAAAAAGTAGAATGACATGATTAAACAATGAGAGAAATTTTGCATGAGCTATACCCATGATGCAGCTCAGACAAAAGAATAATACCCCTATAATCATTCATAAGGAGACTTGGTTTTCCTCAGACACCAAGAGCAAGGTGATAATTGCAAGCTCCTTTTTTATTATCACTATTATTATCTGTGAGCCTTAATAAGCACCCACATTTTCATTTATGCCAATTGATTTAAAAAAAAATATGGCCCCTTTAAAAAAAGACATTTTGTCTATGGGTTGTGCAAAATCTGATACAAGCTTGCTTTATGCAAATCAGTCTTCGCCTGTATCTCTGGTGTCTTTGTGTTTTTATGCGTGACACTTGGCAGCGTAATCCCATTTCACAGTGACGTCTGTCTGTGCCCGATAGTGGCTGGTTGCTCAGTGCTAAGCAGAGGCCTCTCAGGGCAGGTGAGTGGGCACCGCTGGGCATTGCAAAGCACATTCAGCTGTTAATCCGGGCAGGACAAGGGAAGGTGCTGTGCCAGCCGACTAGATGAGGCAGGTTTTACTGCTTAGTGCTGACACTAATGCTGCTAACACTGTTGCATTCACAGAGACGGCAGCTGCCTGAAAGTGACTGACACCAGCTCACTCAGCACATGCAGAACTGTTATTGTCTGAACTAGATGCTGCCGCAGCTTACTGAAAGATATTCATAGGAAAAAACCTTTGCTTTTCTACAAATCAGCAAAAAAGGGAGAGGTAAAGCCTTACTGGGTGCTGCTGGCCGGTATGGGCCCTATGACAACATTCTGTTGTGTTATACCGAAAGAAAATGAGGAGGGGGGTTTGACTGGGCCCCTTAACTCTGGGTGCCCCAAAACAGCGTGGGCCCTTAGGGTGCACCCACACTTTGGTATCCGAACCGTGCCCAGGCCCGTTTCCCAGATCATTTGAGAAGTGTGAGCGCTCTGAATCGGGCTCAGGTGCGGTTCAGTTGGACGGACTTGGCGCGGTTGAAAGAGATGTGCCAAAGCGCAGCACTGCATTCCGAACAATGTATGATCTAACAATGTAAAGAAATCTCCACTGTGCTGAGCAAGAGGGCTTCTTAAACTGAACAGTACATCATCGATGACGTAAGCATGCTAAGGTTCGAATGCAATGTGAGTGCGGGCCATCGGGGGAGACAGGAGGGGGAACAAGTGTGCTTCGGCCCGGTTCAAGGCAACTATACATAGTGTGAGTACGCCCTTAGAAGCATCCTAACTAAGCTAATTCCCAGACAACAAAAGTGTGCTTATGCAGACAAACTCTTTGAAGTGAGCTGGAACTTCTGTAAATTCTAATGTTACACGATTTGCACATTCAAGCTAATCCGATCTGTCAATCTTCCTGTTCACGTGGACAGCCAACCGTTGTCCCACTGTCTGCTCATGACACTACATCAGTAAATAGCCCAGAGTAAATTGTATAAGGAGACAGAGGGGGAAGATAAAGCTGCCTGTCGAGACCGCAAATTGAGAAGAAGTGACAGAGCAACACAGAAATGGTAGAGGGTGGAGAGGAAAGACAGGGGAGGATGGGTGGAGGTGAATGGTGCTCATCAGGACTACTAATTGAAAGGAATTGATGGAGCCTGGCAGTGGAAGAGGGGGAGGAGGGGATAACATACATTCTACAGACAGGAAAGACAGGATTGGATTGAGAGAGATGAAACAAGTGATCTGTGAGAAGTATAAAGAGACAGAAGCCCCTTTTCCAACATCAGGGTGCATGCGCTGGTATCCAATCTGTGACTTTACAACCATGGAAAAACAATCAACATAGCTACATTGAAATTGTAATGCCCCAATTAAATCTTATAGTTTCCAGTCTTTCAGTACTTATAAAATGATGCCTGTGAATTGATTGCTATACACATAAGGGCACCTATTATGCAAAATCAACTTTTGGAAGCTGGACAGAAATATGTGTAGGAATAGTGTGTACACAGCCATATTAGAGGGATACAAACACATCAAGTATTTTATTTTTTATTAATTTTTTTTCCTAAAATTAAACCAGGATCCAAATCCCAGTTATTTTAAGGTGAAACGCGCCGTGACATAGCAGTGCAGTGTTCCCTGCCCACTGATATTGATTGACAGGTGTCTATTATGTCTCAATATTAGCACATATTATCATGTCCACAAGGCAGCATTTGGAAAAAAAACTGGGATTAAAAAATCTGTTCCAAAAATCTGTGATCTAGCTGCAAATAGGAACTGGGACACGTTGTATTTTATAGCATTTTGAACTAATTGTCATTGTAAATCAATGTGCCAGTTGCACTGTAAAGATGATCAAATTTAGCATTATCTCTTACTGACGCTTACTGTTATTGAACTTTGCCATAAACAGTAGAAAAAAAGATTTTTTTTTTAAAAATAAAGAAATTACAGTGAAATCTCTATGTATGTAACACTAGAAGTCAGAGTACAATGGAGGTGAAACCTCAGCCAGGCAGGCAATGGTCAAAACAGGAGCAAACTGTATCTTGAGGGTAATCAAAAAGCGTAGTCGTGGTCACAGGCAGAAGTCAGTGTAGGCGGCAAACAGGATATACAAAGAAACAAGCCAAGGATCAAAAGCACGGGAAGACTAGCCAAGGAAACACTTAGAAATGTTACATCGAACGTACAACAAATAAGACCCAGCACTATGTGTGTGTATCAGAGGTGAATATAAAGTCCAGATAATCAGTCCACGATGAGTTACCAGGTTTGTGTATGTGTAATCTAGAGAAATCAGGAACTGGCGTATGTGAGGTGCATGATGGTAGTTGTAGTCCAGTTCAGTAACAGATGTGTAGTTCTCCAGCGATCTGCAACTGCTAGGCTGTGTCCGAAATGGCATACTTCCATACAATATAGTACGCTAAAAACAGTAAGCGAGCAGAGTAGTATGTCCAAATTTTTAGGATTTAAAAAACAGTATGTGAGAAGTACCTAGATTACCTACTTCCGGTGAGATTTTGAAGTGCGCATCGGATGGACGTTACGCTAACCTTTGATGCACTGCAAGAGAACTCATGAATGGGAGTGAAGTGGCGCAACTGACGCAGGTATGTCATGTGATGATGACAAAATTGTGGATGTAGTATTTCCAAGTTCCATTCATACTACTGACATTCATACTGTATAGTACATACTTTTCTAACGGCTGAGTAGTACATTTAAAATCAAATGCAATACCTACTGAGTTTGTGCACAGTGAACTTTGTTTATGCATTTGTTTGTTGCTTATTCATCGTTGATTAAACTCCACAACAACTTCATGAAATAACCATTCAATCAACTTTGGTATTTGTGACTGGATCCGACATTGTGTTGTGTTTATTTGACCTCTTCCTCTCAAGGGACATGCCTGAAAAGTGGGTGGGGAGAACCTACTTTGAGTGGGCAGGAAAAACCAGCTCATTTGCATTTAAAGGTAAAGATGCAAAACAGCAACAATTCACTCCGATTCAACAATCGACATTTTCAACAATGTGGTAAAATAAATGATCGGGTTGGTATTTTGAGCTAAAACAGAGCCTAAGATGGAGCAAAAGGAGAGCCCCTTAAAATTCTTTTTAAGCACCAACTCCAGTGTAATTCCATAATAACTAAATGGTGAGTAGAATGGTTTGAAGAGAGCAGCCTCTGGCAGAGTTAAAGCTAAAGTAATTTGAACATAGACACAGCTGGCAGACCTGTTGGGCCTTTCCAGTGTTTCCTTAATTTCAGTTTCTCTTCTTACAAAAGAAATGCAATACAGTAGGTGTTTATGAGCTAAAGTGATCAGAATCTATGCTCTAAATTAATAAGAACTGTTGCAGCATTATGTGGTCATGCATCAGGAGACTAATACAGTTGCAGTATAATCCTTTGAGAGTCTAGTACAAAAGAAACCCATGGAAAATATGCAGTTGTTTTCCATATTTATATTTAAATTAATGAAAAGCTTGGGGCGACATGGTGGTTCAGTCGTTAGCACTGTTGCTTCACAGCAAGAAGGTTGCTGGTTCGAGTCCTGGCTGGGCCAGTTGGCATTTCTATATGGAGTTTGCATGTTCTCCCCATGTTGGGGTGGGTTTTCTCTGGGTGCTCACGTTTCCCCCACAGTCCAAACACATGCACTATTGGTGAATTGGGTAAACAAAATTTGTGTATGAGTGAACGTGAGATATAACATCAGCTGTCATATATGTTCTGGAGATGCTCCAGACTTAAAACTTGCATAGACATCTTCAATATACAGATTTGGATCTTAATCCCCTGACTTCCATTTTTGGGGTAATGCTGGAAGAAATGAACCTAACCACTAATTAACTACAAATTGTTTCCTTTTCCTCATTATTGGCATGATGCCTGATTCTTCTTAACTGGAAAAAGGCAAGACCATCTCACAAACACTAAACGGTGTCATATCTTAAAACTGAAGTATATGATCTAAGGCTTTCCTCTAGTATTTAATACAGTCAACCAACCGTTTCTATCTTACAGTGAATTCTTGTTGGTTAATACATCATAACTGAACCCAAAGTCATAATGAAAAAGGAGATGAGGAGCAGATTGTAAAAACAAACTAGAAATCAGAAATATGCTATGTTAATCATTTCAGTGCCATAATAAAATATTCACACAGGGAATGAAGCATGTTAGGATCTTTCAAAGCGGGAGAGACTGTCCCACAGGGTGCAGAGGATAGGTTGGGTAATTGTGCTTCTCGTTTTTGCTTTTTTTATGCAAACTGGAGAAAAGACAATTTGCAATTATCTTAAAGAGGAGCGAGCTGAATGACGCTGATGGCAATCCAGGATTCAATCACTTTCACACTGCGTTCTGCACAATTAAACTGCAATACAGATAATAGCTTGCCATTCCGCTCATAATCAGCCTTATTACTTAGTAACGCAAGCATTATCATCAGTCCTATTAAAATCGTCCAGCTTCCTTGTGAAAATAATAAATTTTCCATTGGACAGAGGAACAGACCACAAGCTATCACATCTCTGGGTTTTTCGTGAGTTCATGGCCTGGCAGGTAGTGCGTTATTTATTGGCAAATTCTGGATGGTCATGACATAATCCTCTACTAGTCCTATACCCAGACGGAACACCCACGGACCATCTGATGTATATTTACCATTTCTGATTTCTTAAAATCAGAATCTGGTTGTCATTTTCTGAAGTAAGGTTGGTGCACAGGTTTGACAGTTTATAGGTTTTATCTAGTTATAATAATTAATAATTCCTCACATTTATATAGCACTTTTCTGGACACTCAAAGCGCTTTACACATTAGGGGGACTATCCTCATCCACCACCTTTGTGCAGCATCCACCTGGATGATGCAACGGCAGCCATTTTGTGCCAGACTGCACACCAAACACCAGCTGATTGGTGGAGAGGAGAGAGAGAGATGATGCCAATTATCATATGGGGATGGTTAGGAGGGTATGATGGACAGAAGCCAGTGGGCAAATTTTTGAAGGACATCCTGGGATTTTTAACGACCACAGAGAGTCAGGACCTTGGTTTAATGTCTCATCCGAAAGACAGCTCTTACTGAGCAGTATAGAGACCCCTTCACTATACTGGGGCGTTAGTACCTACACAGACCGCCTCACTAACACGACTTGCGGCAGCAACCTAGCTTTCCCCTGTGGTCTCCCATTCAGGTACTGACCGTGTGCAGCCCTGCTTAGCTTTAGTGGGCGACCATGTTAAAGTTGCAGAGAGCTAGCTGCCGGCGCAGAGAGCTAGCTATTGTTTATCAGGCCTCTGTATTAAGACAAACAGGAGGTTTGTAAGGACACTGAGCTCAGAATTTTGGCCTGTTTCTTTTTACCTATATGGATTGATTACTAAATGCGATCTGCCTTGTCTTTGTCCTCCTTGAATTGAATTGCATTATTTGCATGTCTCTAAATCTCTTAATTTAAATGTGGCTGGCCACTTCACTAAATGAAACACCCTTTATCTTCTTTAGTTAGTGTTTCTTGGGCAGAAGTTTCAAAAGCAGGCCTTTTTGCCAATAGATATGCTCTACAAAACAAGTTGTCTCCACACACCTACTTCTAGTGTGAACGTCAAGTGGAACAGGGATGTCTTCCATCATACCAGTAGGAGGGTAGAAAAGAGTGAAAATAGACTTGGGTATAGTGATAACTGGCATGGGGATAGTGTGGTGCTCAGAGAGGCTGGGTTTTTGCGGATTACACAAACAGCACACGGATGAACTCCTAATGGTTTATGACTGTTTGGCACATTTGGACATGGCCCGGAGGGGATTTATGTGTGAATAAGTGCCGAGTGGCAGTGGGCATGTCTGGGCATCTCCTACTCTTGCTGTCTCTCTCTATATTCATCTCTCTGTGGAGCTATGTTAGTCTGTCATATGAAGGGATCAGGAGCCGGTGCTGGATGAGACTGGCTCTTGGTTTGGCAGGCTCGGCCCGGGTGTGGCTCAGGCCAAGCTAGTATAAGACGTGGTGGGAAAAGCCACACTGGCTGTGACGCAGTTGACCATTTAGCTTGTACTTCCTCAGCTGTTTTGTGTGTGCACATAAATTCTTGTTGATGAACTTCACAGACCACAAGATTCTTTGGCTGAACTTTTGTCCTCTTTCTGCACTGTTGAAAAATCACTGGGGCGGCACAACTCACAGAGACAAAAAAAAAAAAAGACAGAACTCCTTCCTTCTGATGAGAAAGTCTATACACACAAAAATGTGATGGACACATAACTAGATAGACAGATGAGCAAGTGAGTGAAATGAGGCATGTCTTACCTTCATGTGAGTGGGGGAACCAGATCTGAGAGGCGCTGGAATGAGGACCCCCACGATAAGGAGGAGAGGAGGGAGAGGACGGAGGTCTGGAAGAGTGTGGAGGATGTGAGGGAGGAGAGCCTAGACTGCTGGCCAGGAACGTCCCCATGAAGGAGGCTGAGGAATTGCCCATCAGACCACTGCCTGTGTGGAGAAGGGAAGGTTGTAGAGTGATTAGGTGTGCTCACTAGCAGCTGAGCACTGGGTTGTGGCACGATAGTAGCATACCTGAGCATACTGTTTCACATGCTTTTGCTCTAATTGGCTGATTTAACTACCTCAATAACTTTGTCTACACAATCTTGCCCGTTTTTGGAGTTTAATAATTTGATGGGATTAAAGTTGTCCAGAGTTTCCCATCTCTGTTTCTGGAGGTGAACTATCACTGTACCCCCCAACATTTCCTAATCAAACAAACTTGACTCAGCTCATCATATTATTAGTATCGACTCCAAGACCTGATATGGATGTGTAAGATAAGGGAGACACAAAACATAATGTTGATGTGCCTTAAGGAATGATGTTGGAAAATAGTGGTCCACTTTGTAATGTGTCCTGGCTAGGAACCACCAACCGACAGAAAAGGTCCATCACATAACCAGTGATCCTTTTTATTTTTAGTGGTACAAGATCCTGACGTTGAGTGCAAAATGAATACAAGGACTCTACTTGTTACAAAGCTCCTAAATTTCTCTCATTTATAGCTTTAGTAAATGACGTATACTATTCCTCAGAAGGTGTGTTTGTTTAATTCAAGACTAATAGTTGGATAACTCTCTAAGTAACAAATATAAAACTGACTTGCCTGTGCCCTAGGAGAATGTCTGGTCAGCTCAGAGGTTAGCTGGTAATGTCTGGCAAATCCATACATTCTCCTCAACCAAAAGTGGACACCCCATCCAGTACACACAATATAATTTAGCCCTGGGACATCAGAGTCCAAGCTGGGTTACGTCAAGCCATCACTGGACAGCTATCTCATCTCACAGATGACTGCACACCCTATCTTTCTCTCATTTCTGTCTCTCTCCTGTGAATTCCCTTCCCAATTTTCCTCCCACTTTGTCTTTTTTTCAGTTGTTCACTCTCACGCCCTTAGTTTTGCCCTGAATTCTACTTTCTTTTTCTCTTCATTTCAGTCTGGCTTTCCAACTGTGGTACTTTCTTTAGTCCTGCTGGTATTTCCACCAACCTCCGGTCTCATTCACATGCTTTCTCTATATAAAGAATCCATCCAGAAATGCATTAATCCGCATTTTGACCTCAGAGCTGCTGAATCAGTTTGACACCCTCAAGAACATCCCTTTCCACTCTGTGGATCCAAAGAATGCACCAAAACACATTTCCAACCACTGATTTGGAGAATATTAGCATGATGAGATCATTGCAAGCCTTTCCTAAACAAACACAATAATTTACAACCTTAGTAAATCAGCATTTTAACCTTCGACTTTACATCTTCAGTCTGGCATCATAAATTCTGATGTCTTAGCCTTTGACTGTATCATACATACACTTTTATTCATCATAAAATGTTTTAAGAAGTACTTTCTGAGCTCTTACTATAACCCTGTTTGCCTTTCTCGTCAATAGCAGCTTAAATTATATCAGCGATATAGCAATTGTCCAGTCTGAGCAATGCCCCATATGACTGTTTGATGAACTATTATTCATTACAAACTAACATTGAGATAGACACACTAATTAAGCAGGGTTTTCGCGGCACTCCCAGTTTTATTCTGATAGGTGGAATGAAGAGGTCTAAAGTTTGTTATACTCATCTTCTTAAAGGCTGATTTATACTTCTGCACCGAGAATCGTTGATCAGTGTAAGCAGGGTTGAGAGATGCATGAAAGCAGCGTGCCCGTTAGTGCAAGTGTTAAACAAGGGTCCAGTCCCATGGAGGATCTCCAGATGTAAACTTTTGTTTTTTGTTTACTTTTTAATAGGTTCCCGCCTCTGAATGGGTGAGTTTTAGCTACTTGTACAGTAAGATAGCATATCAGGTGCTTTCAGTTTAAACCAAACACCTGCAAAGAAACTTGACACAGAGGAACATAAAACCCTGCTGCCAGCTAGCGTTTCAGAAGTGTTATTGCAGAGCAACACAAACCAAATGCAGAAGTATAAATGCACAGATTCGCATAAGGCATGCATCGTGGGTCACGAAGATCACTCAACAGAAGTATAATTCAGCTTCAAGCCTGCAGACCCACCATGTTTTATAGTAACTTGCTCAAAGTAAATGCTTGTTTGACAAAATGGTCAAGAACAAGAGAACTGGTTATATTAGTCAAAAAACCTAAGGCTCACATAGGACACAAACATAATTGATTGAACATGGCAATTAAGCAAATATCTTGGGCTCCTATCATATTCCTGCCTGGTGTTAGGCTGCAAATCTGGGTGCATGTGTAGAATGAGCTGCTTTTGGATAAGGATTGTAAACATACTTTTAATAATTAACAGCTAACAGGCTGGACATCCTACCAACCACATACACTCAAAAATATTTTGGCCTTTTCTTCAAACTACTTATTTTAAAATTAGCTGAATTAACACAATTCTTGAGTTTTTTGGGACAACTAAATTGTTTTAAATTCCATCCATTTAAATTTGCATAAAAAAAAAAGTTAACTTAATTTGTGTTTTGGCGACATGAAGGAATTGTGTGGAACCCAAGATTTTTTACAGTGTTTCTTATGAAAGGTCTCTGGGCTGTTCTTAGACCAAAGGCAGGAAAACACACTGAATGGATGAATTTTACAAAAAGATATGACTGTGCAAGACAGTAAATTCATTATAATCTTCATTCAGTGATTTAATAATGCACAATATACATCAGAAAAATTGACCACAACTGTCAAAGATTTACATTTTTTTGCAGGTTTACTTATATGATCAACCTTATGAGGTAATATTTTACTCATATACAGCCAAACACACAAAAATGAACAAACAAGGCCCCAAACTAAACACCATACAAAACCGGACAGTGCAAGGCTAATGTTTAACAGAAGACAAGTACCTCCCTCTAAATGCATGCAAGAGAGCAAACACAGCCACTGTATGTCAGATGCAATCAATAGGTTGCACAAGAACAAAAGACTCTTTAAAATGTGCATGTTCAAAAGCACAATTTATTTCTGTGACAGGGAAGCACCCAGGAAGCTGGAGGTGGAGGGAAGTGGCCTTTTTAAGAACTAGTAGGAGGAGTATTGTAATTACAAACTTTGGACAGCCACCTACTTTCTTTTCCTGTCCTACAACAGTACCGCTTTGGGCTGTACCAAGACATAGGGCAGATGAAAGACACGACGGAGACTTTACCATCCCACTCACCCAACTCATGTCTCACTATTTCACTTGAACAACCTAGTCCTAAATCATTATAAACTCGCCTTGATTAATTGGATATGACACACATCTCCATACAGTAACATTTTTAAGCAAAAGCTACTGAGGTGTAAGTTTATTGTCAATGAAAGTTGACAACCAGGGTATTGAATCTGAGGTCTAAGAACACAGACTGGGGACATTCATTTAGCAGGTCATTAAAAGTCAGTGGTCTGTCATGCCAGTATAGTATTTGCATAAATGATCAGGTAAAAAAATCAGGTAAAGTGTGTACTAATCAGTGTCGGTCTCTGACACTAATGGAGAATAATTCTATAATACCATTTATAAACTGCCTACATCAGTCCACTCATAAAAATACCCATCCATAAATGCCTGTGATCCACACAAACACCCACAGGCATGTCATAACCAGCAGGGTCCTGGCACATCCTCTGTGTACACACTGGATTTTGTGTGCCGCCACAGTGGATGCCATGGCCCTACCACCCGATAATGGAAGCAAGAACGTTCATTCAGCTTCCAGTCAACTCAGAGGGAGGCGTCTGATGGTGTTGTTGTCATGGGGATAGCAAAAGGGAAAGACGATGAGTGAGAACAGCATGGCCTCATCCAAACCAGACGCTCTGTGGGCTGAGCCGGTCTGGGCTGTTGCTAACTTGTTCTTTTAGTCTGATCTGATGAAAGTTGAGTAGTTCGTCTTTTATTGGCGGTGTGAAGCCTTAGAGGACAATAACTGATCGTAGGCCTGTGTTAAAGGCAGCAAGCAACACTTGCACATGACATCGTCAGTTCAGACTCACTGCTTGGATTGCTCATATTAACCATGGAATCGTACCACATCACTGCTGAAAGCAGACATACACGCACACTTTGTAAATTGAATTATTGTTTACTGCTCTTTGCATCTAAAAGAGTTGAGAAATGGTTATCACATAACTATACAGATTACAGAAAAATGTGGAGTACTTCAGGACAACATGCTGACTGACATCAAAAAGAGCAGCTGTTTAACTGATATATGCCAACGACTGGAAACGATAGAGTAACTAACAACTGGATATTGTTTATAAATAGCTTAAGCAGCCCTCAAGTAATAGGCAAGTGTCTGGTGAGAAATGTCCTTGTTCAATTCAAACCACACACTGCAGGATACAGTGATCAGGATAGAAGCAAAAAAGCATTTTAGCAACAAGTCTCACTATAACTTACCCAGTAAAAACATCCCGTAAGGGTCACTTGAGTCCTCTGTTCTTTATTTACTATAGAAAACAGATGTTAGAGATTGATTTCAAGAACGTGGAACTTCTCACAAGAGCCTCGACACCTAGTACAATCCTCTTGTCCCGACGACCAACACAGAGAGAGCTAGCCCGAAGTCCCAAACCCCAGACAGACTGGGGAGCACAACTGCTTCTCGCCCTGTGACTCAAGGAACACTTCCTCGCTGTAAAAAAGGAGCAGGAATTTCAAATGGCTACTAAACTGGGGGGATTTCCTTATAAGAGTCAAAGCCATCTTGAAAACATTAGAAGAATTGGTAGCCAAACATTCCTATTGGTTTGTAGACAACTGGGATGGCGCTCCTGTTTCACAACGCTGGAGGGATGTGTGGAGCGGGAAGTGGAGGGACCCTCAAGGGCCAAGTTGGATGAGTGTGTGTGTGAGTTGGTGAGGGGGTGAGTATGTAAATTGGAGAGGGTCGGTTAGACAACGGTCCCAATTTGACCAGTACTAAAGTGAGTCAAGCTGGAGTGTTTCCAGGACTCTTGTGGGAAGGAAAAAACAGCACATGAAAAGAGATAGAGAGAGAGAGAGGAATTGTTTGCACATGCTTCCGACTCTCCACCATCTATGTGGGTATGGATGCGGTTCATCTGTGGGTGTGAGTGGAGGAAGGAGAAAAGAAAGAGTGAAAAATATGAAGAGAGAGATGAGTTTATGCATAAGGAACGGTAGGATAAAGAGAAAAAAAGATAAGGACAGAGGAAGTGGTAAAATGGGGGTTGTGTATGTGAGGTGACAGCCAGAGTTTACACAGTGGCTTGGTGGTTAGCCACAAAAACTCAAAAATCAAAGAGGGCTGGGTGACGAGTATTTCTTGTCTAAAGTTGCTAGTGGAATGTAAACAAAAGTGACACAAAGTTTCAACCAAAACTAATGAGACTTAACAAAACTTAATTCTTTACTTTCGTTCAGCCAACAAGATGGGATAAATCAAATTTGACCTCAGTGAGTCAACACAAGACTTGCAATGGGGCTGAGAAAGAAGCAAGTGCATCTACTTAATTTACAACCATCCCGGCACTAGGATACACGCTGTGGCAGGTTTGACTTCAGTGATGACCAGCACAATAGGTCCTGGCATACAAGTGTAAGTGTGCTAAACTCTCCAGAAACTGTACCTGGATGATGGAGGCTTTTAGCGGTCCTTCTGACTGAGCCGAGCCCAGTTTGATGAACTGTTGTCTGGTGTCGGCAGGAGGATTTTCCTCTGGGACAACAACAGATGCTATGTCATAATCCCCCCCCCCACAAGAGCAAGCTCCTGATTGGTTCATACGGTGCGAATGTCCGCTGAAGTTCAGATTTTCAAACTCGAGCGATTCGCGCAAAACGCTCAACTCGTGCTGCTTCATTCGTGCGAATCGCATCATTTGCGCTGCCTCATTCACGCATATCGCACCGCAGGATGTCTATTCACATCTTTGCAATGACTTAACATGTAAATCACTCGCGCTTGACGCTTCTTCCATGTCTGGTGGGAACACAGCATTAGAAATGCTAATGAACTAATTTGCCTTATTTAAATAATCTACACTTTTATTCTAGTAATTATTATAATTTGAGCAATAATGTCTATTTTTATTCCATGTTTCTGTTATTTATTTCTCATTTGCTGTATATTTTATTAATTTATTGATGTTAATATAGTACATACTTTATACATATCTAAATGCTTTGGTAATACTGTAAATGTCATGCAAATAAAGCAACTTGAGAGAGAGAGAGAGCAGCCTTTACCTGTCAGTGGCTACTAAGTAGCAATAAAGTAAGAGG
The DNA here is from genome assembly GCF_903798145.1 of Danio aesculapii. Taxonomy (NCBI): domain Eukaryota; kingdom Metazoa; phylum Chordata; class Actinopteri; order Cypriniformes; family Danionidae; genus Danio; species Danio aesculapii. The sequence continues at coordinate 56,852,452 of NC_079437.1, read as the reverse complement.
GCTGGTGTCCTGCAGATTTTAACTTCAACTTGCCTCAACACACCTGCACTGATGTTTTTAGAAAGCCTAGTAAGAGCTTGATTAGCTAGCCTGGGTGTGTCTGATTGGGGTTGGAACTAAACTTTGCTGGATACCAGCCCTCCAGGACAGAGTTTGAGCACCCCTGGTTTAGAAGATTTCCAAGAAAAGTTTGATGTTTCAAATTTACTGTAGTACAACCAGGGGTCTTTGAAAACATGCTTTATCATGATTTTGGTTTAATTTTGTGGATACTTATTTGCTGAAAATGTTCTTCATGTGTTCAATACGGTTTGTAAGTCATGAGGTAAGTAAGAACATTAGGTAGGAAAATGATGAACTAGTTTTAAAAATGAGGGAGGGTTTAAGCTTAAGGAAAAAAGGGAGACCAAACAGCCACAAGCTGAATGTGAAACAGTTGTGAAAGAAGAATAAGGGACTGCAGTAATGTGTGTTCATACCTGCTGCATCAGGTATGAACTAGCCTTAAACCTTGAAATAATCCATCATTTCCAAAGGTGTATTTGTACATGGATCACACATTGATAGGGGCTTGAACCTCAGACAATCAGGCTAATGGATGGCTGTCTGGATGTCAAGCCCTGCAGAGGACACATTTTATGGGAATGGTAAATAACAGGACTGGACTGATCAGTGTCATGGCAGGAAGTTTAGCCTCTTCCAAACAATGATAGCTATCAAGAAGAGCAGAGTTTTGTGTGTGTGTGTGAGCTGGTCTATGTGTAATTTGAGTACATTTGAGTCATTCCACAATTATAGTGGCATTTCGATCTGAATCTTTCCATCATTCTATCAGTCTGTCTGTCTATCTTATCCATCCATCCATCGATCCATCGATCCATCCATCCATCCATCCATCCATCCATCCATCCATCCATCCATCCATCCATCCATCCATCCATCCATCCATGTTTGTCAGTTGTATAATATGGAGACAGCTAAATGTAAATGAAATGTGAGTAGGATGCTGAGCCTTGCCTTGTTACTATGGTGACGAAGAAGTTCCAAATTTGGATATTCATCAACACAATAGAAGAGGGCATTAACCTTAGTCACGATTTCATTTTCAAAAATGAAATCGTGAGCATGGAGGGTAAGAATATATGAAAGAGAACTGCAATCTAGATGGGAAGTCCACATTTTATGATATCTATCGATCCATCCATCCATCCATCCATCTATCTATTTAAAGATTAAAAGGCATTAAAGGGCATTTAAAATTTGTTGTACGGATACCCTGTACGGATCCAGGGTAGAACAAGACATTCATGCTTTGATAAGTAGATGAACAGAATTTTCATTTTTGGATTAACTATCACATTAAGGGCTAGCTTAAATGAGCATACACAGCAGCCATTGGCCTGAATATGAACAGATTCAGCCAACTAAACCCATGTCAGTTCACTCTCAGCCTCCCGAAAGCTTTACTACATACATCACCTCACAGGAGCCGAGATTCACGCCAGCTCCCTGCCATTTGGCGCAGAGAGGAGTGGACTCCCGCTACACAGTGTTTTCTCTCCAAACACCTCATGTTGTTCTTTCATCCCACTCTCACTTTATTAAATTCCACTCCTCACCACCAACTAGCATCCAGTCTATGATGACAGCAAGAAATGCTGTGCAACCTAACTAGAAGAATTTCATTCTTTCCAATGGAGCCGTACACACTGATAGCACAGTAGCAACCCAAATACAAAGTTTTTCATTTAGAACATATTTCTTTCTGCTCAAATCAAATATGCCTGTGCGCATCAAAAAAAAAAAAAAACTAAATTGGTTCTACTTGCTAGTTATGTAATAAAGTTAAGCAACCTTCAGTGAACGTACCAATAATGACAGCATTGTGTCACGTCACCATGAAATATTGTATGATCTGCATAGCCAATCAAAATGCAGATTTGTTTAAATGCAATGTGTGGATTACATAGATGGTTCCAGTGCTTAATTTGTGAATTGCGAGGTCCCAGAACAGATCGGGGTAACGGATCCGGCATGGTGTGGACGAAAGTGAAGAGGGTTGGGGAGTCGCGGGAGAAAGTGAAAGTGAAAAGCGGACAGGGGAGGAGGGCGGTTGAGGAGGGGGATCGGTAAAATGAGGTGCCGGATCCGGCGTGTTCAGTCACAAATTAAGCCCTGGATGGTTCCTTACCCACTTTTTATTTAAAAATTACAAAGCTTATATTTACATTCATGGATTTGGCAGAGGCTTAAAAACATGGCTTATAGTTTGTTCAGGTACAGATTTGACCAATTTATGCGTTCTCTGGAGCTGAACCCATGTTTGTTGTTATACTACAGGGATCTCCAAACTGGAGGGCTGGTGTCCTGCAGAGTTTAGCTCCTAATCCCAATTGAAAATACCTCATCAAGCCAATTAAACTTCCAGGCAGGTATGTTGAGGCACATTCGCTGTCGGAAATAACGACACAAGAGCTGTCACTGGGGTGGTACCTTTTCAAAAGGTACACATTTGTACTTAAAGGGTCCATATTAGTACCTCAAATGTATATCCGCTTGTTAAGTGTGTCGTCACACGTAGTCTCGATTGCAATTATATATATATATATATATTCTTGACTAATATCCGATGGCCAGAAAGTGATTTATTTTTTATAAATTGTTAAAATATTGGTGTCTGTAATGCAGCAAGTCCAAAAACTGTTGTGTACACCATGATTTTATATAAATTTCACATTAATGTGTGATATGACAAAAAATGGTCATAAATTAATACTTTCTCACTTCAAATGAGTAGCAGTTTGGATCCGGAAATAGTATTCCATACGTCATGTCTTAACAAGTAGATGGTTATCTATTGATATGGATCGATTAGGTACAAAGGTGTACCTTTTGAAAATGTACCACGACCGAAGACAGCTCTCATTCCTTTATTTCCGAGAGTAAACTTGCCTTAACACACCTGCCTAGAAGTTTGATTGGCTTGTTCAAGTATTTTCAATTAGGGGACAAAGGACATCAGCCCTCCAGGATCGAGATTGGTGACCCCTGTTCTACTACAACACAATGCTCTACCAATTGAGCTACATGATTTGGGATTTTGGCATTGATGAATGTGCACTATGCATTATGTCTTGCAGTAAGGGCGCTCTTATGGGTCATATTATGGGACAAATGATTTAAATGGGTTATATAACAGGAGGCATAAACAGTCCCATTGGGAAAAGTCGCATGGAAATCTGATGCTCGTACAGTCATGACATACAATGTAAGACAGGGGTGCCCAATCCTGTTCCTGGAGATCTACCTTCCTGGAAATTTTAGCTGCAACCTTGAATAAATGCACCTGTCTTTAATTACTGAGTGCCCCTTAAGATCCTACTTAGTTGGTTAAGTTTTATTTGATCAGGGTTGGAGCAGCTGAAATCTGCAGGATTGTAGATCTCCAGAAACAGGAAAGGGCACCCAAGTCCTGCTATGAGCTATGAGCCACAAGTCAATTGCCTTACAAACATATCAAAACAGTTTGGGAGCTGTCAGTTTAAATTTGTGAGGTGTATGCAGTTGAACAAGCTGATCTGTGGATCTATCTGAAGGAGGCATGGGACGATAACCGTTTTCAAGGAATACCACGGTTTGGAAAAGTCAACGTTTTAAAAACGCCAAACATTTATTTTATATCGTTTCTAAGGTGTATGTACGAGTTTTTTTTTTATGTTGTTTGTTTTAGGACAACAGTATCTCCAGAAGAAAAGGTATCCCAAGAGGCCGTTATAATTGTGAAGAAATCAGTGTTTTTGAAACTAATGAAGACAGCACAAGTCAATGATTCATTTTTATTATTTAGCCTGACATCTTTACATTTGCTAAATATTTTAAATGTTTCTCAAAATAAAATATATTGTGTTCAAAGAGGAGAAAACTTTAGTTGTTTAAGCAGACATTTAAATATTTTATATTTTAGAGCAGTAACCACAATACCGCGAAACCATGATATTTTTATCCAAGGTTATCAGACCATAAGAATCTTACACCGGCCCATGCCTAATCTGAAGTTGACCAATCAGAAGGACAAACTGGCTGAACAGCTTGCTCAGATGTCTCATGCATAACAGAATTGTCAGAGAGGATAGTTTACAGCGAAAAAGGTAATAATTCAGAGAACTTCCTGTAATTGCTTCATAATTTGCAGGGTCATAAAATCGTGTCGTTTATCACTGCATCCGAATGATTTTCACATAAACTCACTCATGACGTTTGTGTGGACAGACAATCTTCTGTCCATCAGAATTTGTACTTTGTATTCCCTCTTAAGTTGGAGGACATGTTGCCATAGAGAGGATGTCTGTATGAAGTGACAAAATAAAGTCTAGTCAGACAAAGGCCCAATCACAATTCTACCCCTTAGCCCTTTCTCTTACCTACCCCTCGTTTTGCGTGTTCCCGTGAAGGGGTAGGGGTGTCCCAATTCTCTTTAGCTTGAAGGCGTGGAGCTAAGGGGAAGGGGTATATGGCCCTTTGAACAGAGATTTTTCAGGACCACACTCGAAACCAAGGGTAAGTAAATTTGCCAGAATACACCAGTCACAAAAGCGGGATAGCTGCACCCGGAGGTCAGGAGATCCACAAATTAGTATTCTTGTCATTATTACGAATTTTCACCACAAACAAGCACGTTTTAATATATTCATAACCGCGTTCGTGTTTTACCGTCATGCTTTAAAAAAAAAACGCTAAAATAAAAACCGCTAAATTTCGTTATCTATAATCCATAATAATAACTCCTGTATAGCAGTCTCACAACATTCTGTCACTCGATGACACTCGAATACCCTGTCAGAAAAGTCTAGTGGCTGGGAATGACCTTTTTACAGTGTCTGCTATAATGTTAATGTTGGTTTTGGCGTGTTTACATTGATGAATATGGCCACGGTGTAAATACACAGTATAGTTATGATCTTATTGCCACATTAGATCTGATTTATAATAACATGATATATGCCTTCAGTGATTTCCTGAAGATAAATACTAAAAAATAAAGCAACTGGAATAACTACAGCAGTCGTCTGATCTCATATGAAGCAAGAGATTGCGATGACATATGATGACGTGTGCAGGTGCTGTAGTGCTGTCCCATTTCTTGGGGGTTAATTTTGAAGCCCTTCACACTCGTTTTTAAGGGTCAAGGGGAAGGAGTAGGGGTTCAAAAATAGAATGTGGATTTGGCCAAAGTCTAATATTTAATAATGGACTAATTAAATTTTACTGTGCGCACAAATAATCTAAATGAAACTTGTCTTTTCACGACTGGGTAAAATGAACACATCGCTCATTCTTTTTTATCCGGCTGTGCTTAGTTAGAGGTTTATTTTACTTCATCTCACTGTTGTACTAAAGCTAATCAAATTCAGCTCAGAAAAGACTCGAAAAATGGTGACATAAAAATAGTCAATTCCTATCAACACCCGATTGCAGAAGTCGAAGTCTGTTTCAGTGACACAAAATTTAGGCTCTCACACAGAAATAAAGAGCCGCCCACAGCTGCGTCAGCCCATCTCCCTACAATCCAATCTGCTCCCCTTTCCCATGATGCTTCCCATTGGCACAGCGGAGAGAAAATCCGATTTCTTCCCCCACAGGGCCTGTGCAGTGGTGCTGATATGGAAAATCATTTCAGTGAGCTGAACAGACCTCTAAAGCTTTTTTGAGGCTCTTTGACTAATGAGACACTTTCTTTCTCATTACTGACATGCGTTAAAGATGTTAAAAAGTGCAGGTACTTCAATACTGGTGTTAAAAATACAACACTGCCAGACCTTTTACGGAACACAGAGACACTTGGGACTAGAGAAGTGCAACATATCTAAATAATTGAACTGTGTATACTGCAATATATATCGCAATAGTTTGCAAGAAATCAGTGACTTAGGCCCAATCCCGATTCTATTTTTGTACCCCTACACCTTCCAATTGGCCCTTCAAACAGAGTGTGAAGGGGAAGGTCTTCAAAATTGACCCCTAAGAAAAGGGACAGCACTACAGCACCTGCACACGTCATCATATGTCATCGTGAGCTCTTGCTTCACATGAGATCAGACGTTCATGACTGCTGTAGTTATTCCATTTGCTTTATTTTTTGGTGTTTATCTTAAGGAAATCACTGAAGGCAACGATATCATGTTATGATAACGATATAATGTGGCAATAAGCTCATAACTATACTGTAAACACAAGAAAACAACATTAACATTATAGCAGACACTGTAAAAGGCCCATTCCCAGCCACTAGACTTTTCTGACAGGGTATTCAAGTGTCATCGAGTGTCAGAATGTTGTGGGACCGCTGTACAGGAGTTATTAATAGAGATTATAGATAAAAATTTGCGTTTTTTATTTTAGCTTTTTTTTTTAACCATGACGGTAAAACATGAACGCGGTTATGAATGTATTAAAACATGTGTTTGTTTGTTGTAAAAATTCGTAATAATGACAAAAAATACTAATTTGTGGATCTCCTTACTTCCAGGGGCAGCTATGCTGCCGTTGTGGCTGGTGTATACTGGGAAATTTTCGTACCACTTGGTTTCAAGTGTGGGAATTAAAGGAAAGTATCTAGCCCTTCCCTTTAGTCCTACGCCATCAGGCTAAAGAGAATTGGGACGAGGTAAGGGGAAGGGTTAAGGGGTAGAATTTGGATTGGGCCTTAATACATTGTCTTTGTGTGTCAGTCATTAGTGTAACCCTTGAAAGACTTTTCAGTACATCAGACGATGTAGATACATCTCTGAAACCAACAAAGTACCATGCTGGTTTTCTCATCCAAAAATGTAACGATTTTAATATGGATGATTGAACAGCGTATAACCAAGCAATCAAGCCATGTTCAGAAAAAAAACGACAACAAAGAAGTAACTTGACCCTGTGTCAAATGTTTTTCTTTTCCTGATTGTTCTTTGTTTCCGGCTTAACCAGTGTGAGGAGAGTTTACTCGCACGTGACTTGTTTTAGCACTTTTGGTCCGTTTAGAAACTTTCCATGTGAAAGCGAACTGCACCAAGAACAAGGAGTAACATTGTAACAATTTGAACAAGAGAATCGATCCACAGGTGTGAAAGCACCCTTATTTCTCTACGAAGGTTTGAACTTTGAGAGTGTTTAAGCAGAAGAGAAAAGTGTGAAAATGTTAATGCCTGTATGAGAAAAGTGTATAAAGTGTGTAATGAGGGGTTGTACAGCAACCACTATTTAAAGTTAAACATCTATAATAAATTAAGCTAACTACTTTGTGGATTGCTGGTTATTTTCAGAACGTAACTCCCACAAATAACGAGTGACCACTGTATGGTATTGCATATAGAATATCCCATGATTTACCAAGCTAACACCTTTTTCATCAATGCTGCACAGTCTTAGTTTGACAAATATCTGGAATGTCTCAACTAATTTGTTTTTCCATTATATAGTTTAGTTGATTAGACCTGTTTCTTCTTGGATTGGACACCTTCTTTGGCCACTGCTGTAGATGGTTATGATATAGAGTGGTTTTACAGTGTAGATGGAATGCAAACATGTCAAACACCTGGTACAAACAGTCATTCTCAAGTGGCCATGAGACATTCATCTTCTTACCAATGTTTAAGGTGACTTTTTATTTTTTGGAAGTGTCTTAATGTTTTTTTTTTTTGTAAAACAGCACTATATATAAAATATTTAATATGTTATGGATTAATAATTGTTTAGATTTTCCCCCCAGGTTGCTATAATAACTGTGCGTCAGATGTTGTTCATATTGTCTGTGTCACTGCATGTACTTAATTGAGTTCCCATTGTGTTTTACACTGCTCAAATGGTTTAGTGTACTCGAATGGATTAAGTTCGCAGTACTTCTAAACTTTAGTTTGTGACCCTAAATGGATTAGGGCAGGGGTGCCCAAACCGGTGTCCTTCATAGTTTAGCTCCAACTTCCTTCAACACACCTGCCTGGAAGTTTCTAGTATATCTAGAAAGAGCTTGAGTAGCTGATTCAGGTGTTTCTAATTGGCGTTGGAACTAAATTCTGCAGGACAGCGGTCCTCCATGACCAAAGTTTGGGGACCCCTGGTTTAAGGCAATTGGTTTCCTTAAATAGTTTGAGTTCCCTTAACTTATTGGGTTTTACAATGTAGATGGAATGCAAACAATTCAAGCTGAGCAAGTCTTGAGCGAGATGTTTAGGACTTTAGATTTACAGGCTAAAACACAGGGTGTTTTAAGTGACCAAAACCTTCAAAAGTAAGATTCCAGTGTGTATTTATCAGGTATAAATGGGGTCTTAGTTTTAGAGATTGTACCTCATGGAAGATAAACTGAATACCCCCACTTTAGCACAAACATATAGAAAGACAGTTACACAATCCTTCAAAACCAAGGTGAAAATGAGCAAGGTTTTATACTGTTGAGGTAAAAGACCTTTCAAGTATCTCAATCCTTGGTCAAAGACGCTCATACTCTCCCTATACAACTACAGGTCCTGTTTACACCTGGTATTAAGTTTTATTTGATTAAAGTGGAAGATGTTAGATAGAGACTGGATCCAAAAGGTCTTGTTCACTTGCGAGCACGTCCGGAGGCTTATGAATACACATTTGGTCATATCGCTTTTGTAGTGTAAATGCATCATGTGGTTGAATGCATCTGAACAGCCACAAAAGACCACCTGCTCTCTGACTGCCTACTGACCGAACATGTGATTGTTATGGGACGGGGTGTGGGAAAGTGCGCCCAGACACAGTATTCATACTTTGCTGTTTGCATTTGAACTCAAGTTAAAAACAGGTTGAAACATAACGCATCACATCATGAGAATGCACGTTGAAAGAAAGGGTCGTAGCTCTGGTGGATGGAGATGAAGAGTGTAAACTGCTGTCAGGCTTGTTTTTCGCAGGCATGACTTTAAGCAGGAAGCACAGCTGTAGGCTGTAGTTTTGTGTAGGTGGTGTGGGCTCTTACTTGGGAATCCAAGAACATAGAGATCTGTGTGTCTCTGATCCATTGTTAAGAGCTGCCATCTGTTTGAACTGAGCTAGGCTTGAGTCATCACATTCAGCACCGACTGAGCTCCCATATCCAGCCACTTATTCCTCTCAAACGGATTTCTCATGAGTAGTTTGGAAAAAGCACGGGGAATTTTTACGGATCTGGTTTGTTTCGGCTGCTGTTGCTCAATCCGTTGGTGTCTCATTGCATGCAGGGGGAGAATGAATGTCATGAATAGTCTCGGGAGTCAGTGTACAGAAAATGAGTGGGAGCTCTACTTGAAAATGTTTTGCCTTTCCTAAACTGAGTTTAATTGAAGAAGAGTTGGTTGTAGAGTAATGTCTGATTACATACTTACTTCTACTCCAATAAACTCACCACACAATCCAAATGTGTGTGAGAAAAGTGCAGTGTGGAAGATTTGTGCATGTAACTCAAGCCTTTGACAACATACTGACGCCACTCTGGGGGCCGTTAAAGTGTGCAAGTGTGTTTTAAGAGGGCTTCAAACCCATGGCCCACACATTTGCCCTCGCCACATCAAAAGGTCCCCCTGCAGTCAAGAACTGGGTGGTCTTTTTCAGCTCTGCGACCAATAAGCGCAAGAAAACAGGTAACCAAGGACGACCAGACGGCTAGACCGAGTGGGTGAATCTCGCGAATCATTGTCTGGGTTACATTTCTCCCCAAATTAAAGAAATCAATAATATTTCACCAACAACAAATGAGTTATGGACTGCAAGTGAATAAACAGTTACAAAAATAAGCATGGTGAATGCAACAGTGTTTAACCACTCACTATATATCACCAAGTCCTAAATGTCTGGGTTAAAAGCTGCTGTTCTCAATAAGAAACAAAGCTTGTTGGATTCCTCTTCTGCTTTGATATTTAACATTTTACTCCATCAATCAAAATCTGAACTCTTAAAAACTCTAAAATGTGCAGTTCTCCTAGATGAGTTTGAGAAGCACTAAAGATACCCAATGGCAAAACTTGTTATTAGCGACAGCTAGGGCTGGGCGATATGGGCAAAAAGTCATATCTCGGTATTTTTAAGAGGAATGGCGGTATACAATATATATATATATATATGGTATTTTCCCATAAATGATTACTTGAGAGTCAAAGCCTTTATTAAAACTTTATTAACCTCTTAAACCCCAGTGCTATTTTGGGATTTCCGCCTGGATTTTGCCTACCCAAATTTAAAAGCTTCCCAAATCCACATGCAGAGGTGTAAATGCAAAAATTTGCTATAATTTTAAAGAAAACACTTTGAATTTTCCTAAAACAATATTGAAAGTGTTTAAAATAACTGTATATGTTGTCTGTGTTATAATAAACACCTAAAAAAAGAGGCGCTTTTTGTATTTATTTTATAAACTCAAATTTGAAAGAGTACCTTTTAGGTACTGTGTGGTCTAGCTTGCTGTAATTAATTTTGGTGGTTCCTGCACATGTCTGTAATCATAGGAAAAAAGAAAAATGTCTCTACCATAATCTATGCGAAAGTTATTGTATTCCAACTGATGAGAGGTGCTATACAAGCCACAGGGACCGGTCATTGTTTTCATATTTCACTATTCTTTTGTTTGATCAAACATAATTCATATAGGCATATAAAAGGATTACTTATGCACATCACCTCAAAGACAGAGGAGAAATGGCCCTGTAGCGCACAGCATAAGGTAAGGGATGACAGCTGTCTGTGCTAGCTGGGGCTGCTTATTGATCATAAATGTATTGTTTTCCCTTCTGCGCCATGTAAACACCGCGATTCATTCGACATTTGTTTAATATGTGAACATAATTCAGTAAAAAGAATGCTAGAACCGAATGAGCACCAGCAAGAGCTTTCATTTGAGCTATAACTTGTACATGTGTCATATATGAACCATATGAAAAATATGAAAATGAACCAATGTTCAATATCCAGCTCGGGTATCCAAAATACTGTGTATTTAAGTGTAAATAACTTTTGTACAGTAGAATAAAAACCAAAGTGATGCATATGTGCATAAAATATAGCTTCTACACTTTTAAACAAAACCACTTAAGGGGGTCTGGTGCAATGCTTGCCCTTTAAATCTTAAAGCGAAAGTCGATGACGTCGGAGTTTGAGTGGTTAAACAGTTTTTGCGCAAAATATAATTGAAACACAGGAGTTTCCCTCCCTGTTACTATCATCATTATAATTATCATTCTTATATTGTCATTTGTTGAAAGACTAGCTAACAGCGAGATATTAAAATAGAAAAAGAAATGTTTGGTAGACAATTGCATGTTTTTAAGTTTTAATAATAGTTTAAACCACCAGCCGTTTGTACACTATAAGCACACACACAAATCAAATCACGTCTTCCAGTTAAGAGGCTAAAATAAAGAAATCAATTAAACAGAATAAATAAATAAATAAATAAATACAATGATTAGAATATAATCAGAATTGAAGTCAATATGCAATAGCAGACCAAAACGCACCGCTAAATGTGTTATAACGTAAATATAAAGAAGAGACCGTCGTGTATTAAATACTGAACTTATAATTAGTGAATATGAGGTGGCTTCACTTTCAAAATGCGGTATAAATTCATCCCATTTTGGCGTTTTTAATTCTTTCGGACACATTCAGGTGCTGCTTGTCAATTTAACAAGGCTTCTATGTTCGTTCTTGCTGTCAATTGCGGAAGAAATGATCGATGAAAGGTTTCTGATAAACCGATGTGACAGCTGCAGGTGCTGTGTGACGCACATGCACTTGGGGGGGGGGTGTCAGATTTGTCCGGGGAGTGATATTTCGATACAACACCGGCACTGCATGTCCGTGTAGCGATGGGTCGTTCTTGAACAATTCGTTCATTTTTAACAAATCTTTTATATGACTCAGGGAGTGAATCATTCATTTGCACATGCGCTCATTTGTGCAAGTGGAGCTCGCGTTGCGTGCTACCTTGGAGTGGTCTGTTTCGCGCAGAATGCGCACGTGTGGCCTCAAACCATATCGATGTGAAAGATATTGGATAATCCCGTACCGCGTTGGGGAATCATATCGATATATCCCCAGAACTCAATATACCGCCCAGCCCTAGCAACAGCATTTCTGCATTTGTTTCAAGTGTCACAGAACAAAAATGAGTACGCATGCGTAAACTTCACATGCTTTTGATGTCCTTCATGTATAAATCAGCCAACGGGCTTTCATAGACAACCTAAAAAGTCAGAGCAGGTCTCATTTTTTAAGTTTTCTTACAAGCTTGTTCATCAGTTTGAGAGTGTTACGCACTGTTGTCATCCAGTACAATAAAAACTGTAATGTCCTACACAAGTTTGTCCTCCTTGACTTCACTTACTCACCTTGTCAGTCAAAATTTGCGATATAAAATTTGATGAATACACTCAAGATTACATTAAGATACTCATATTTCTGAAAAGGGTCAAAAGTACTGACTTAAAATGCTTTTTGATTTGGGGTAATATATGATGCAGACTTGTTCTTGACCGATTACAACACCAGAACTGATTTATAGGCATGTTTACCCATGGGGACCTCAATTTCGGTCCGCTTGAAGACACAAGTCCCCAAGAGTCTGTGTGCAATCAGGTTTAAGACCCCACTGGGATATAAAAAGAAGTTCTCTCTCTCTCTCACACACACACACACACACACACACACAATGTCTGGTTTGCTATCCTTGTGGGCTCTTCCCATAAACATAATGCTGTTTCTACTGTACAGACTGCATATTCCATCCCCCTACCCCTAATCCAAACCCTCACAGGAAACAATCTGGACATTTTAAAAATAGTTGATTCTATGTGATTTACGAGCACATTTACCCATAGAGACCTCAATTTAGGTCCCCACGGTCAGTAAGACAAGTTCCCATTTGCATTCAGGTTTAAGTCCTCAACGAGATATAAAAACAAGACCACACACTCTCTCCCTCACACACATACACACGCACCTCCAGTCACTTCAGTTGTTATTATATGTAAGGATCTCCAGAGAGGCTGTTGTGTGGATAATGTATGATACATGGAGCTGCGCTATATAAATCTCCTCTACACAGCTCCAGTGAGCTCTTCCGTCTTCAAGGCTGATTTACTCTTCAATGTCTTGATGTTTTCTCTTCCTTCTTCTTCCAAGTGTCTTTTTTCTTCCACAACTCCATTGCTCAGTTTTTACTTCCCTTTTTTTGTTCCTTTGTCATTCTTTCTCTCTCCCATTGCTGTCCTCCCCTCTTACCTCCTACTTCTCATCACCCTTTCGCTTCATATGTCTTCTTGTTTTATTCTTCTTGTTCGCTGTCTTTGGCCCTATTGGCTCGTTCATCAGTTTGAAAGAGACTGGTTATGCGCTGTTGTCATCCTATACGATAAAGAACTGTAACATCCTGCTTTAGTTTGTCCTCCTACACTTCACTTATTCTGTTAGTCAAGGTTTCTGCTAGAGTTCCCATTCATCTAAACTGGGCAGAACCCCCAACATAAACCACTTCCATGCTGCTAACTTTGCTTAAGTGTGTGTCACCTTTGAAACAAGTAATGACAACTTAGGCTCTGAAAACCTACCCCTGTATACATTTCTGGAGATCGTGAATTATGTAGCCAAAAGTACGTATGGCAGCATTTCATCTAACGCTATGGGGCGGTTTGACGCCGTTCCTTTTCACGCTTACCAGCTGACCATTTAACTCCATATGGTCGGCTTTTCCACTGTTACCAGTTTGTCTAGTGGCTTGCCGCGTATTTCGGCAGACTTGTGACATAGAGTTGACTGAAGAACTGTTCCAGAAAGCAGACAAAAACTAACCCCCCCCCCAAAAAAAATAAACAAGTAAATAACAGGGTAGGAATGTGGTAAAAATCAGGCATCCGCGGGGGCCTTTTCTTTTCTAAATTGCTTTTGAAAACACTGCTGGATTGGTTAAGGGAAGTGGGTGGGCGGGTCATTCTGTATTTTAGAAAACACTCTTGATTAGGTTTTTGGAAGTTTGTGTGCGGGTCAGTCTATGTTTTTTAAAACACTATCGGTTAGGTTTAGGGAAGTGGGTGGGCAGGTCAGTCTGTGTATTTGAATACACTATCGGTTGGGTTTAGGAAAGTGGGTGGGCGGGTCAGTCTGTGTATTTGAATACACTATCGGTTGGGTTTAGGAAAGTGGGTGGGCGGGTCAATCTGTGTTTTTGAAAACAATATCGGTTGGGTTTAGGAAAGTGGGTGGGCAGGTCAATCTGTGTTTTTGAAAACACTCGGTTGGGTTTTGGGAAGTGGGTGGGCGGGTCAATCTGTGTTTTTGAAAACACTCGTTTGGGTTTAGGGAAGTGAGTGGGCGGGTCAGTCTGTGTTTTTGAAAACACTCGGTTGGGTTTTGGGAAGTGGGTTGGTTGGGTCAATCTGTTTTTGAAAACACTCGGTTGGGTTTAGGGAAGTGGGTGGGTGGGTGGATTAATCTGTGTTTTTGAAAACACTATCGGTTGGGTTTGGGGAAGTGGGTGGGTGGGTAAATCTGTGTTTTGAAAACCCTATCGGTTGGGTTTAGGGAAGTGGGTGGGTGGGTGGGTCAGTCTGTGCTTTTAAAAACACTCGGTTGGGTTTAGGGAATTGGGAGGTTGGGTCAGTCTGTGCTTTTAAAAACACTCGGTTGGGTTTAGGTAAGTGGGTTTTTTGGGTCAGTCTGTGTTTTTGAAAACACTATCGGTTGGTTTTAGGGAAAGAGGAGGGTGGGTCAGTCGATCGGTCAGTTAGTCAACAGCAGCCTCAGGGGGATTTACGCGTGACGGGTAGGCACCAATGGCACTTACGAGAAAAATTTGAGATCTTAAAAAGTGTACACAGCAGCCTCTGGAAGATTTGCAAAAACAACAAATACCTCATGGGATGTATTTGGTGCTCTCCAGAAATATATAAAAGGGTACGTGTTTTCAGAATACATAACTGTGACTAACTGTCGTTGCTAACCAGACAAACACTGAACTGGCTTCTTGCACCAAAAAACAAGCATAATTTGGTTTTACATAACCAGTTTACACGCTTATAAGCATTCCAGTGTGAGGTTATTAACTTGATTCCTGCACGACAATATCCAATCCCAATATTATGGAAAACAAGTATACTTTGAGTTTATTTTATGAAGAACACATAAGTAATGTTGAAGTCTGGTTTTAACTTCATATTGCAAGTAAACTAACAAACTCGAATACCACTTTAGACTACATTGACCAAGTTTTAGAATATGAAAGTATCTTTTTAAATGCACAAGTAGTCCACAATCAAGTTTTTCCCTTATACTGCAAGTGAACTTATGAGTATGCAAATCAAAACAGCAAAGACCAACAATACAGTGTATGAGCCAATTATACTTAGAATATGTAATTAAAATTGTAGGTATGTCAATGGATAAGCATAGGCCAAAAATACCAATGCTGTGTTTACACCAGACGCGGCATGCATGAATAAATATCGATATTTGCATGTAAATAGACGTGAACATTTTGATTTTACTTGATTCATTTACGCATCAAATTTGCTTAATTCGCACGTGAAATTCACTTCACAATAGATGCAGATTCGCATCATGAGCTGGGCTATCTGGCCGGTGACTCTAGCTTCATTGCTAAATGGCTAACATGGATTTTACTGAGAGTTTAGCTGTGCTTTATGTTGGAAGGCTGAAAAACAGTATATTCGTTTGGCGCCATGTCTATGTCCACTAGATTTCAGAGGTGCACCCAGCTCTGTGAGTTCATAAACTCCTCTAGAAACTGTACCTGGATGGCGGAAGCTTTCAGCAGTGCTTCAGACCGAGCCCAGTTTGATGAGTTGTTGTCCGGTGTCAATAAGAGGATTTGCCTTCGGGATTGCAACTACAGGAACTACGTCATAATCATGCCCTAAACAAGAGCAAGCTTTTGATTGGTTAACGTGGCGCGAATGTCCACTAGAGTACAGATTTTTCAACTCGATTCCAACTCGACGCAACTCGATTGCGTGATTCGTGTGTTAAGCGCGTCAAATGCGCAAAATGCTCACATCATTCGCACAGCCTTATTCATGCGAATAGCGCCGCATCTATTCTCACCTAAGCACAGAACAAGGTTGTTGGAATTTCATGTTCATAGTATGCTAGGTTGTGTTTCTTCATCAACATTTATGACTCTGCTTATCTTTCTCCGCCACCAGCCAGCTTTAAACATCACCATCACTGTGGACAGATGCTGGCCATCCACTGAATGCCACTCCAGAGTCTGTTTAACATCTGTCCAAACTGGGCCTTAAAAATTAGGAGAGTTTCCTGCAATCTGTAGGAGATATGGAAGGTCACGGGTGCTGGCAGACGAGCAGGCGAAAAGGAACATAAAGCAGCTCTGCTCGTAAAAACAGCTTTTGGTTGAGCATGTGTACTTTTAAAAGAGACTTTAAGAGCAGAAAGCAGGCCCATCGCTAAGATGTATTTGCTGGTGTGCAGCAGGGCTAAAACGTCATTTTACATGATTGTAAAAGCGTATGACAACATTCAGAATTGATCTGAAATTTGAGGTAGATCGTGATGAGTACAAGTTTCTCCTTGACTACAAGTTGACACATTTTGATTGTGATGTCACTGCGCACAGTTCTAGCATGGGTTTGTGGGATCTTCACAGCAGTTTTAGCTTTGCGCACATTTTCTTTATGAGAATAGTTAATTTTGCATCAAAAAAGTATTTGACACGGTAAAGGTGTCTGTGACTTTGCGAAGCATCAAATCACCAGCATATTAGTGGTCAAAACACGTGCATGACTGCATAAATTATCCTTTTATAAAAAAATAAATAGATTATTCAGATTACAGAATGACAGATTATTCATCTGTTTTTCAATCTATTTTACCATGGTCCTGGGGATGATGTTTTGCCATGAATCAATTCATTTTTGGGCTCATTTCCATAGAGCGGTACAGCTTGCTACAGTGTATTATGGTACACAATTATTTCTGTTTCCACAGTCAGAGGTTGTTAATGGTAACAGTTCTTAGCTGACAGGAGTGGCAGCCGGTGTGGTCTTCTGCTGCTGTAGCCCATCCGACTCAAGGTTGGACGTGTTGTGCGTTCAGAGATGCTCTTCTGCAGACCTCGGTTGTAACAAATGGTTATTTGAGTTACTGTTGTCTTTCTATAAGCTTGAACCAGTCCGGCCATTCTCATCTGACCTCTAGCATCAACAAAGCATTTGCGTCCACAGAACTGCCGCTCACTGGATATTTTCTAATTTTCAGACCATTCTCTGTAAACCCTAGAGATGGTTGTGCATGAAAATCCCAGTAGATCAGCAGTTTCTGAAATACTCAGATCAGCCCGTCTGGAACCAACAACCATGCCATGTTCAAAGTCACTTAAATCACCTTTCTTTCCCATTCTGATGCTCGGTTTGAACTGATACCACAGACATATCACCCTGCAGCCCAAGACCGGTTACTCACGGAAGCTAAGCAGGGCTGAGCCTGGTCAGTACCCAGATGGGAGACCCCATGAGAAAACTAGGTTGCTGTTGAAAGTGGTGTTAGAGAGGCCAGCAGGGGGCGCTCAACCTGTGGTCTGCGTGAGTCCTAATGCCCCAGTAAAAGTGAAGGGGACACTATACTGTCAGTGAGCGCCGTCTTTCGGATGAGACGTTAAACTGAGGTCCTGACTCTCTGTGGTCATTAAAAATCCCATGGCACTTCTCGTAAAGAGTAGGGGTGTAACCCAGGTGTCCTGGCCAAAGTCCCTCAATCTGCCCTTACGATCATGGCCTCCCAATCATCCCCGTCCACTGAATTGGCTCTAGCACGGTCTCTCTACTCCACCAATAGCTGGTGTGTGGTGAGCGCACTGCCGCCGTTGTCCTGAGGCTGCCGTCGCATCATCCAAGTGCATGCTGCACACTGGTGGTGGTGTGGAAAGACCCCCCTCATGATTGTGAAGCACTTTGGGTGTATGGCCAAACAAAATAAATGTGCTATATAAATACACATTACATAAATGCATTGAGTTGCTGCCATGTGATTGGCTGATTAGAAATTTGCATTAACGAGCAGTTTGGCAAGTGTACCTAATAAAGTGGCCTGTGAGTGTATAAATAAGCACATGTAACATTTGATTATAAATAGAGAAATAAACAAAGGGGATGCAAATGAATGTGCAAATCAATGTTTCTGTTCTTCTAAGCACACACACACACAAAGGTGTGAGCTCTTGCCAAAAGATGGTGTGAGCTCTTTTTGGTTTCTTACTCAAGGCATGACACAGGCCCTAAAATGTGACATTTCCAGACAACTTTTCGCAAAGCTGGCTTCATTTATCTTAAGCGAAACTCAGTTTCCCTTCTCAGTAAATGCAGAGCTTTGAAGGTGTGGCTTAGCATGTATTAGCTGAGCCTCTTTTACATGGAGGCTTAATTCCCATAAAACATGTCAGCTGGCCGGGCTGAGTGTTGACAGAGGGGTTGGAAGGAAAGCAAGAGCACTTGGTCTTGGTGTGGATCCTGGGAATATCAGATGAAGAGCAGGACGAGTATGAGGGGGATGTAGCATTTCTACAAGCTTTCTCACGCAGCAAAGCAGAACAACATGTTTGAGCAGTCGTTCATGTCGGGTCAGAAGCGTCTGTGGACCGACGGCTTGAGTGTTCAGGGTAATATACAGCCAGACCTCTGAAAAACAGCAGCCAATGTGATGACCCGTGTGGGAACTCAGTGGTAGATGTACACCTCTAAACGCCCAATGAACTTAATATGAATGTCTAATAATCATAAAGTATAGTTCCTCTGGCTGTAGATCAATATTTTAATGCTTTTATTTTTTAATTTTGAGTTTGTACCTACTAATCCATATTTTGGAGAAAAAGAAAAAACTCAAGAAATCTCCCGAAACCCTCATTATGTTGTAGCATTTCT
This sequence comes from Danio aesculapii, assembly GCF_903798145.1. Taxonomy (NCBI): domain Eukaryota; kingdom Metazoa; phylum Chordata; class Actinopteri; order Cypriniformes; family Danionidae; genus Danio; species Danio aesculapii. The sequence continues at coordinate 56,833,523 of NC_079437.1, read as the reverse complement.
CATGGGATTAAACAACCGAAGTCAGCATCTGTAAGTGGTCTCTATCCACTATAGTTGTGGCCCGTTTCCATTGAGTGGTATGGTATGGTTCGGTTTGGTACGCTTTTATAGCCGTTTCCACTGTCAAAAAGCATACCAAACCGTACCGTACCACTTTTTCGGCACCCTTTCGAAAGGGTACCAAACACGAGAAAGGGTACCAAAAGGCGGAGCCACACGCGCAGCTGAACGCTATTGGTTTACAGAGATACGTCATTCGCTTACGCAACAAGCCAGAATGAAAACAAAAAACCCGCCATGTTTGAAATACACAGCCGAGAGATTGCAGCGGAATTATAAATACATATAATAACGAGCCATGGTCGATCTGGGCTCAAACAAACCTTGTCGTCGTCTGGATGAACAGCCACAAAGCAAAGAAGAAGAGCAGATTTACCCTGTGCCGCGTAGTTTTTTACGAACCAGTCTGAGGCGCGAGCGGTTTCGCTTTCTTGGGTGCGCTCGCGCGTCTAACATTATATCTGAAATAACAAACTTCTTGAGCTGATGATAATAACCTGCGCTTGATTATTGACGTGCTTTTGAAACCCGATCCTGTCAGACACTGACAAACGCGAGAGTGAAGCGTGAAGAAACAAAGGAGAAGCCGGAAAAAAGAAGCACATTATTTTTCAGCAAACATGAACAAAATGCCATAATTAACTAACTTATTATCTTCACCTTTTGGACTAATATGACGGAATTACTGTCTAACAGAGGCTACATGTGGTGCTGAAGATTACAGACACAGATAAGAGGTTTTCACTGACTGTAGGCTATATTTTGTGTTGTTTTTAACCTAAATATGGACGAAATGTCTGTTGTGTGTGTGTTCTTCTGTAGTTGGTAACATATCGGAGACTGTAAGGGGCTGTATGTGTTCATATATGTTCATTTATTTAGTTATTTAATATAGTTACAGACGTTACAGTAGGCTGTTTCGCCTGTCATTGATCTGCAGTTATAATCAACTCATGTTCATTGAAAAGTTAGTAATAAACATTTCTACACAAGTATTTATGTGTGTAAAGCATCTGTTTTATGAGAAGTGCTTTTCATATGATATGTAAGTGACCCCTACAGCTTTATTATAGACATTGCCTCGAGTGAGAATGACGTCGACTGAAACTTTCTGTCATACACCACGCCCACCAAAAGGATACCCTTGTTAGTGGAAACGCAAGCCTGATAAAGGTGACCCGTACCAAACCGTACCGTACCGTACCAGTCAGTGGAAACGAGCCTTTAAAGTGTACAGTTTGGTATACCTTAAAGATCCCATGAAATTAAAATAAAGTTTTTTAGATGTTAGTATCGGTACTGTTATTTTTTAAGATATCTATAAGCTAGTGTGCTTCAAATTTTGCCTTTAGAAGATATATAACTGATATAAATATGTGAAGCTTGTAGTTTTGTCTTCTCCGCCTAAATGGATCAATGGTTTTATTCACGACAACTCAAGATACAGTTTCTCATCACATCATAACCAATCAAATGCTCTCTAGCTTCTGACATGCCCCACCCCCTTCGAGAGCTTCTCATTTGGTTTTCATTTGATGGTCTTGAGCTCGACCACTCTCACTGGCAGAGTGGTGATGACTACACTATTGGTTGTTTTTAAAGGGGAGGAGCTACACCCTCTCTCCGTGTTTTGGTTGAGATTACGTCAAATATTGAATAACAATGCACATTTCGAAGCACTTGACGAGACCTTTAAGGCTGTGATATACTTCAAACGACATCGAGGAACAATCCGAAATTAAGTAACTTTAAACAATTCCGGCCGCAATAAAGTTCTTTTTGAGTTTCGCAATTTAAAACAGCTAACCAAAGCAATTTTGGGGGGAGTTTTGACTAGAAATCACCTTTCAGCGAAGATTACCTCAGGTTTCAGCAAAAATAATAAATAACGTATGTTCATCCACTTTTGTAGGTTCTTGTCGTGGGTTTTTATTTGTTTATATTATTTTATTTAAGTTTAAATAGTATAGTTATTTACTGTATTGCATATTTATATATTTTATGAACAAATAAACATAAATATAGCTTAAAAAAAGTAATTGAAAAGCATGACAAGCAAGTGCTTTTGCTCTCTTTGTAATCAAACAATGCAATAAATGTGACATAAGAACAGTGGCTTTTCAAAGCCCTTAAACACAGCTTGATTCTAAAGAAGGATAAGTGTGACTACGAGAACATATTCTGATGAATATTATGTCATGGACAGTTTAAGCTAACATTTATACTACATCTTCTGGCTTGAAGATGAACGTATATTTTCAAGAACACACCCAATTTGGTTTATTAATATGGCTCATTTTCATTCTGTTTTTATTTTGTATTCATGTGACAATGATTGTTAGAGAGACGTCAGAGACAGGCGCTTAGTCTGTCACCCCCATTCATCATTCGAGATTTCAGCTAAAGCAGTCAGCAGACTTGGGATCACGCAACAAAATCAAGTTATTTTGAGTGGCCAAGTGACAAAGCGCCTTTAAACTGCACAGTATCTTTACCAAATTGTTGTTGGGGATGTTTTCATCCAGTCTGGGGAGACTTTGTGTGTCCACAACTTTCTGTTTTTGCAAATGATTTTTGGTAACTAATCTTAATTTGACACATATTTTGGGAAAATGCTTTGAAATGTTTCAAAAACTCAATACACTCTGGACAAATTTACTACCCGTTCATTATGTTGGGGGCCATTTTTGCCCCATTAACTTGCATTATAACCATTGCTTAACAATATGACACCATATAATTTTTTTTTTGGATTGTTTGTGGTTTTCCCTGTTAATAAAAGATCAAATTTTTAATTTATACTGTTCATCATCAGTTGCAGTGCAAAACAAAGCTACGTTTCTGGCTTTTATTTGGAATATTTTGTGTATGTGTGAGTATGTGAGAGTGTAAGAGAGAACTTTGCACACCTTGATATGTCTGAGAAAATGAAAATAAGCACCTCAGCTCTCAGAACATACTGAGTGCATTTATGCACGCACACTATAATTTGCTCCATAGAACTTCATACAAAAGCCAGAAACTTTTCTAAAGGCTTAATGGTGACAACTGATGATCAACTGTACAAATGACAAATTTCACCGCTTTCTACCAGTGAAAACCACCAACAATCAAGAAAGGATGATTATTATATGGTGTCATGGCTTTGCAATCCAAAAATGTCATTATAATGGAGGCCAATGGGGTAAAAACAGCCACCAACATAACTAAAGGGTAGTAAATTTGAACAATATACAAAGGTTAATTTGACATAAAGCAGATGTGTAATTTACAGTAAACTAAATTCATTATTAAATGTAACAATAGTAAATGCTTAAAGGTGATAGGAACTATTTTATTGATTGTTGCTTAACTTATTTTGTCACTTAATTACATTATTGTACTTTGGCTCCCAAAGATCTTCTTACTCAAATCAACATTACAAAGACAGTTCACCCCAAAATTGACAACTTTCTCACCGTTTACTCCAAAACTTTGAGATTAGATTAAATTTTATGAATCCATTTCTTCCATTGAACACAAAACAAGATTTACTCTGAGAATGTTGGAAAAAGCAGCCACTGGCATCCCTAATAGGAACAAAAATTATTGTTCTTCAGTATATCTTGTTTTGTGTTAAACAAAAGAAAGAAACTCAAACAGCTTTGGAACAACTTAATTGTTTTATGTTCAATCCAAATTTGTGGAAATGATCAAGCTAATCGATTTGTGACAAGTTGAAGGATTTGTGTGGAACCCAGCATTTTCTTTAGTGTGATGGCAGTGTTTTCAGTTATGCGTGAGCTATCCCTTTAAAATCAGCCTAAACAAAATAATAACATGAAGTGTTTTTAATCATATATTTGAACATTTTAAACCATACAATTATTACTTTAATAATACGTTGCCTTTAAGTGAAACTCAACAGAAACAGTAAAGTTCAACTTAAATTCTGAAAAACCGAGACAACATCTTAAACCAAAGTCATATTGACGTCAAATACTGAGATTTATTCATCAGGTATGGCAACCAAAATCCAACGTGTGATAGATGTCATAGTGGTAATATCATTGATGTTGATATTTGCTTGATTTTAGGTTGTGTTGGAAAGTGACCAAAATTGAATAGAGCTAACATCTTAAACCAACGTCGTATTGGCATCAAATACTGATGTTTATTCGTCAGGTATGGCAACCAAAATCCAATGTCTAATAGACGTCTTTGTGGTAATGTCCACACAACGTCAATCTGTAACATCATTAGATGACGTTGCGTTCTGATGTCAACACGATTTTCATTTCCAATCAAAAGTCAATATCCCTACGACGTTCAGCATCAATCTGACGTCATGTTGACATCCTTAAATTCTGACAAACCTCTCAGCAGGTACACAATGTCATAAGTCGTTAATATAAGGTTAGATTTAAATCATGATTTCAGGTGAACAAAATCGAATGTCTAACGAGCGTCTAATGACAACCGTATTTGCCGTTCAATAACGACATCAAATGACGTTGATATTTGGTTGATTTTAGGTTGCGTTGGAAAGTGACCAAAATCCAATATCAAGCCAACATTTTAAACCAACATCGTATAGACATCAAATACTGACGTTTATTCGTCTGGTAAGGCAACCAAAATCCAATGTCTAATAGACGTCTTTGTGGTAACGTCCACACAACGTCAAGCTGTAACATCATTAGACGTTGATATTTGGTTGGACATTGACGTTGACCCGACATTGAGTTCTGATGTCAACCCGATTTTCATTTCAAGTCAAAATGCAACATCCCCACGACGTTGGGGTAAAGCATCAATCCGACGTCATGTTGACATCCTTAAATTCTGACAAACCTCTCAGCAGGTACACAATGTCATAAGTCGTTATTAATATAAGCTTAGATTTAAATCGTGATGTCAGGTGAACAAATTCGAATGTCTAACGAGCGTCTAATGACCCGTATTTTGGCGTTCAATAACAACGTCAAATGACGTTGATATTTGGTTGATTTTAGGTTGCGTTGGAAAGTGACCAAAATCCAATATCAAGCCAACATTTTAAACCAACATCGTATTGACGTCAAATACTGACGTTTTTTCATCTGGTACGGCAACCAAAATCCAATGTCTAATAGACGTTTTTGTGGTAACGTCCACACAACGTCAAGCTGTAACATCATTAGATGTTGATATTTGGTTGATTTTAGGTTGGACATTGATGTTGGCATGACGTTGGGTTCTGACGTGAACACGATTTTATTTTCCAAACAAAATGCATCATACCCACGACGTTGGGATACAACATAATGTTGACATCCTGTGCCTGCTGGGATAAAGAACACACTATGGTTCATATTTCAGTGTAACATGAACAGAAACGATTCTCGGTGCAGTTCTTGTGCTGAGTCAGCTGTTACAATGATTCAAAGTGATCCGTCATGGATTAACACGTGGCTCAGTTCAAAGAAGCACCACATCTGAGTCATTCATTAGAGAACTGGACCAAGCACAGTTCTCTGTTGTACGCCGTTTAAACAACAAAACAAGGACTGAATCATGATGCAACTTTTTTTACTCTTCGCATTTAATAAAACCTCAAACTGACTTCATTCTGTCACCAAATGTGCAACTGGCTTCTTAATTGTTGTTACCAAGTCATTTTTTGTCAGCATGGCAGCCCTGATTGGCGACTGTCAACTGCAAAATCACAACATACTGCATTGAGACTATCACACACACACACTACAGTACATGCACGGTGATTTACGCAGCACATGACGCTCACTCTCCCCAGATGGAGCATGCTGGAACGGCCCGCTGGGAAAGCGTGAGTTGGCGGAGTGTTCTGGCATGCTCATAAAATCACTCACAGTTATAGCAGTGTTTCAGAGCGGCACGTCTTCAAACAGACACACGCTGTCAAATAAAAACAACCGCTACATGTTCAGGTGACGGACACAGATGTCACACTGCAAACACGCGCTGCTCACCTTCATGCATGACATTTGTATTTATTCGTGCAGATCTTTACATACAAACAGCGAGATGTTTTTTTATCAGTATGTGTTGAAACTAAACCACTCATGGCCTTGCTAGCATCATGCGCTAGTCGTATTCAATCCATATTAGAGATAATATAAGAAGAAAATACTATGTAAACTTTTATGATGACAGTACATTTCACTTATAAACGTCTTAATAAATCCCCACACAACAATATGTTGGATATTTCACCAATATTTCACCCATCACGAACAGTACGTGTGTCGTTGAGGTTTTCAAATGACCCACTAACCTACTATGATCCACATTTTATGTTCAGATGCACAGTTATACTGAATGAAACCCATGTACATGAAGTGTCGATGTTTACTCAAACTTAAGACTTTAAAATGTAAGACCCAAGTGATCACCTGAATGAAAACTGGCCAAATACAATTATGATCCGTACTGTAATTAATGTTGAATGTATTAACGAATCTGGGAAAGAATGACTCAAACAAAAGGTAAGGTTGTGTTTTTCCGTGTGTATTCGGCCATTCCCATGTGGCACTGTAGTTGCCTGTCACATTCACACCCTGCTGAAAATCCAGCTTAAACCAGCCTAGGCTGGTTGGCTGGTTTAAGCTGGTTGACCAGCCTGGTTTTAGAGAGGTTTTGGCCATTTCCAGGCTGATTTCCAGTCATATCCAGCCTGGTCTTAGCTGGTCAGGCTGGAAAATGACCAGCTAAAACCAGCTTGACCAGCCTGGTTTAAGCTGGACATAGCTGGTTTTGGCTGGGCTCCCAGCCTGGCTAGGTGGTCAAGCTGGTTTTAGCTGGTCAATTTCCAGCCTGACCAGCTAAGACCAGGCTGGAAATGGCTGGAAACCAGCCTGGAAATGGCCAAAACCCCTCTAAAACCAGGCTGGTCAACCAGCTAAAACCAGCCAACCAGCCTAGGCTGGTTTAAGCTGTTTTTTTTCAGTAGGGCACTAGCAGCAACTTGGCACTGATATGTTGCCAAACTAATACATGTTTTATTTACATGTACATACTTATTGGTATCACTTTATCTTGATGATACCTACTGCACACTTTGTTGACTATAAGTTACATTGCAACTACATGACAATAAATTCTCATTCCATTATTAGTATACTGTTCGCGTAATATCTGCTGATAATGCTCCACCAACAGACATTCTCCTGACCATAAGAAACTTTGCAAGTACATGTCAACTTACCCTAAGCCCAAACTTAAAGTCTACTAATTCTTGTCATATATTTGCAATTAGGCATGGGCTGGTATAAGATTCTGATGGTATGATAACCTTGGATAAAAATATGACGGTTTCACGGTATCACTGTATTGTGCTCACTGCTCTAAAATAAGTTCTTTTTAAATGTCTGTGTAAAAAAACGAACCTTTTTTCCCCTTTGAAAACAATATATCCTATTTTTTGAAAGATTTATAATGTTTTAGAGCAGTAATGACATCAGGCTATGTAATTCAAACACATCATTGACTTCTGCTGACTTCATTAGATTCTAAAACACAGATTTTTCTTACAATTCAAAACGGCATCTTTGGATATTTTTTTCAGCTGGAGATAATGATGTGCTAAAAACAAAACAAAATATGTAAATAAATAAATCTTACACATACCTTAGGAATGGTATTACAGAAAATTTTGGCGGTTTTAAAACCTTGACTTTTCCAAACCGTGGTTTACCTTGAAAACGGTTATCGTCTCATGCCTAGTTGCAATGTTGCTTAAAACCAACAAAATTTTTAAAGGGACCATCAAAATAAAGTGATACCAACATATTTTTCTGCACATTTTGGCCTTCAGTTCACAGTGAGACTGCAGTTTTAGGCAACAAAAACCTGTTTTGGAAAACGACCCCAAAGTGGATACTTTTATTTATTTATTTTATTTTAATATTTTTTTTTATTATTATTATTATTTTTTTTTTTGTTTGTTTGTTTTATTTATTTTTTTTATTTTTTTTTATTATTATTATTATTTTTTATTTATTTAATTTTTTTTATTATTATTATTTTTTTATATATATATTTATTATCTGTTTTTTGTCCTGTCTCTGTTATCCTATTATTTTTATTATTTTTTTTATTATTTTGTTTTATTTATTTATTTATTTATTTATTTATATTTTTATTTTTTTATTATTATTATTATTATTTTTTTTATTTTATTATTATTTTTTTTATTTTTATTTTTTTTTATATATATATTTATTATCTGTTTTTTGTCCTGTCTCTGCTATCCTGTTGCACTGTAGAAGGTCTGTCACGAAAACAAATTTCTCGTATGTGTGAACATACCTCGCAATAAAGCTCTTTCTGATATATTTATTATCTGTTTTTTGTCCTGTCTCTGCTATCCTGTTGCACTGTAGAAGGTCTGTCACGAAAACAAATTTCTCGTATGTGTGAACATACCTCGCAATAAAGCTCTTTCTGATTCTGATTCTGATTCTGATTTTAAAACGTCATTTTCAAGTCACAGCGTGGACTGTGAAAATGAGGATGCATTATGAGTGACCAATTCCGCTAAAATGGAGAAAAACATTGTACAGTAGTTGTTGGGACAGCACTTTTAAATGTTAATTTCAATTTGTTCATGATCCAGATTGCATTTCTTTAAAGAATACTAATGTTTACTCGGAATTGTTGTGGTTTAGGCATGTCTTTCAGTCAATATTCTCATTCACTTTTGCAAATTTATACCAGTGTTAGCCGCAGAAACAACTTTACCTCACTTCCGGAGCATTTAAAAACGGTGCTTTTCCTTCACATATTGCCACAATGTATTAAATAGCTGAAAAGTAAATAAAAGGCAGGTGAAAATTGACATTGACATTGATTTTCAGTCGTTTTTGTGTGGATGACCATATTTTGGAAAGAGTTGATAATGGTAGTGTCGATGTGGAGCGTTTTTAGACAAAAAAACATTTAGACATTTATATGTATTAGTGTAGACAGAGTCTAAAGTCTACACAGCACAGTACTAACTATCAGAGACATAAGTGTATGGCTGATTGGAAGAATACGTGCTAAACAAAACTCTGGCGCAGTATTTATAAGTGTTACAAGACATAAACATAGAGAAACCTAATATTAATGGCATTTGTCTGTCGTCTTTGTTTCATGCATTGTGACCTTTTCTCTGCCTTGGTGATATGTAACACTGCAAGCTGTCATTGGAGATCATTCATCTCTTAGCCCTCCTTTTTGCTCTTTCAGCAGTGTAACTTATACGATAAATCTACACAATGAAAACGCCGCTTTGATCACGAGTTCTCCATCCTCCAGTTGTTGATTTTAATAAATGCAGTGTTTGACGATGCTGCTGCTCATGCTCAGCTCATATCATTTCAGTGTTCCTACAGTAGGAACATGGAGAAATTTAGTTCTGGTGGTTAGTTGAAGTTCTTAAAATTAGTTCCTATAACTCCTTTTGAAAACCTCATTTTGGAAGTGTTTTTTCTGGATGTCCTATTAAGGCTGGATGATATGGGCAAAAACAATCTTCAGGTGCCTTTAGAAGTACTTCTTATAATTGGTGGGTCGTTCCGCTGTGGGGATCCCTGATAAATTGAGGACTAGGCATGGGACGATAACCATTTTCGAGGTATATCCCGGTTTGGAAAAGTCAAGATTTAAAACCGTCAAAATTTTCTGCTATACCGTTCCTACGGTATATGTAGGAATTTTTTTTTTACGTTTTTTTAAAACAACAGGGCAACAGGGTAAGAGTATCTTCATCAGAAATGATATCTAAAGATGCCATTTTAAGAATGAAATTAGGCATGGGTTTGGAAAAGTCAAGGTTTTAAAACCACAAAGATGTTCTGCTATACCGTTCCTAAGGTATGTGTAAGATTTTAGACAACACAACAGTATCTCCATCAATAAAGAAGAAGAAGAGTCAATTATTTATTTAAATTATTTAACCTGACATGTTTACTGCTCCAAAATATTATAAATGTTTCTCAAATAAAAGAGTTTGTGTTCAAAGGGGGAAAAAGTTGTTGTGTTTTACCCAGACATTTAAAAAGAAAATGTTTTAGAGCAGTAATAACAATACCGTGAAACTGTGATATTTTTATCCAAGGTTATCAGACCGTCAGAATCATATACCCGCCTGCCCATGCCCATCAGGGAGTAAGCCAAAAAAGTTACAAATAGTCAAAAATATTAACATTTCGATAAGAATCCATATCGGATTACTTTTTGGATAGTGGTTGATACTAGTGTTGTCACGATGTGGGAATCTCTAACTTAGATGTGATACCAAAGCGAGTATCGATATTCGATACTATTTTCGATACTGCGAGGAAACTACTCCCACCCCTTCTGCTGGTTAGAGAGAGAGCAAAGCTGGTATTTATACCAACAAAAAGTAATCCTGTATTGATTCTTATCGAAATATCGATATTTTTAACTAGTCGATACAACTAGATTTTTGCTAATTTTGTAACTTAACTTGACTCTTCTGAGGTTACATTGTGTACCAAAACTGACAAAATTGTTTAAGTTGCTATTTTCTACGTTGATATGGCTATACTCTCATTCCACAATAATAATAAAAGAACTGCTGCTGCTGTACAACGGCAGAGCTAAGCTAAATGCTAAATTTGAAATGCTACAGCCAGACCTGGATATCGGCTGCATAGATTAAAAAATGGTAAAACCTAAACCTAAAACCTTCACACCCCAAGCGCAAGTAGCACGTGCGCAGCGTGTATGGAGAACAGAAGCAGTGTGCACGTGTTTGCCTTTCACACTGACTGCGTCTGTAGCACGCAGCTCATCGGCAGCTGCTACACAGATCGATCGATCTATCGATCTATCTATCTATCTATCTATCTATCTATCTATCTATCTATCTATCTATCTATCTATCTATCTATCTATCTATCTATCTATCTATCTATCTATCTATCTATCTATCTATCTATCTATCTCTCTAACATGTCTATTTATAAATACACTTTATTTACTTTTCATCTGCACCAAGGCCCGCGGCAACTTCCTCCTATGCTGTTTCCTTGCCCTGCAAGTCTTTATTTTACAAATTATATAGATCCTGAACAACTGTATGCTTCTCACGCTCTGGGGATTGTCATTCATGTCTTTTCAGGTTGCCGTTTTTAATCTGTAAGTTTATTTGATTTAATATCTAAAAATCAGTGGATATTATCGATGCATTTATGGGTAAAATAGCTACTTTTTACTGTCATTCAATGTGTTTTTGGTCATTATCAATGCACTGTCACTTTAATTGAGCGTGACGCGCTGCTTCTGCGTACAGTATGAAAGCTCTAATCTGTCAACATGGATGCCGAAAAAAATACGTGCTTCTCACACTCTGCTCACGCATGCGGTGTGAAACAGGCTTAAGTGTTGAACTCTAGGGCAGTTGTAAAATGAGCCATTAAAAAAAAGTGTAGTGTTCCATTAAGACAACTCATATGAGACTTTAAGACCTTAAATGGTAAATATCAAACGTAATACTTTAAAAAATATTTTAAAGGCCTATTAGAACCATTAGACATTTAGCCTTAAAAAAAGGTAAAAATAAACATAAACAATTGAGAAAGCACACTCTCTGCACTCTGAACATCATTTGCTACACTTTTGCTGTTTTTTTTTTTCAAACTACTTATATAAATTTAACTGAAACAACACAATTCTTGAGTTTTTTGGGACAACTAAATTGTTTGATGTACAATCAACTTGAATTGGCTAAAACTAATAGGCCAACTTAATCCCTTCACATTGCCACAACAAAAGCTTTTTTATTTTTACAGTGTATCAAACCTTGTAATTTCGATCAAAATATCAAAATGTCTTCAAAAATCATATCATCGTTATTTAATTTTTAAAAATCACAATACATATTGATATTGATTTATTCTCCAGGCCTACGTTTAATGGCATGGCTGCCAAAAATGTAATCTTTAAAAGTAAAGTATTCTCAGTAATAATTATTACTGCATAGGAAATCCATATCTGAATATTCAACCTGAACACACGAAGCAGAGTAAAGATTCATCCTAGGTCGAATTTAATGAAATTGAATTAAGTATAGTCCATTTACTTTAACAGTCTGCCTAGAGAGACGCATTTGAACTAAAAGGCCGAATATAAATGAAAGTAGCTGTGGCCATGTGGTAAACTGATGATAAAGAATTGAAGGACTTCATCTCGAGTGTTCATTAGGAGGAACGGCCATCTGTTCAGCGGCAGTATAAGTGTGTCTCCATGAAGATCATTGACTGAGATCTGTGTGTATGTGTGTGTGTGTGTGTATATGGACACACTTGCATGCCAGTGAGCTCTCACTCTCCAAACACGTCCCTCCTGTCAATAACTCCTGAAATATACATATATATGCATATACACATTTACACTTAAATACTTTTACAACAGCACCAAATGGCCTAAGCATTAGCATGTTCCAGACATACTAGCTGCCTCTGAAACTACATACTGTCTGGTACTGAGGAACTATTTGTTTTGAAACATATTATAAACATATTATATCTTGCATGAATATGAATATTCAGCCATGTTGTTACAGTCACTTGACAGTTACTTTGCTTCCATTGTCGAACATTTATCGAACTATCTTTCGTCCAGTAAATTGTCAAAAGGCAGCAGCAATTTACAATAATTAGAGGACCAGTGTGATGTGATTTTCTGGTTCTGGTCAGAATGCTGGCAGTCGTTTTCGTGAGGCCAGTGAGGAGTCCAGTACAGTAATCCATTCTGCTGGTGATAAAAGCATGAACAAGATCCTCTAAGTCCTCACTGGAAACAAAACATCTCATTCTTTAGTTGGTGTTAGCTATTTAGTTACTGCTTTGACATGACTACTGAAACTCAGATCTGACTTATATAATATATGTAGATATTTTTAAAACTATATATGCATTATTATATATAACAAATATACACAGTACATGCACATATATAATGTAAATACATACAGTATTTAATTTTGCACACAATTGGTCACGATTAATCGTTAAACAGCACTAGTTAAGGAGGAAATTAAGGCAAAAACTAGAGTCCCACTAGAGCAGCTTTGTGAACTATGGCCTATGTTAAGCAGCAATAAGTTGGGAAGATGTGGCTTTAAAAAAAAGCTCAACATAAACCGTGGTTTACTGTTAGCAAACATTGTGAAGCCTCCACACTAATGGACCCAGAAAGTGACCCTGTGCAGCTGCCTGTGAACTTGAATGGCAGGTGATACACTGGTTTTACTACACTTTATTGCTCTGGTTCTAATTTGCATTAAACATTACAACCGTTCTATAAAAGTAGAGATAATCACTGTCTGCCAGAAACAAGGACACTGTAACTCTGATGGAATATCATTAAGTTTCAGAGGGTGAAGCATTCTATTCTGAGGGGTTGTGTATTAATTGGCAAGTGTAACATTCACACACAACATAAAGACTCCAGAAAAAAAATTATTAAATGTACTTTTTTTTTCTTAAAGGTGCCGTAGAATGCATTGATCTATGTTCTCTTATACAGTTGAGGAAATAAGCATTCAACACTGCACCATTTTTCTCAGAAAACATATTTCTAAAGGTGCCGTTGACTTTAAATTTCACCAGATGTTGAAATAAATAATCCATATATGAAAAGAAAACCAATCTAATTAGTTTCCAAATGAAGTTATGTGTAATGAAATGACACAGGAAAATAGTATTGAACACATGAAGAAAGTGAGGTGTAGAAAGGCAGTGAACGCCCAGACAGCAGCTGAAATCTCAGTAGTTATTCTGCAACTCTCTGCCCTTCGTTAGTGTAAATTAATATTAGCTACTTTAGTCTATCATCTGCATTAGCAGGATTATGAATAGTGTTGGGCGATATACGAAATTTTCAGATCGCCATATCGTCCCCCTGTAAGATTGCCGATACACGATACTATCGCATGGGGGCGCGGCAGTGTTATGTTTACTTATTTGCTCATTTATTTAACCACTTCTAATGGTATTTAATAACCTTTCGGTTGATTTTTTACTTATTTAATATTATACTTCATCTGCATTATGTTTTATCTTGGAAAATAATTCAAACCAATGCAAATCACTGCGCTCTTAGAGCTAAATAGGCACTGAGACCAAAATGATTTTAAACAGGACTTGATGCAACAGATTTGATGTTGAGATGTTGGGACTGCTGCACAATGGATGTAATATAAATGGATGACAGCAAATGAAATAATATTTATCTATGCACAGAAGAAACAAGAATGCATTGATGGGATGCAGAGGACTCGCCAGCCGCACGTGACTGTTTTTATGCGTTCAAGGCGTTTTCATATTGTTCAGTTGAGCGCGGCGCGACTTTAGGTCTGATCATCATGATCATCATCATCATCATCGCAAAGAGAAGTTTACTTATAAACTAATTTCGAGAGGATCACGTTCATATGATTACTTGAGGCCGGTCCCGCATTATTCAATTTATGATTCACCAATCAGACGATTCCTAAGCCACTATAAATACCCTAAGTTCCATATAACAGCCATCTTCGTTTTGAAGAATTCCCCCTTCCACCCCTACTCCTCCTCCTATTCTAGATGGGTGGCACGGAGGGCCAGTGGTTAGCACTGTTGCCTCACAGCAAGAACGTCACTGGTTCTAGTCCTTACCCAGTCAGCCGAAGTTTCTGTGCGGAGTTTACACAATCTCCCCTTGCTCACGTGGGTTTCCCTCGGGTTTCCCGGTTTCCTCTCACCGTCCAAGAACATGCAACTTAAGTTAATTGACTGATTCAAATCGGCACCATAGACATGCTCCTAGTAAGTAGTTATCTCTATCACTCAATCACTATCTGTTTATTAGCTACTACAGCAGGGGAGTTCTCGAGATCTACCTGAGCTCAAACTCCCCTATCGCCTTGCAAATGGGAGGGAGCCCGGGGCTCGAGGATCTTATGAGCTCAGGGCTCTCTCTCAGGACAGCATGCACAAGCTTTATAATCAATCATCAGCTAAGAATGAACTCTTGAAAGTAATAATCAACATGGTTACATATGTATTTGCTAAAATCTAACACAATGTTGCGCTTGAGTGTGTCTTTATTGTTTTCTGATAAGAGAAATAGTTTCATTTTAGGCATAGGCTATTACCGATGCAGTCATGGCCCTAATATATATATATATATATATATATATATATATATATATATATATATATATATATATATATATATATATATATATATATATATAAATAATATTTGACTGTGGGCTTACATACAAAACTTTTCACTTAGCTCAGTAAAATGTTCTTAATAAATAAGTCATTAATAATGTTCAATAATTCGTTAAAGCCTAAACTAACGGTAATTAATTTAATATAGGCTAGTTTAAATAAATAAAATATATTTTAATAACCTATATAAATAAATAAGCCTAACATATTTTTAAATAAAATAAATAGGCTATTTTCTGAAAAATGCACTTGTTTATCATTCCATCGAATTAAACACAAATAGGACACATATGTATATTCTGTGTATTTGAAGAAGCAATGAATGCACTGAAAATAAATAGGTTATAGGCCACCTTAAAACTTAAATAGGCAGTGTTGGACAAGCAACTTGAAAATGTAGTGAGCTTAGCTATTAGCTACTCTACTTAAAATGTAGCTTAACTGCACTAAAAGCTACACCCTGGTAAATGTAGCAAGCTAAGCTAAAAGCTACATGGCAAAAGTAGCTTAGCTACATCTAAGCTATTTTTGCAATTTTTATTTTTAAGTCGAAGCAACTTAAATCCAAGTCAATCATATCTTAGAGATCAATAAAACTGTCAATGAAACATATGAGGCATAATTCAGTTCAATTATTTACTGTAAAAAATAAGCTGTACTAAACAGAAACAAATTATAGTATATAACAGCTAAAACAAAAAATCCAATAAAACCAGGTGTTAGACATTTAAAATACTATAGTAATTTATAGTAAAGGGAAATATTTTGACATAAGCATTATGCATATTGTACATATATATTTACAACTCTTCATTAATAAATTACACTACATAATGCAGTAATTTATAGAAGTACTTACTATAAATTACTAAAGTATTTTTGAGCACAGCATCAGAAATTAAGTTATTGCATCTTAGCATGTACTTCTCGAGATATGCTCACGAAAAATCCTACTTGAGAAATAAACTCCTCTCCCTTAGTCATCTTTCCATCAAGCAAGTTTCTCATGTTAGCCTAATTTGGTTGTCGAAGTCACCGACCAGAGGTGGCAGTAACGCACCAAAAAGTTTGTTGTCAACCACCGTAAAACATGAAGAAGTAGAAATCATCATGGTTGCCATCATATGGATTTACTTTCATCAGCTGGACACCAGCCTCACAGCTCTGTGAATGTCGGTGCCATCACTTATTGATCCGCGATTGGTAAATGTAGCTTTGTGGACACCCCTGCACTACTTGACTAATAAAATAGCTTCGCTACTGAAAAGCTAGTTGATTTAGAAAGAAGCAACGCTACCGTTACGCTACTGAGAAATGTAGTTAAGCTAGTAGCGTCACTACTTGTAGCGACGCTACTGCCCAACACTGTAAATAGGCTATTAATAATGGATATAAATGAAATATAAATAACTTTATTGTGTAAGCAAAAGAGAATCTTGAGGGAGTGCTGTTATAAAGGAGTCTCAGATGACTAATGATTGTATTATATCTTTAAGCTGCATCACCAAATGTGGATCCCAATGTGGATTGTCAGAGTCGGTATTTTGGTCTGTTTCAAGAGTTCACACTTAGCTCACGATTTATACATAGCTTGTTTGGCGTGCTGTCCCGGGAGAGAGCCCTGAGCTCAAGGTATCCTCGAGCCCAGGGCTCCCTCCTTTCACAGGGCGAGGGGAGACTGAGCTCAGGTCGAACTGAAACTCCCCCGCAACTGAGGCCAAGGTGAACTTCCTGAGAGTAAGACATTAGAAAAAAGATTTAGGCTTATTTTATCTATAATATAGAGCACATTTGGATGGTGGGACGAAACCAGGGGACCCGGGGGAAACCCACGCGGACACAGGGAGAACATGCAAACTCCGCACAGGAACACCAGATGGCCCAGTGAAGACCCAACGCCATTGGTATTCTTGCTGTGAGGCATCAGTGCTAGTCACTGGGCCACCGTGCCACCCATTCTGGATAAAGGTGGAAGAAGGGGAGCAGGGGGGTTTCTTCCAGACGAAGATAGTCGTAGAGAGGAAATGAGGATATATATAGTGACTTGGGATCCTTTGATTGGAGGATCATGATTAGCCAATGTGGACCCGCTGGGTCAATCATGAGCACATGCTCCTCTCGAAATTAGTTTAAAATTAAACTTCACTTTTTACTAGGATTTACGCTCACAGGATTTATGTGGGAACAATGGTGTTTGTGGCTCACGGTATGGCCATTTCCATGTACCAAACTCGTATTGTTCAGCTTTGCCTATTCGGATTTGTATTATTTGGCACCTTTAAATAGGGGAATTTTGTTTTTACAAGTTTGATACATTGACTGCTTCTGAAGAACTTGTAAAGTCTTCCCATTCAATTCATAATCTACCGTGTTTTCCTTTATACGTCTATCTCGGAAAACCCCCTAAACAGAAAACAAAAGCGAAACAGACTCTCTGATCACTTTCCATGTCAGTCATTTGGATGTTTCAGAGTAAGTGGGTTGTTTTTGACCAGAATAAGCTGAAATATTGACCAGACTTTTAACCATTTGGTCAAAGGCTTAACTTCACGAGACCAAGATGCTGGAAAGTGAGCAGATAGATTAAAAAAAACACAAAAATAGACACATGCACACACTGCCATCTTTACAAAAGGAAGGCCAGACACTTTCAGGCTCTCGAGCAGCTTCTGACGCAGCGCCAGAGAAAGAGACGACACATCTGAGCATTCGACAGCCTGTAATCATAGCCTGACCTCTCTGCAATTATCAGCATCTCGCAGGAAACAGAACGCTGTCCTGCCACTAATACAAAACTCACAGCTCACAGCCAAGCAACACACTAACACAAGCAGACCAAACACAAGCTCTGTCCCTCTGATGTTTAGAGAGGAAAACGAACTCACTGCTCACTCAATTCTGCATAGTAAATGCTCCTATACATAATACTACTTAATCAAGAGAAGGTAAGTGAAACACTACGCAATACATGGCAGAATCTGACTTTGCCGTGTGCATTTTTGACAAATCGAAGGCATTTTTACATCAAAGGTGAAAAGTGAAGAGGATAAAGCTTAAGGTGAAGGAAACAAAGTCACGCCTGTACAGTTGAGCTCAATCAAACATTTCAGCTGTGCTTTCTGGACTAGAAGAAGAACAATCCTGAGTTTGCCCTTTAAAGATTTTTATTTATTTTAACGTTTACTTAATTTGTTAAAAAATGTGCAAGTGAGCCCAAAAACTAATGGAAATCTTTAGGTTTTTTTTCTAAGGATAAAAAAAAAACTGATTTTGGTGTATCTGGAAAATGTTCACTCACTATTAGTATTATTAGTAACATCAACAATATGCATGAAGTCACTCAGTTCAGAGAACACATCAACATCCCTAGAAGTAGTCATTTACTGTATACACTAACTGGCCACTTTATTAGGTCCAACTGCTCATTAACGCAAATTTCTAATCAGCCAATCACACGACAGCAACTATGTGCTTTTAGGCATGTAGACATGGTCAAAACAATCTGCTTCGGTTCAAACCGAGCATCAGAATGGGGAAGAAAATTCATTTAAGTGACTTTGAATGTGGCATGGTTGTTGGTGCCAGACGGACTGGTCTGAGTATTTCAGAAACTGCTGATCTACTGGGATTTTCACGCACAACCATCTCTAGAGTTTACAGAGAATGGTCTGAAAAAGAAAAATTATCCAGTGGGCGCAGTTCTGTGGGCACAAATGCCTTGTTGATTCCTTGTTGGAGAATGGCCATAGAAAGACAACAACTCAAATAACCACCGAGGTATGCAGAAGAGCATCTCTGAATGTACAACACATCCAACCTTGAGGCGGATGGGCTACAGCAGCATAAGACCACACTGGGTGCCACTCCTGTCAGCTAAGAACAGGAAACTGAGGCTACAATTTACACAGGCTCACCAAAACGGGACAATAGAAAATTGAAAAAAGTTGCCTGGTCTGATGAGTCTCGATTTGTACTGCAACTTTCAGATGGTAGGGTAAAAATTTGGCATCAACAACATGAAATCATGGGTCTATCCTGCCTTGTATCAATGGGTCAGGCTGGTGGTGGTGGTGTAATGGTGTGGGGGATATTTTCCTGGCACGCTTTGGGCCCATTAGTACCAATTGAGCCTTGTGTCAACGCCACAGCCTACCACAGTATTGTTGCTGACCATGTCCATCCCTTCATGACCACAGTGTACCCATCTTCTGATGGCTACTTCCAGCAGGATAATGCACCATGTCATAAAGTGTGAATCATCTCAGACTGGTTTCTTGAACATGATAATGAGTTCACTGTACTCAAATGGCCTCCACAGTAACCAGATCTCAATCCACTAGAGCACATTTGGGATGTGGTGGAACGGGAGATTCGCATCATGAATGTGTAGCTGACAAATGAGCAGCAACTGCGTGATGCTATAATGTCAATATGGACCAAAATCTCTGAGGAATATTTCCAGTATCTTGTTGAATCTTAATCAAAGGATTAAGGCAGTTCTGAAAGCAAAAGAGGGTCCAACCCGGTACTAGTAAGGTACACCTAAATAAAGTGGCCGTTGAGTGTATGTAGCTAGTGTTATGAATAATGATAATTAAACACAGCATTTTTTTAAAGATTTTTTTTAGCATAAGGGCTAATGTAGTCATTCAACTTCACAATTTGAAATGTTACAGTTTGTATTTGAATAATTTGAATAATGATGATTAGTTCCTTTACTTGAAAGCTCAGATTTGATTCTGATAATTTGTGTCGTTGACAGAGTTTGAGGTTTACTGTATCATTATTATTCACTCCTTAAAGTTTGCTTTCATTGTTCAGCGTTTACACTTTACCATTGCACACACTTTATTTTTTTATTTTACACATTATATTCATCAAGTTTAAGAGTCTCTTTAAGACTTATGTTTATATTATTATAAGACATAAGTGACGAGATTTTTTTGACTATCAAAACTATTTGCCCTAGTAATGTGGTTAAATTTATTGATATTTATTTTTTGCTGTATCGCCCAGCCCTAGTTTTAACTCATTTTACTTGAGTAGTTGGAACAATCTGATTCTTTGATTCTATTCAAAGTCTGTCAGGTCCTTCATTCACTTTGCATTGTGTTCTCAAAGTATGCCTGGTTATGTATTTTGTAAGTGTCATCTCCGCACAGAGAATCTGCAAACGGTATGGAACCGAATCTGCAAACTGTGCATCAATTCATAATGCTGCCTGCTGTAGCATACATAATACGCAATAACCCAAGTCTAGAGTCAGCTGTTTACTTGACACCCTTTCACGTCGTCCTTCTAACCGAGAGCTAGAAAATGGGAGGCAATCGGCCGCTTTACAGAGCACGACAGTGAAAAATGCCAGCAAAGTGTGAAAAGATGAAAGAATAAAAGCGCCATTATTACAGTACGGTAACGACGCCTGCGGAGGAAAGAGATCCCGCTGAAAGAATGCAGGCTAATAAAGACTAAGCAGCGAAACGCTCTAGTAGCATTTACCCAGAGTGCCGCTGCGCTGGGGTGTCACTTCAAAGCATTCCCGGCTATTAATCAGATGCTTTCCCCCTACACCCCTCTCTCCAAACTTCACCTCCATCCGCCAACATTAACCACACCACAGAGGATCCATTACTACACTTAGTTCACACCTCGCTCACAAACACACCCTGATCTGGCCATCAGCGGCAGTTCATTCAGCTGTCGCTTCAGTTCAGTTTCTGCGCTCGTCCTGCAGTGTTTATACTAATGATAATATATGTTACGTTGTGGGGTCTTTTTTTCAGATATGGCCAGAATTACTCCCTCAACAATGCTTGATTATCTTGATGCTGCTCCATTATGCTTTATGTTTGCTCTTTACAGTAGCCATGTTTCCATTCAAGAATGTGAATTTATGCGCAAATCTGTAATATAGCATAAAAGACATGCAAATAAAGCAGCGAGTCCATCCAACGAGTCAAAGAGAACAAAATCGTCACTTCCTTATTAACTGGTACCAAATATCAACAGTAAAAACGTTATTTGTTGCGGTAGGAGAAGCTGCGTCAATCTTTTCTTTATTTAATAAATGACTTGACCCTCATTAGACAGTTTGCCGACACGCAATGAACACATGCTGGCGTTTGAAAGCGTGAGACGTGGCGCACAGACGCTCTTGGCTGCTCTGGAGGTCATTAATAATATAATAACACTGATACTGAAATGGTTAAGGAGTTTCAGAATGACCTAAACAACATTTCAGATGTTTTACAATGCAGTCAGCTCGCTGGTTTGTCCAATCACACACATTTCTATGACAAAATCACATGACCTTTTTTTAATGCACATACTGAAATTTGTTCGGTAAAAGTGTTTCCCTCGTAGTTTTTTATGACAGTATAATGGTATTGAAACTGACACCGTTGCTATTTTTACATCCCGCGGTATACCATTACCGCCCAAGCCAAGTGGCTAGCAGCATTGAGGGGATTGTAAATAAAAAAGGGTGTAAGGATGTCGCCAGAGTGGCTTTTCGGTTTCTTTTGTTGTGCATCCCAGCCACTAGCACCCCATCTGAAAGATTTTAGGTTTATGCGCATCTTTTCTTATCGAATAAAAAGTTTATCCTACTCGGATATGCGCATATATTTATAATGCACATTTTCAAACTTCATGCGCATCTTGGCGTTTCTCACAACCAATTTTTTTCATGCGCATATCTAAAATGCGCATAAAAATAGGTGGATGTAAACACAGCTATTGACTACATTTACATGAACATCAGTAATCTAATTTGAATAATCTGAATAAGAAGACAATAATTTGATTAAGGTGGTTACATGAGTTTCTACTTTGAATGTCCTTTCATGCTCCCGTTTTACATGATACAGCACATAGTTCGATTGACGTCAGTATTTAACGATATTTTTCTCTGGCATTTTAGGCAACAACAGCATGTGTTTGTCATGGCTCCATATGTGATTTTGGAGCATTTTGAATTTAATTTTGCAACAAGTTCTTACTGCAGTTAATATCTCACACTATGGGCCCTATCATACACCCGGCGCAATAAAGCACAAGATGTGTTTGATGCGATTTGTTGCGATTTTCAGACCAGCGCAACCATAATTTTCATGCTTTGTACCATGTTGTTTCAAAAACAAATCTATTTGCGCCACTTTGTGGACTCATGGGTGTTCCAGTCTAAAAAGGAGGTGTGTTAAGGCGCATTGTTGGCACGTTGCTATTTTGAGGAACTGAAACAGACCATGCAATTGACCAGCTTAAAGCTGGTCTAAAATCTTTACATATGAAAAAAATTAAAGGATTAAATTGTCACAAAAATTATTACGACATTAATATAAAATCCACTACCTCTATGCCTTCGAGGGTGCTTTTTCAGTTTATTCATGACAACTTGCGTTCGTATAATGTTATTATTAAAAGTAGTATTATTTATGATATGAATATTTATATTTGTTTTAATAAAAACAAGTTTAGATTTGTCCACTTGTTGGGTTTTAGAGACATCTGCATCACTATGGGTCATAAGAACAGGACGTGTGTTTGGATATAACTCAGTGTTTTGACAACACTTCATTATTATTGTTAATTTATTCGTTTGCTGGAAATTAGAACTGAATTTAGGAATAGTTTTGAAACAAATCTTTGTGCTTAACAAACTAAATTAAATATGTAGGCTAACGGATGTCTTCAGTAGAGTGAGTTTCCACTGTTTCCTTATCCAAGTAAGTATAGGAGTAAAAGTAAAGAGTAAAAGTAAACTAAAGAGAAAGTAAAGAGGTTCAATGGAGGAGGCTCGTTCTTTATCCTCGCACTGCAGATGGTTTAACTGTTTTCTTGCAAGTTAAGCAATCAGTTTATTCACTTACAAAGTCCACCATGTTAATAGCAAATGCGCCATGGTGCCACGCACTCCTAAAAAGAATGGGAGATCAGACTCTGATTGGTTTAATGCACATTGTGCTCACAACACACCCATAACTTATTAAGAGAATAAGCACAACTTTGTTAAACCATGCACCAGGGTGCAGAGCGTATTTTTTGATCCTTAAAATAGCAAAAGAGGATTCGGAAACCCCCTTAATGCCTTTGCGCCCTGCGCTTTAGATTATGTGCCTAGGTCGCTAAAATAGAGCACTCTGTGATAGAAATACATACAAATTTTCAAGCAATAGTCCACCACTACCATTTCATTCACTATCTTTCCATTCATGCCTACACGACAAACTTGGAGATACTGAATGAGAGCATAATCATCCATTCCCCCTGGCACCAAAAAAGCCATTCTCTTTTGTTTGTCATCAAATGCCTGACAAATGCCATGTGTGTGTCCTGATGAAAATATAGAAAGAAATATAAGAAATAATGAGACGAAAATAGAAATACTCCTCATGTCTTAACTCGGTTTCTGTTTTGTTTGATTATGACCTAAGTCAGAGTAAGGTCTTCAAAAATCGCTGTTAACATGATAGACTCTTAATCAGAGTATTGTCTTAATCTTATTCAAATCTAAGTATTGGTGTCCATGTAAACGTACACATTGTTTTAAAAGCTAAAGCTTCAGTCTAGTTTGCCCAATGAGTTTAAGGCCATATCCACACATACGCCAGTATATTTTTAAACAGCTTTCTGTTCCTTTGTTCAAAAAAAAAATACTCTATGCAAAATACGCACTGTGATACATGTTAAGTGCACACCAGACCACCAGGTGGCGATGAAAGCATTTTATTCTGGGTTCACACCAAACGCGGAATTAAGTATTTGCGAAAGTACTTTGCAAACAATTCAATTGCAAACGACGCAGAATATGCAGTGCGTTTGCAGTAAACACAAGGAATTTGCCTCAATCGCATTGTTCGCGTTTGGTGTAAATACAGCAGTGTTGGCCAATCAGAAAGAAGAAAACAACGCTTGAGGCAAAAAAAAAAACTCTGGTAGTAATGACTACACTGTACCCAGTGTACTACACAGAGTTGGAAAATCTACACCCTAGTTGAGAGTTTTCAGAAAGTTTCAGAAAAAAAATGTTGCTTAAGGGGGCTAATAATATTGACCTTAAAATTGTTTTAAAAAAATTAACACTTTCATTCTAGCCGAAATAAAACAAGACTTTCTTCAGTAGAAAATATTTTATAGGAAATACTGTGGAAAAATTCCTTGCTCTGTTAAACATCATTTGGGAAATATTTGAAAAAGAAAACAAATTCACAGGAGGGTTAATAATAATAATGACTTCAACAGTATATCATTATCAGGATATGAAATTACTTATATCGTGATATGAGAGTCGCCCAATCCTAGCCAGAGATATAGGCAGAGGCAAAAGGATGTTGTTGGCATCTGTTGACTGGAAACACCTGTGCCAGTGAGGGTGATGTTTATCAGTCCAGCAGGTCTGAATCTACACCCTCAGAGCCATAAATCCAGGCTGGATCTCCACACGACCTCCAGAGAGGAACCATCATCTCCCAGGATTAACTCCTGCACTGCAGCTGTCTCTTTAATAGGAGATAGATGTTATACAACTCTAATCCCTCACACTGACCTCTTCAACCGACGCCACATTAAACCATGTGCTGCTCACACCGACATACCAGATGAGTCTCAGACAAAACCATTTCCATATTAAAACCTTCTTATGGTACCCTGTGAAACTGCAGCTCATTGGAGAGGAGTCCTAAGTTATTGATATTCAAAAACCATATCGATTTAACTGCAACATTTTGAAGTCATGTAGAAGACAAAAATTTCAATGTGTGATATATATATATATGTGTATATATATACGTATATATATATATATATATATATATATATACACATACATATACATATATATATATATATATATATATATATATATATATATATATATATATATATATACACATACATATACATATATATATATATATATATATATATATATGTGACTCCTCAAATTAAGATGGCATTTGTTTGTATGGCACCGACAATGGTCAACACTTGACTGAAACGTTTGCCTTTTTTAAACTCCCCGTCACTCAATCTCGCTGTTGTCCTTTTTGTTTTTGATGTTTAAAACCATGCACACTTTTATTCAGTTATCTCATATAAATAAATCCTAACATTTCAATTGTTAAATATACTGTTTATTATTATTGGTTAAGCCTAAAGGTGATGACTGTTAAATATGCTGTTAATTATTTCTTAGCGCTACTACCATGTCATGTGTTGTCATATGTTCTATTTAATATAAACATCACAAATGCATTGGCAAATACATATGTGGTCACTCCAATGAAGCAAGATGAACTAAATTGAGAGAGTGAGAGAGAGAGAGAGAGAGAGAGAGAGAGAGAGAGAGATTTAGATTATTATAAATGAATCATTGCAAATATACTGATTGCTATTATTTATTATTACTGTTTATCATAAAATGTTGGTTGTTAAATGTACTGTTTATTCTGATTTATTACAATTATTAGTATTTTTTATTTGTGTTTTTTATTTATTTATTTTTATTTTACTATTATTATTTAGTGTGTTTGGTGTGTTTTTTTTTTAATATATATGCATCTTATTTTTAATGTAAACGTTAAATGCTTTGGCGATACATTTGTAATGACAACAAAGCAATAATTGAGTTGAATTTAGAGAGAGAGAGAGAGAGAGAGATGGAGAGAGAGAAAGAGGAGGCACTGAACCCTAGTGGTCAATCTGAGAACTAGGGTACAAATGAGGACAACTGCTTTCTTTTCCTCATTTACTCGTATTTAATACCATGGTATAAGTAGTTTAATTATGAAAAAAGGCAGATGTACAACATGAAACAATTGAGCACGCAAAAAAATTGGTCAAGGATACACTTAAAAAATAACTTTAGCTGCTTGTTTAAACTACTTGTTTAAAATGAGTACAAACATCACAATTCTTGAGGGATTTTTTTGGGACAACTTAATTGTTTCATGTTCAATCCACTTAAATTTGTAAACATTATTGAGTTTTCAAACTATTTGTGTTGGGACAACATGAAGAAATTGTGTGGAACCCTGCAACTTTTTGCCGTGTACACTTTAAAAAATGCTAGGATTCACACAAACGAATTGAGTTGGGACAACATGAAGAAATTAAGTTAACTCATTATTTCTTACCGATTTATGTATATTAAACAGAAAACAATTATGTTGTCTCAAAAAACTGTGTTGTTTCAACTCATTTTAAATAAGTACGCTGCAAAAATGCTTTTCTTACTTCGATTTTTTGTCTTCTTTCTAGTCCAAATATCTAAAAATTCTTAAATCAAGAAGAATTTTCTAAACAAGCAAAATATATTGTCTTGTTTTAAGAAATAATGTGCCAATATTAAGTGAGTTTTTCCTTAAAAAAAGCAAAGTAATCTGCCAATGGGGTAAGCAGAGTAATCTTACGTCAAAAGGAAAAACAAGATTTTGCTTACCCCAGATTATTTTTCTTGTTTTAAGGAAAAACTCACTTTATATTGGCATTTTATTTCTTTCATGTTATTATTTGAACTAGAAAGAAGACAAAAAATCTAAGTAAGAAAAGCTTTTTTTGCAGTGTAGTCTGAATAAACATCATTTTTTTGTGTGTAGAGCAGTGTTTCCCAACCCTGTTCCTAAAGGCACACCAACAGTACACATTTTCAACCTCTCCCTAATCAAACACACCTGAATCAACTCATCAGAAGATTAGAAGCGACTCCAAAACCTGAAGTTAATGGGTCAGATAAGGGAGACATTCAAAATATGTACTGTTGGTGTGCCTCCAGGAACAGGGTTGGGAAACACTGGTGTAGAGGATGAGGGACACACGTTCTTCTTTTCTACCCCAAATAAGCCACAAAAAACAATTATTTTTCCCACAATTTGAAACATTAAATAATAAATGATCTAACTTGCACAACTCGGAGAAACTTGACATGACAGCAATGACCTATAGCCGCTAAAGAGATGTTAGATGTAGACAGACACAACAAAAACAACTGCTGTGTTCCACACTATTCGTTCATGTTGTCCCAACACAAACCAATTAAGCTGATTTAATTGTCTTAACTAAATTTGAGGATTGAACATAAAACAATCAAGTTGTTCCATAAAAAACTCAAGAATTGTTGTAGGACTTTCTAGTATGAGTCAGTATTGTTTATAATATGTATATTATTAATGATAGGGGTTATTCTGCTTCAGAGTATTTGAAGAATAAATAAGTATGTATATTTTCCATGTTAGTTTAAATGCAGGCACATTTATATTATATTTACATATAAGTCATAATTCTGATTATGGAGATGTGTATTACCGTTTCTAGCCGATAGGTTGTGTCTGTATATAAATTAAGACGCAAGTTTCGTTTTTCCTCAGTTAGTTATTGTTTGGGGCCGGTACGCTTGCCGGTTTATAACCTAGCTAGCTACTGGCAACTGTTGATTAAATGAGGAAGGACGTCGAAGTTTGACAGACTAATGTAAGTGCCAGTACTTAGGCTGTGTAATTGTGGACAAACATTGTATGTGTGAACGCAATAAAAGTTCAGCAGTGGCTCGAGTTGTATCCATCGTACTTGCCCCGAAACCCTTCCAGTGGGGAGTTTATTGAGGTACAGTGAGTAACTCGGTAAAAACTGGACAATTGTGATGTTTCAGGTCATTTTGAATAAGTTTTTTGAATTAGCAGCAAAAATCATCTTTTGGAGTGTAAGAAGTGGTTAATCAAATGAATTTTTTTGCCTTATTTTAAATAATCAACACTATTTATAATTGTAATAATTATTATATAAGAGATATTGCCTGTTTTTGTTTCGATATTGCTGTCATTTATTCCTCATTTATTGTATATTTTATTAATTTGATTAATTTCCTTTCTTCAATTACATTGTTAATATAAAACAAAGATGATTGGATTATATTTCAAGAGTTCACACTTAGATAATGCTCGGCTATGATAGCAGGTTTGGCATGCTGTCCCGGGAGAGAACCCTGAGCTCGCAGATAGATGAGCCCAAGGTTCCCGCCTGGTCAATGAGCATTAGGAGGGATACGAGATCAGGAGTTTCTCGAGTGCCCCCTTTTGCTATGTATGCGTTAAGTGACTGTATTACGATTCACTTATGTACATGTTTTTAGACTGTGGGAGGAAACCGGAGGACCCGGAGAAAACCCACGCAAACACAGGGAGAACATGCAAACTCCACGCAGGGAGTGCCGACTGGCTCAATTAGACTTGAACCTGTGGCCTTCTTATTGCGAGGCAGCAGTGCTAACCACTGAGCCACCTAGTTTCCCGATCATGAAAGAGGAGGAGGGAGAAGGGAAGGATTAGGGGGGGTTTCCAAAAACAAAGATAAGGAATGAAGTTTAGGCAGGATATTTATAGTAGTTTTAGAATGATCTGATAGGCTAGCTAATGATTAGCAATGAGGATCAGCTGTAGTCAATCATATCACGTGCTCCTCTCGAAATTAGTTTGTGAAACTTCACTTATGACAAGAAAATGCGTTTACAGTCTAAACTCATTGTCAACCCTTAATTCTACATTTTGTAGTGTAGTATGAATTTCACTAGTGATTAACGAGTGAGTAAAAGTGCTTTTCAAAGCAAATCATCACTTTTTTATCTCCTTTTAATCAGATTTTCCTCAGTATGATAATAACTGTCCTACACACAATTCCTGTTTTAAAGGGGTACTATTATACCCCTTTTTACAAGATGTAAAATAAGTCTCTGATGTCCCTAGAGTGTGTATGTGAAGTTCCAGCTCTAAATACCACACAGATCACATTTTATAGCTCTTTGAAACGGCCCCTTTTAGGCTTTGTTCCAAAATGCTCCGTTTTGGTGACTGCTTTAAATTCAAATCTTTTCAAAAGAGGGCGGAGCTATACACTAAAGTGTGTCAGCATAGTGGCAGATGCAAAACTCTCACTCAGGGCTGTTTATGCTAATGAGGGCGAGATCATCACTAGTGGGCAGGGCTTTCTCCCTCTGATGACACGTATAATGGAAGAATGTCAATCAAAGTATTTCTGCACTGTTTTTTTTAATCAAGGGTGATTATAAAAACTAGTATTAATTCATTTTTACCATTATAGGCTGGTTTTATTCACACACTGTTTCCACACAACCCCTTAAAGAAGTAATTTTTGCATAATGGGTCACCTTTAAAAAGGATTGAGCCTCTTGTTTACTATCTTATCTGAAATCAGATGGTCAAAAATAGACACACTAATATAATAAAACAAGGGTCTGTGAGGAGACGTGACAAAGCGCTCTATACACTCACTCCAGCAACAAGTCGCAGCTGCGTTCGGCCTCCCTCGAGACTGATTAAACTTGAATTTCTGATGCTAATCTTTGTTTTTCGCACAAAAGGGCCGACACATCCTTGAAAAGAATGCAGCATGTATATTTAATGCAAACTGGGGGCCCTGTGCGGTGTGTCAGTGAAGTCTGTCGGTCTGGTGACATACACAACCAATTACTGACAAAATCCCCATTCGTGATGGAGTAGCACACACACATACAGGTTTACATTGAGAGCTGCATCGCCATAATTACTGCAATATTGCTTTCACAATTTGCTTTATTAAAAAAGGGACACAAAATATTTGGTCCCACTTTATATTAAAATATATCATTTTATTATTGTTATTAGTAGTAGTAGTATTAATAAATTATGTTTGTTTATTTATTTATTTATTTATTATTAATAATAATATTATATTTGTATATATTATTATATTTATAATAACAATTGTTATTTATTATTATTATTATTATTATTATTATTATTATTATTATATTTGTATGTTATTAGATTTATAATAACAATTTTGTATTATTATTGTTATTATTATTATTATTATTATTATTATTAATAACATTATTATAAATATAATAATATGCACAAATATAATAATAATAATAATAATAATAATAATAATAATAATAAGTAAACACATTATTATTATTATTATTATTATTATTATTATTAATAATAAAATTATTATAAATATAATAATATACACAAATATAATAATAATAATAATAATAATAATAAGTAAACACATTATTATTATTATTATTAATAAATAACATTATTATAAATATAATAATATGCACAAATATAATAATAATAATAATAATAATAATAATAATAATAATAATAATAATAATAAGTAAACACATTATTATTATTATTATTATTATTATTAATAAATAACATTATTATAAATATAATAATATGCACAAATATAATAATAATAATAATAATAATAATAATAATAATAATAATAATAATAATAATAATAATAAGTAAACACATTATTATTATTATTATTATTATTATTATTATTATTATTATTATTATTATTATTATTATTATTATTATTAAATAACATGTGTTGTTATAAATATAATAATATATACAAATATAATAATAATAAATATAATTATATAATATAATAATAATAATAATGTTTAATTATTATTATTATCATCATTATTATTATATTTGTTTATATTACTATTTTTATAATAATAATAATTGTTAGTTAATATTATTATTTTTATTAAATTTGTATATTTGTTATAATGTTATTTATTTGTTGTTATTAATATTAATAATAATAATAATAATAAGTAACCACAATTTATTATTATTATTAGTAGTAGTAGTAGTAGTAGTAGTAGTAGTATTAATAATAATAAATAACATTTATTAATATAAATATAATATATACAAATATAATCATAATAATGATAATACCAATAATAATAATAATAATAATAATAATAATAATAATAATAATAATAATATATTGTGTTTACTTATTATGATTGTAATTATAAGTATAATTATTGATATTATTATTATTATTATTATTATTATTATTATTATTATTATTATTATATTCAAATATATATTATCAATTTTGAAAAAAAAAAGTATATTTATATTAGGGACAAATCCTCATTTATGACGAAGAGACAGATGCATAATACTGGGAAAATAAGCAATATTTTTTATCGCTGATTATTGCTAAATACTATATGTCTTGTGAGATAACATATCCTTAGAGAGATTTTTTTATCACGTATGTAATGATCATAAAAAAAATAAACAGGTAATATAAATCTAATTCAGGCTAAAGCAAAACTATGTTGAGGTGCAAATACTTAGACTTAATAATTTATTTGTAAAAAGAAATCTGGAAAACATATTATATTATGTTATGTTATGTTATGTTATGTTATGTTATGTTATGTTATGTTATATTATGTTATGTTATGTTATATTATATTATTTTATATTATATTATATTATTTTATATTATATTATATTATATTATATTATATTATATTATATTATTTTATATTATATTATATTATATTATTTTATATTATATTATATTATTTTATATTATATTATATTATATTATTTTATATTATATTATATTATATTATATTATATTATATTATATTATTTTATATTATATTATATTATATTATATTATATTATTTTATATTATATTATATTATATTATATTATATTATATTATATTATATTATATTATTACTAAATAAGTACAGGACAGCATAATTATGTTGGATGGAGCTCGTTTATTTCTACGTTTATTTTATACAAAACAATTGAAATGTTAGTATCATTTAATATTAAGCCCATATAAAACATTTTTAATATTTTTATTTTTAAAAATTTTATAAAATTGCACAGCAGGGTGAATAATTTTGTATATAATAGCCTTTCTGAACATATTTGACTTTTTTTATTATTATTTAAAATAAAAAGTTTATTTTAATATATAATGATTCTTAAGGTTTTGAACAAGTTGAGGAAGAGTAAACGATGACAGAAGTAAACGATGACAGAATTTTTGCGTGAATTGTCCCTTTAATATTAGTTAATTTATGAGCTAATAGGATGTCTCATTGTGCGGCATCACCAGAAGTTCAGACACACAATTCAGGTCAAACACACCGACCCACAATCCATCCACAACAAAAAACGGTTTCCTCTGCTCTTTTCCCAGAAAGATTACAGTAATAAAATTGAAATTAAAAACAAGTAATCTGGATTTTCTGCTTGAGCCGTTAATAATGTCTGACAGCTGTCGCATGCAGCACAAGCACAAACACACACACACACACACACACACACGGAGACCTGCATCTCCTCTGCCGATGATCAGAATGCTGTATTCCTGGAAAGCTGCTGTGGTTTAGGGGAAGTGTACGCTTCCTCCAGGGTTTGAAACTGTGATACGGGGTTATGTGATCCAGGAAGCACTGCCCGCCCAGCTTGTCTTCTTTGTGTAAGGTTACTGTGCCCGGCTGACCTGCAGCGCAGCTGTGTGGCACAGCACATACTCATTCATTGAAACCAGAACATCCTAGAGACCTCTATTGTGTTCATATTGGGATACGATATATCGGAAAAGTATCATTATCGCGATAAAGGTATATATGCAATATTCATATCGCAGAGAGGTGCGAATTGCGCACTTGCACCGAAATGAAAATTCAGGCTAAAGCGCAATGGCATTATATTGCCATATATTGCATATACTAGGGTTGTCAAAACTACAGTTTTGACAACCCTAGTATATGCAATATTCGCAGAGAGGTGAAATAAATTCCTTTTTTTATTTCAAGGATGTACCGAAATGAAAATTCTGGGCCAAAATGCTATAATGTTATATGTCAGCATACTGCCCATAAGCTAATCAGTACTGGCTGCAGTGATGTCATGATACTGGAATTTCAGTACCAAACGGTACCTATTCACTAAGAGGCTTTGAAATGCTCCAGTGTTCGGGTCTCTGTGTTTAAGCACATCCTCAACAGTGCTCTAACGTTAGCTGGAAATGGAAGTTTTTAAAATGACAGTACCAATTGGTACCGAACTCGATACTTTTGACAACCCTAGCATATGCAATATTCATATCGCACGTGATAATGTATTCAGGGATGCATCGAAATGATAATTCTGGGCCGAAATGCTATTATGTTATATGTCGGTGTACTGCCCGTAAGGTTATCGGTACTGGCTGTAGTGATGTCACGATACTGGAATTTCAGTACCAAATGGTACCAAGTCACTAAGAGGCTTGGAAATGCTTCAGTATCCGTGTATCTGTGTTTGTTTAAGTACGTGCTCAACAGTGCTCAAAAGTTAGCCGGAAATGAACGTTTTTAAAATGACAGTACCAATTGGTACCGAATTTGATACTTTTGATAACCCTAGTATATGCAATATTCATATCGCACACAGGTGGATGTATCGAAAGGACAATTCTGGGCCAAAATGCTATAATGTTATATATCTTATCAGTACTGGCTGTCCTGATGTCACGATACTGGAATTTCAGTACCAGACAGCGACGGCAGCCATGAGCCGCACTCCGAAGTGAAAGTGAATTTCATGTTACAGTTATGATTACGACAAGCATTTGATATGTTCTTTCTTTCATAGCTAACACAAAGTGTTGTGCATGAAAATAAATGTTTACTGGGTCAGTATAACTACTCAAGCCTATATAATGTTGAATATAATGCAAGAGGGAATCTGATAATGACGAATGTTTCATTTTACCAGAGAAAAAAATTGTCTAATAATGTTGTCAATGACAAATGGCAAGCATATGTCTCAAACACAATAATTCCACTTTCAAGAGTTCACACTTAGCTGATGATTCATCAAAAGCTTGTTTGGCATGCTGTCCCGGGAGAGAGCCCCGAGCTCAAGGGATCCTCGAGCCCGGGGCTTCCTCCCGTTTGCAGAGCGAGAGGGGAGCCTGAGCTTGGTGGATCTCAGAACTCCCCGTCTGCAGTAGCTAAGGGAACACGTTAGGAAAAAAAGGGGGCTAGACAAATGCTTGATTGTTATGCATGATGTATATATTTGGATGGTGGGAGAAAACCGGAGAACCCGGGGAAAACCCACGCGGACACGGGGAGAACATACAAACTCCTCACAGAAACGCCTACCGACCTGGCAGGACCAGGGTTGGCAGTGTTCTTGCTGTGGGGCTAACAGTGCTAACCACTGGGCCTCCGTGCCGCCCGATCTAAAGTGAAGGAGGAGAATGGGGAGGAAGGGGGGTTTCTTCCAAACTAAGATAAAGTGGACTGAAAACTGTGGTTATTTATAGTAGCTTATGGCTCATATGATTGGATGATACTGATTAGCTTAATACGAGACAGGCTGTGATAAATCATAAGCACGTGATCCTCTCGAAATTAGTTTATTAATAAACCTCACTTAAAATTATGTATATTTGTATTCTTGATGTCATCACTTTACAGTGAATTAACAACCAGGACATATTTAAAGTCTGTTCAAGTCCACCGTTCCAATTCTATACAAAATTTAGCATTTTAACCAACAGTAGACCTACACATAGGCCTAATATTAATATTATTGTTTTACCATATGTTTGAGAAATATCAATAATAATTGCCTACTCATATATACCTTCATTTTACATCTATAGAATCGCAAGAAAATCGTGATCTTGATTTTAAGCCAAAAAAAATTGTGATTCTCATTTTAGCCAGAGTCGTGCAGACCATGCCTAGCCACGATCGTCTCTGTTCTCAAATCACATCCTCAAAAATACACATCAGCGACACTCAAAATAAAACTTCAAAACCCTCACACCACACACCAGACCTTGTTAAACACTTCTGTAAAATCGCAGTTGGAGAGGATAAACTGAAACGTTAAGATGAAAGAGGTGTTATTTTGGTGGAGAAATTATTATGCATTTTGATGACAGATTCATGCTTTTTTTTTGTCGTTTTCTGATTAACATGCACAGCTTAATCGCTCAAAATATAAACAAGGAAGTAGTTTATTTTAAAAATGCTGCATTTGATTTTATAAAGGAGGATAAGAATAGAAACTATTTATGTCAATATCAATGAAGCCCTTGATGTGGCCCTAAAACTGCTATCTCAGATTGTCTGGAAGGGAGAGAGACTTTACGGCTACATTACAAACCCCTTCATCAGCTCCGCCGTAAACACCAGACGCACTTTCATAACACCTGTGGCCTGCCTTTACATCCCCAAACCCCATTCGCACGATGAGCTCTTCAATAAAATCTCATAGTAGAGTTATTCATTCCCTTCTGGAAAGTAAAACACCAGGGTAAGCGGCAGGTTAAACAAGTAAACAGAGCCGGATTGCTGGGATCTCCAGGCAGGATACACGAAGGAAGGGACAGACAGAGACGTTCTGCCCCTCCAAGACAATAAAAGAGGAGGGGGGGGTGTGTTTTTTTATCTTTGAGCAACATGCTGTAAAACACACACAAAGCTGTGATCGGAAACAATGGTCCCGGCTTGTGTGTGTGTGTGTGTGTGTGTCAGTGGTTTGTAGGAAGGAAGCCAACTGAACCCCCCCCCAGACAAGTACAGGAGAGTCTGAAGGAAATGGAGACCATCGAGCCTCAATTTTGATTTGTTTATTTATGTTTTTAAACTGAAAATATATTTAGAAGATCCTAATGCTGTATGGATACGATTAAAAGGACTTTACAGATGAATGATACAACTTCCCAACAGTGTTAATTTCATCGACGAAAACATTTTGTCAGAATTTTTGTGACGAATAAGTTTCTACTGACGAAAACTAGATGAAAACGAAATTAAAAAATTGAGTGATGAAAACTATAACAAAAAAAATATACTGAGATTTTCGTTGACCAATTAAAACAAGAAGAGAATGTGATTAAGGGACGTTTTTAGGTAAATATACAATCAGAACTAATCTTGGTGGATGATGCATGACGCACACACGCACATTTGAAAAGTAACTGATCTACTGTAGACACAGGATGCGATTACATCATCATCCATAGGGGCGTCTGTCTTATTAAACTATAATAAAATGGCAACAGCTGAGAGAAAAAGAAGATTCACATTTTGATGTCAAGACAAAAAGACTGTAAACCGTATTGGTTGGAAATAGCTGATGAAAAAAACATCTTATGAAATTTAGTTGACTAAAACTAAACTAAAATGATTCAGAAGAAGATGATTGAAATGATTCATGAGCTGTGACTGAAACTAAAATGGAATTTTAGTCAAAAGACTAAGACTAAAACTAAATTAGAACTTACATGAAGTTACATGTCAGTGCACATCTCTGAAACTTAGCAGAAGAACATGTTGGTGTACTTTTCCAAAAGTAATTCCTGATTTTAGTATGGATGATGAAATATGACCAAACAAACAAGCTATGTTAAGAAAGCAAAAAGACAGCAAATCTCAATTAAAAATATTGTACTGTCCTAGAAAGTGATGTACAGTTACAAAATAGGGTGAAATCTTAACACCACTGATCACAAAAGATCCATTTGAACGCATGTTATTACAAGATGGAAATGCTAATGAGTCTTATCTGACCATTCGTGATAGAATCTCTGAAAATGCACCTTAAAGGGATAGTTAGATCACCCCCCCAAAAAAACATAACCACCCTCAAGTGGTTATAACCCTTTATTAGTGTATTTCTTCTGTTGAACACAATAGAAGATATTCTGAAGAAAGCTGACAACCACTAACCATTGACTTCCATAGTAGGAAAATATATATATATATATATATATATATATATACTAGGGAAGTCAACGGTTAGCCAAACTGGTTTGAAACAAGTAAAGTTTAGGTGAATTAACGATGACAAAATCTTCATTTTAGAGTGTCCTATCCCTTTATTACCATGTGGCAACATGTTAATTCTGGTCAATGGATACAGCATGGCCTTTCCTTCAAAGTAGGTCCTTGAGAATCTAAATCCCTAACGCCCGATTCACTCGGGGCTTCAGCATCAATGCTTGACAGAGGGCGTGTCTGAAGTTGAGGCTGACGCGATCGTCATAGCAGCGTCAGCCAATGAAATTAGTCAGCAATCAGCTACTGTTCGTGCTGGTGTATTTGCATACAGCGATATGATTAGCTGCCGCTTCCGTTAGGGCTTGAAAAGTTAGAAAGTCCCAACTTCTGCCAGCGAGCAACGCCACTGAATCGGTGTAGACGGATCCACAATGCAGTTCGGCAACGCCTGACGTCACCCATTCAAAGTGAATTGGAAGCATTGACGCTAACGCCCAGTGTGCATGGGGCGTAAGCACACACAATGGTGTACCAATGGTAACGGTGATAATCTCAGTAC
The DNA here is from genome assembly GCF_903798145.1 of Danio aesculapii. NCBI lineage: Eukaryota > Metazoa > Chordata > Actinopteri > Cypriniformes > Danionidae > Danio > Danio aesculapii. The sequence goes on along the minus strand of NC_079437.1, from coordinate 56,796,031 downwards.
TAGCACTGTGCAATATATTGAAAATATCAAAATAGCCTGATTGGTTTTACGCAACATGGTTGTTCAATTTCAGAAATTTTAGTCATGCTTTCTTTTCTCGAAAGAGTATGATAAATTTGTTGGTCAGAATGTCGAATCGCTTATCCAATATCCCATTATTTAGCATTCTATGGACCCTTTTCACGAGACTGTAACAACGTGTTAAACAATCAATAGCATCTAAAGTTTTTAATATTTTGAACATTTGAATGTATGAACATGTATATGTATTTATGTTTGTAATTTCCGCTTATGCGAGGTGTTTTTAACACAGCGTCTATGGACAGAACCGTAAATTTGACGTTGTTTTCTCTTCTGGGTGCTGTTTTCAGTCTCACACTATTATTTTTTCTTTTTCTGAAAGTCATGATAACACCATCATGGAGTTTTTCTTTTATTATTTTAGCAAATACGATTGTAAAAAAGTATTTGTTCTGCTCTCCCGATCACGGGGCTCTAAAGACTCGTACACACCGGAACACTTTTCGTTTGCTTCTATTGTCAAAGTTTTTCCGGATTCAAACCCAAACGACTTTCGAGCAGAAGAGTATGCACAATCACTCTTTGACGTTAGATGGCGCTACACAAATTTAAGCTTCCGACACCCGCTTGTAACGCAGAAGAAGAAGCGAGAAAGTTGACACGCTTGTTGTTAAAGTTTCTGGTGATTCGAACAAGCATGGATGGTTGAAGCAGCAGCTCCAGCTCTAGCGATGAAGAAGTGATTATTGTTCACCAGAGCAATAAGCAGCTCCATGTTCATTTCACCTCTGGGCATCTTCTTTAATGTGCGCATTGACAGGTTTGTGCTCGAGCGCCTCCAAGTGCTGTATATTGTAACTTCAGCAGCTCCGTGCACATGAACAAATGTGTCAATCTGATTGGTGGGGACGGTTTTGACGTGGCGCGTCAAAACTAAAAACGAGCACGAGGCGTTTCTTTAAAAATGACGTTTTTACGCCTGCTGTTTTGCGCATTGGTGTGCACGATCACATTGGCGCCCTTTTATTTAGTTACGAGGCGTTAAACGCTGACGGAAAACGCGAGCAAAAAGCTTCCCGGTGTGCACGGGCCTTAAGTTTACTCGACTATGACGACTTCCGCTACTGAAAAATGCAGAAATGTGACTATGCTACGGATGGTGATTTCACTATTAACCGCAGTTTAATTTGTCACGGTTAATTATCGTAAAGGCTTCTCAACACCGTGTTTCTGCACGGAACAAAAACGCTGCAACTAAACAAAGTTATGCCAACTGTGCGCTAGTTTAAAGTTCCAAGCTTGTATGTACACCGAGGCTAATAAGCATGTACACTGCATTTACTATGGCTGAAGCTATTAACTAAGGGCCGTTCACTTATTGTGACTTTTGCACACACAAATTCGTTATTTCCAATCGAGGGGCGTGTATTAGGATTATGATCAACGATTGATCATAATTATAATCGATTATTCGTTGTTTTGTCATTTATTTTCAGTATAAAATTATTACTTATATGTTTAAATGCCAAAAAAATGTTTTTTCACTTATTTCTAAATCCAAAGAGAAAAATTTATACTTTGAAATTTAAATTAAATTGAAATTTATTTGTTTTTAATATTATTTTGTGCTGTATTATTTTGTTACTGAGCCACAATAGATAACACTTTAAAATATAAGGAGATTTCAAGTGATTTTCTAATCTAGTAGTGTTTTGAAGTGAATAAATGCATAATAATCGTGAAACCGTGATAATTCTTCAGACTATAATCGTACAACCAAAATCTAGAATCGTTGCATCCCTAGACTACCCTACTCCATCCCAAATGTTACCACCACAGAAGCCAGGCAAAGTCATATTTTAACTTTCAACTCAAGAGTATTTTCTCAAATCTACCTGTAACAGGTAAGACGCTATACCCAAAAGGCCAAAAAACTGGCAAGATAAGTGCAAGAGTGCCATTTAAATCCCCCGAACATAAGCATCAAACCAAAAGGAACAACCGAAATAACCAACTGAGAACTGAAATTGAGCTCTTTCTCAAAAAATGTTCCCACATTTCATAAGTCTTTGAGGAACGTCGCTGCCTCAAAGCCAGAGAAGCATTGCGACAGCAGCCTGTGTTTCTACAAGCCTCCGAGTCCAATAGCAGCTGAATAATAAAGCCTCTGAAAGACACCACAGAAGGTCTTTCACTCAACCCGTTTCCCAACCTGCATCTGAATGCATTGGTACATCAGTTGTCTGAAATATTCATGTTCTTTGTAAAGAATTGATGCGAGGCCATGAGGGAGGCAGTCCCTGGAGGGACAGAGCCAATCCACTAACGCAGCTCGCTTTACGCCTGCGGGACACTGCTGACCGTCCACTCGCCTAACCAGAAAAACCTGGCTTGGTGACTGACCAGCTTGCTTTGCATGACCATTTGCTTTTATTGCTTAGCCTTGATTAAATATCAGCATTTGTTAAGTTACATACACACTGGACACATTTATTTTATTTGATATGGATTAATAGGCTATTTAGTTCAAATAATATACAAGCTATGCACAATAATAGGTTGACTGACAATACTATAGCAAGGCATTGCATTGTGTGAGCATGCTAACCAGCATAATCAATATCGGTTTACATAAAATGGTTGACAGAAGGAAGGTTGAAACAGAAATGACTCATTTCACCTAATATATACCTTATATAATATAATATTAATTAAAGTTCCCTATATAATATAAATTGCAATCGTTTCAGCATTGATACCACATGTGCGCATATGTAATAGTCACATTGCAGGATCTGCAATGTGGAATTGGGATATATATATATATATATATATATATATATATATATATATATATATATATATATATATATATATATATATATATATATATATACATACATACATATATATATATATATATATATATATATATATATATATATATATATATATATATATATATATATATATATATATATATATATATTTATATATAAGGACTTCACAATATATAGTTTCAGCATGAATCAATATATTCACATTCACAATAGTCACATCGCGAGTATACACAATGTTGAGTTTAGATTATAATTGATCATTTCGTAAGTGTTTTTGAGGCCTGTGACTTGGTTTCAAAAGCATCCAGGCCTAAGAAATTGTTCTTTTTTTAACTTTGACAATTTAATGATGATAAATTCTTTTGAATCATTTTTAAAACAAAGACTATGCAGTATTATTTTACATTTGATTATTCAATTACAGTATCCCTGAATACAGTTCGAAAAAACAATAAAATGCTGTTTTTATAAATTGCATCTTTTTTTATTAAAATTATCTATGCTTGTAGATTAGTTCTTACTGTATATTTTATGCATATGCACTCCTCTACATAGCCACATTTCAAAATCCAAGATATTTGTGGAGTTACTGCAGAGTTTGACCATAATGGAGTAAACGTTTCGCATTTTGCATGTTTTAAGCCCTAAGAGAGTTTAAAGCATTCAGGCACAAGCAATTTTACCATTTGTAACTTTAATAAGTATTTGAAAAGTAAAGTCTCTGCAGTGTTATTTTTATCAAATTTTTTCAATTTTTGTACCTGAATATGATTTGATTGCCCTGAAAACAATAAAGCACTGTTTATTTTCACTTTTATATTTACTGTATTGCATTTATCTATGCTTGTAATTTGATTGTTACATTTGATGCGTGATTCACTTCACAACAGAATCATCCCAATTAATCTAAAATTACTAAATTGTTTCCAAATTGAGCTATACAAGTCATCTGGTGAAATTGTATATATTTATATTTATATAAGTTGCAGTTCCATGCAATTGTCAACATTGCCATGAAAAAATTAAGTTTTCACCAGAATAGCAAAACTGTTTACGCGTTTTTTGTGTAGGCTTGTTTTTTACAGTGCTTTAAAAATACTTAAAAATGTCTCTGTCACTGTTTTTAAACAATTATATTTGATTTACCAAAGTCACACAAGTGGCAATTTCACATCCGTCACATCCAAGCTTTTTCCTCATTAATGCAAAAATGTAAAATCAAATAAAATCAATCATGTTTGTTCTATAGTGAGCCGACTCTAATCCTTTTGATTAGCATCGATTCTTTTGGGTTGTGCAGCTTAATTCACAGAATTTCTACAAAGTATGTTGTCTACTGTAAACTCGCAGACTTTTGTCACATCCATGACGCATGTTTATTTTCCTAATTTAAAATATAAAAAATGTTTACAGATTTATATTTTTCTTTGGCTAGTTGTTTTGAAAAATATTTCAAGAGTTCGCCCTTAGCTGATGATTGATTATAAAGCGTGTTTGGCATGCTGTCCCGGGAGAGAGCCCTGAGCTTGTGAGATCCTCGAGCCCGGGGCTCCCCCTCGTTGCAGGGCGAGAGGGGAGTCCGAGTTCAGGTAGGTTTCGAGAACTCCCCTGCTTGATAATGGTAGATGTAGATTATGAATGCTATAGAGTGAATACTGGATTCAACGCTTGTCTATAATGTCAATTTAGTTTTGTCAATTTACTTGTGTTACATGTTTTTGGTCTGTGGGAGGAAACCGGAGAGCCCCGAGAAAAAGCCATGTTTCAATATAATGTTAACGTTATGCTGGGCATATATATATGCATCCGCAATAGTAACATTGCAAGATATTCAATATTGAGTTGCATTATCGTTGACCAGGAGCTACAGAATTTAATTTAATTACTGTATTTATATTAAATTTACGCAATTTATGCCAAAAAAAAGTTCTTACTTCTAAATATAGTCTAAATATACAACATTTCAAAGCAAAAACCAGAATATTTAACTTAAACCATTGACAGATAATTTTGCTTGTTTTACGGAAAAATGTTTTGCATTATTTCTTTTGAAGTTGAAAACAAAACAATATTTTTACTCGATTTACTTGAATGTTTTGAAATTTGGACTAGAAACTAGAAATGAGACAAAGCAAAGCAAGAAAAAGATTTTTTGAATTGTGATTATTCAATTTCGGTTACCTGAATATTGTTAGACTCCCCCAAAAAACATCAAATAGTGCTATTCAAATCTTGTGTAGCTGTATTCATATTGTTATATTTATTGCAGAAAATTAAAATATCGCAATGTCAGATTTTTCCAATATCATGCAGCCCTACACTACAGTATAATAACAAGCCATTTTAAGTTGATCATTTCTGAATCTCAAACATCACCTGCCCAGTATATTGCTCTATGCCTAATATATTCTTTTTCTCATTTTATGCAACAGTATCAAAGCATCAAATAATGTAAACGTCACCCTGGACCTCAAAACCAGGCATAAATGTCAATTGTTTGAATTTGAGATTAATATAAAATCGCATGAAATCTGAATAAATAAGATTGATGTATGGTTTGATGTGATAGAGCGATATTTCGCCAAGTCACAACCATTTGAAAATCTGAAATCTGAAAAAAATAAATAAATCAAGATCTCATTTTAAGCTCTCATGGATTAAGCTCTAAGCAATGCACATTACTAATCAAAAATTACGTTTCTGATAGATTAACAAATTTACTTCATATTCTAATGATATTTTTAACCCATACAAAGTATTTTGGCTATTTCCAAAAATATACCTGTACAAAACAAGACTGGTTTTGTGGTTGAGTAATAAATAAATAAAGTAATAAAAAGGTAATAGCGCACAAGCTGAAAGTCACCACGTGAATCAAACAAGAGTCATGGCTGAGACGGTAATATTCCAGACGGCTATAAAACTCTGAGCTCTGTGAATTTTATCTCTAGGTACAATAATGCCTCACCTGTCTCAATCATTGAACGGTGATGACAGTTAAGGGCACGGCTGCACGGTGGCGCAAGCCCTGAGTGTACGACCATAAGACATTGTCATATCCGGTTAACAGCACACCTGCACCCTTTAGCTAACATTAGCCTAAATACTCCTTTCCAAGACACATCTACAAATATAAATGATCACAGAATACGAGCGAGCGGAAACTGCTGGAACATAGGCTCATTCTAGACATTTATAATTCATTTGACTTTAAAAGCAACATGATGGGTATAGATCTATATATATATAAACAAAACTATAATCCATTGAGGTATGATAACCAAATTATTCAAATTCAAGAATCATTATTAGGGTTTAGTGTAATGGTTTGTTCTCAAAATAATATACAAGGCACTAAAAGAGTGTATTACAGTAGAACAATAAGGCCTTAGCTGTGCAAAACAACATTCTTCACTTAATTGCTTTAAACGTACAGTTTTCTTTATTAATAACACACATTTTGGAGTCTTTGTTCAAGAATGGTGCAAATTATTAAGAAAATGCATCTGACAATGAATAACCCTTTCTCTCGTTCATACAGCAAAACTATGTTACACAAAAAATAGCTTATATATTGGACTAAAACCTGAATAACCCAATGATTAAAGCATTACTGATGCTAAAAATGTTTGGATATGAATAATTATTAGGCTATATTCTGAAAATACCTCACACTTTTGGTATAAAAAATCCTCATTGTTTTCTTAACCCATATTCTAAAATGAATTTACACAATTCACACTATTTTTTATCTCTCAGACAAAATAAAATGTCCAATTAAATAATAAACCAATATATGGTTTTGCTAGATATTCAACACCTCCCCAATTCTTCTCAATCATCCAGAGCATTGTTTTCAATATTTTGTGATGGTTTACATTTGTAGTACCATAATATAAAACATTCCCAACAGGAACCAATTATGATTTATTTTAGAATATTCTTGAATGTTTATTTAATTAAATATCCTTGATATTACATTCAGAGCTGTGTTTATCGTTACTGGATAAAATCAATATAATCCAAATCAGGCCTAATATAAACATGCAAACATCATCTCTGAAATGGTGTGTAAAATCCTACGCTAATATCTCCTATAAACGCCACAGAAACACAGAGAGATAACGTTAGAAAAGAAAACGCGACCAACCTGAATGCGCCGCCATCGGTAAGTGAGAAGGATAATATTTCCCGGGTGGAAAATGAGGCGCATGTTGAACAGAGCCGTGGCCGGAGGACGAGATGCGAGAGGCGGCGCGGTGCACCAGAGTGGCCCGCTCTGAGAGGAGGTGTGCCGGAGCGGAGAAATCACGACCCTCCATTCCAAACAAAACAGCCGATATAATCCCAAATCAAGCGGAAATCAGAGGAAACCTGTGTAGTGTAATCCGTTTGCGTTTGTTTTAGTGGAAGGCTCGCCTCTCCTGCTCAGGTTGAAGTCCTCAATCATCTTTTCTACAAAGAAAGAAAGGAGACGTTATAATCTCGCTATGCCACAGCACTACAGCTGACATTGATCTGCTCCATGCTCTCGGCGTTCGTCACATGAAAGAAAACTGCAGTATACATTGCATCCTATTTTTGTGATCTATATTCGTTTAGATGAAGATCTGCATTGGTTTATATTTATATATGTATAAGCGTCTAGTGAATTGATGTGAAAGAGATGCGAAAAGGCCATAGATGGCAGTGATTGAATAGGCCTAATAAAGAGAGAGAGGGGGCGATTCTCTGAGTGTGTATGGATATAAATATACGCAGAGCTTTTCCAGCACATAGAAACATTTAACATTGTGTTATATTACGTTTTAAATTGTGTCTTCGTGTTTTATACACACACGCGATGGCAAACTAATAACAACCAAACGCTAAATGACATGTATTGTTTGCTGCATTTGACATGCTCGACTATAACATTGGAGTTGCATTCAACTAATAACAAAATGAAATCAATATATACAGTTGAAGTCAGAATTATTAGCCCCCCTTTTAATTTTTTTTTTACATTTCCCAAATGATGTTTAACAGAGAAAGGAAATTTTCACAGTATGTCTGACAATATTTTTTTCTTCTGGAGAAAGTCTTATTTGTTTTATTTTGGCTAGAATAAAAGCAGTATACATTTTTTAAACCATTTGAAGGTAAAAATGATTAGCCCCTTTAAGCTAATTTTCTTTCCCAATAGTCTACAGAACACACCCTTGTTATACAATAACTTACCTAATTACCCTAACTTGCATATTTAACATAATTAACCAAGTTAAGCCTTTAAATGTCACTTTAAGCTGTATAGAAGTGTCTTGAAACATAGCTAGCAAAATATTATTTACTGTCATCATGGCAAAGATAAAATAAATCAGTTATTAGAAATGAGTTATTAAAACTATTATGATTAGAAATGTGCTGAAAAAATCTTCTCTCCGTTAAACAGAAATTGGTGAAAAAAATAAACAGGGGAGCTAATAATTCAGGGGAGGGGGGGGGGGGTTATAATTCTAACTTCAACTGTATAAAGCCTACCTAACCATTATGAGCAAATTAAAATGCAACATATAATCATTTAGTAGCACAAACAAATGTGGTACCCCTTTGCTTTTTTGTGTACACTTAAAAGCTCAAGTGTGTGAGTGTGTGTACATGTAAACAACTGCAATTATCAATTGTTTTATGATGCATTTGAAACAGTTGCAATTTACAGCATTAAAAAACACAACATCGAGTGTCTAGTTCCAAATTATATTGCAGCTCCTAATATTAATCTCTTGTATCAGTTCCCAAGAATAAGCCTATTCGTGCTGTCTCTGCTAGATTTGCTCATTTAGGAAAGAAAAAACACAGAATGTCTCACAGCAAATTAATTGTTTGTGTGATTTCCTTAATCGATAAACGCAGAACGCGATAAATTACAGCACCTTCGGAAAAAAACACAAAGGAAATAAATTGCTTTCCGTCGTAGCGGGCCATGCATGCAAACCAATGAGGCTTTACAGCAGCTTTTGTCTGCTGCTCTCCGTCAGCCATTACCGAGCCAGCCCCAGCACCAAACAGCCGACCATTTTCGAGCACATTCAATCACACACTGCATGCTTTGTTTTAACCACGAGCATTTCCATGCAATTCAACACCTAAATGCTTTGTATCGACAGCTCAAATGTGATTGTTGTTATATATTTGCATAATCGCGACGTAAATACAGCAGTTGTTGTTGGGGTTTTTTTGTATCGTGCATGCTATGCATGAAGTAATATGCTGTAAAATATGTCGTTATGTCTATGTTAGCAAAAAAAATTAAATAAAGCATGATAATTTGTGTGTATATAAGATTATATTTCGCATGACTTCCATATGAGGGTCTGTCTGTGGGTAATGCAGACGGGGTGGGGGAACGCGCTGCCCGGACTCCAGCAGAGACACGAGTCGCTGTGTCAAGCGGATGAAAACTGTTTCAAAATATTGATGATTACGAATAATTATAAACACCGATACGTTCACAACAACTCTGATTATGATCGTAATAAATGACAAATAGGACATTTTTGATGAATCGCGTCCCTTTTGTTTGTTATTTTTACATTGTCATGTTTCACATCAGAGACTGCGATTTCCAATATGACAATAAAACAATTCGCCTTAAATTAGATTTAATAAACAGGACAAATAAAAGCGCACAATTACGCTGACAATACAAATGTTTTGAGCTGTATTTTATAATATGTCCGTGGTTTACAGAATTCGGGAATATATATCACCGCTAATTTGAGTGGTGAATAAAGCTTTACAAGCTCATTCAGAAATATAAATTATCTTACGCCTTGAAAATATAACTACAACATTTAATTGGCGTGGATAAAAAAAGCGGGGTAACGTAACGTTTATGGCACCGTGCAATCTGATTGTTTATATTTATTGTTTCCATTTGCTGTTTTGGATGTTGCACGATAATTGCATAAATGCTTTAGGTTTTATTATTATTAATATTATTAATCACAACCATGACACATGAATTTAATATAAATATAAACGAATTACTTACTGGTGTGTTATATCCGCGCATAACAATAAATATCTTTAATTAAAACTCAAGAAGAAAACAGTCAGATAAATGATGTCGCTTGTTTTGGAAAGCATATTTCAGTGGTTCGGTCCTTATAGTTCCTCTCAAACGGTTTTTGCAGCAGTTGTCGCTCGCCGGTCTCGGGCTTCTCTATAGGCCACTGTAGTCGCGAATCGAGCCTCCAAAGCGGCGATTCTCTTGTCCGGCGCCGACCGTGCCTCTCCGCTCCGGGAGAGTAAACACACGCGCTCATTGGTCACATTTACGGATGATAATGAGCTGACGTCGCGCTCCTGGGTACTTCGCGCGTTCTGATTGGTCGAGATCTGCTACCAATAGGAGTTCGACGGGATGAGCGAGCGCAATGAGGCGAGCGGCAAATTCAAGCGAAATGATGAATACTGGTTGGAGTGACTGCAAATAATTAATATTATTTTTACAAACAAGCCTATAATTCAGCACTGGATCAGTCTATACACAGTACGTCCAGCAACATCTATTTTCATATATTAGAACGCCATTCCTCGATACGATATGTGTGGTGAATGACAACAATCACTACCAGTTTAAATATAAATACTATACTATAAATACGCCTGATTGTATTAATGTATAAATGACTAGTTTATAATGGTTTATAGCATGTGTTGTGTAGCCCTTAGTTTACGAACATGCTTTAAAAAAGACTCCCTTTAGAAAAGGATTTGATTGGTTGGCCCGTTGCCATCGTATTGTCACTCACGGAGTGTAAACAAGACTCTGATTGGCTGCTCGCCAGTCCGCATTGGGCTATCTGAAAAAAAAGAAATAACTGGATCTGCGGTTTCAAGGCGTCCCAGGGTTAGATGATGAAAACAGATAAGAGGGACAGTTTCAAGGCGCTCCAAAGGCGGACCCTGTTCTTTCGGCCCTGGAGCGATATACTCGAAGAGCACACCAAGAAGAGAATTATGACTAAATGCTCGTTTCTTGAAGGATTAAAAGTGCTGTACCTTCAGAACTTGCGGCGGAGAATTATGATATACACACGCGGGACGGATTTCTGGACACATTGGTAAGAATTAAGAGATGGAGAGGAAAAAGTTTGGATGAGCTTCAGGCGAACTCGTCGAGAAAATGTTTTGTGAATGCGCCTGAGGGGAACCAAAGACAAACGATGAATAATAATGACTGAACTCAAATGACAACGGTGCTCAAATGATGTCGTGTGATATATAAATGTTACTTAATTGTGATTTGTTTGCATCAGAATGTTACTCCAGAAAATGTTGATGCATCTTTGTACTAAGTTAAATGTTTTAAAATGTTTATATATAATCATTTTAGAGGATATACTGTAATTTCACATCATAATACTGTATTATAAGTACTATCATTAGTGTATTATTGTTATATTTGTTAGTAGCCTATATTATATCGTTCTGATGTAAATGTACCTGCTTCATGAAAAGGCAACGTCTACTAATTTAGCAATATATGCAAATCACATAGCCTATATGACATATAAAGTAATGTGTGGACTTCAGTTACATGTCACATATGCACATTAATGCAACATATATTACAAAACTAGCTATTTACAGATTTAAATCTATGTAAAATTACAAATATATACAGCAAATTAAAGCAAATAATTATGATTTGTTTGCATCAGAATGTTACTTGAGAAAATGTTAATTTATGTTTTAATTAAATGTTCTAAAATGTTTTATATATATATATATATATATATATATATATATATATATATATATATATATATATATATATATATATATAATATATATATATATATATATATATATATATATATATATATATATATACATATATATACATATATATATATATATATATATATATATATATATATATATATATATATATATATATATATATATATGTATACTGAAATTTCACATTATAATACTGTTATGGATATTATAAGTGAGATAATGCTATCATTCGTGTATTGTTGTTATATTTGTTAGTAGCCTATATAATATTAATTTGGTGTAAATGTACCTGCTTCATAAAAAGGCAACATCAAGTTTTAAAGTACCCTATGCTTTGTATGATGTATAAATTGAAATGTGTACTGAGAAACATTTTGTACATCCCGTATAGAAATGAGATATATAGCAATATATTTTAAAATCACATAGCCTATATGTCATATAAGTTAATGTGTGGACTTCAGTTACATGTCATATATGCACATTAATGCAACATATATTACAAAACTAGCTATTTACCGATTTAATCTATGTAAAATTACAAATATATATACAGTAATTGAAAGCAAATAATTATGATTTGTTTGCATCAGAATGTTACTTGAGAAAATGTTAATTTATGTTTTAATTAAATGTTCTAAAAATGTTTTATATATATAATCATTTTTAAAGGTTATACTGAAATTTCACATTATAATACTGTTATGGATATTATAAGTGAGATAATGCTATCATTCGTGTATTGTTGTTATATTTGTTAGTAGCCTATATAATATTGATTTGGTGTAAATGTACCTGCTTCATAAAAAGGCAACATCAAATTTTAAAGTACCCTATGCATTACAAAATGCATAAATTGAAATGTGTACTGAGAAACATTTTGTACATCCCGTATAGAAATTAGATATATAGCAATATATTTTCAAATCACATAGCCTCTATGACATATAAGTTAATATGTGGACTTCACAGTCATATATGCACATTAATGCAACATATAATTTAAAATATTACAAAACTATCTATTTACATATTATTTAAATCTATGTAAAATGACAAATACATACAGTGCTTAGCATAAGCGAGTGGACCACATTTTGAAAATGAATTAAAGCAAATAATTGTGATTTGTTTGCATCAGAATGTTACTTGAGAAAATGTTGATGCATGTTTTAACTAAATGATTTAAAAATATTTTATATATAATCATTTTAAAAGGGTATACTGTGATTTCACATTATAATACTATTATATATATTATCATTATAAGTATATATTATAATGATAATATTATATATACTATCATTAGTGTATTTTTGTTATATTTAGTAGCCTATATTATATTATTTTGATTACCTATTTTTAAGGTACCTGCTTCATGAAACATCTACTAATTTTAAAGTACCCTATGCTTTGTATGATGTATAAATTGAAATGTGTACTGTGAAACATTTTGTACATCCTATATAGAAGTCCGATATATAACAATATGTGCAAATCACATAGCCTATGACTAGGCATGGGACAATAACCGTTTTCAAAGTATACCGCGGTTTGGAAAAGTCAAGGTTTTAAAACCGCCAAAATTATCCGTAATACTCTTCCTAAGGTATGTATAATATTTTTTTTATGAACATTTTCTTTATTTTTAGGACAACAGTATCTCCAGCAGAAAAGCTATCCATTGATGGTGTTTTAAATTGTAAAGAAATCTGTGTTTTAGAATCTAATGAAGACAGCAGAAGTCATTGATTCATTTGAATTAGTCAGCCTGGCATGTTTACTGCTCCAACATATTATAAATCTTTCAAAAAGTTGAATATATTGTTTTCAAATGGGAAAAAAAGGTTTTTTAATATATTTTAGAGCAGTAATCACAATACCAAGATTTTGTGAAACCGTGATATTTTTATCCAAGGTTATCATACAGTCAGAATTTTATACCGGCCCATGCCTACCTATGACTTAAGTTAATGTGTGGACTTCACAGTCATATATGCACATAAATGCAACATATATTCTCAAATATTACAAAAGTAGCTATTTACATATTTAAACCTATGTAAAATTACAAATAAATACAGTGCTTAGCATATTTGAATACAGCCCATTTTGAAAATGAACATTTTTGTCCATTTCTCAGTGAATATAGTCAATGTATTTTGGTGCAATTAAACAAAACAGATTTACCAAACAGATATATTTATTAAAGTAATATTTTAGTCACCAAACATTTAGAAATTGAAAGATAATACAATTAAATTCAAGCAAAATATCGCAAAAAAAATTTGCAACCTACAAAATTTCAACTAAATTTATTTATTTATTTTTTGTATTTAAATTTGTATAACATATAAATTTGGCTGTACTAGTTTTTGGACCTTTATCGTATGTTATTTGTTAGATAAGCTCCAGATTTGGCTTCAGTACTGACTAATCTAATGGATATGCACAATTATAATATTGTATAGCTTATGCTGAGCACTGTATAAATCAGCATAAATGGTTACACCCTTCACAGATCTCTCTTTTTAAATGAATGTTTTCTACAGGAGGCTTTACAATAATATATTTGTGTATATACATTTGATTAGTCAGTGGCAAAACCAAAACTAGAGTTAATTCAACAAAATAACTCACGATCACAGTCCAAAAAATGTATACACTCAAATGAATATGTTGGGGGAAAATATTGAATACAATTTTAATAATCAGGACAAATCAAGTGAAACATTTCCAAATTTAGTTGAAACTTTATAGGTTTTTTATTTTAAATCTATTATCTTTCTATTCCTTAAGACATTAGGTTTCCAAACTCAAATTTTACTGGACATAATATTTTAATAAAATTGTTTTGTTTAAATGCACCAAAAATATTGTCTATATTCTCAGAGAAATGGATAAAATAATAATTTTCAAAAGAAGGTGTACTCAATTATGCTGAGCACTATGTATATTTCTCTTTACAGCCATATATCAGAATAAATGGGGATTTTATATTTGCCGTAATCATTGTGACCATCTTCCAGTATGAATTGTTATACGTTCAGAATTGGATTGAAAATACTATAGATGTAAATGCAAGTCCTGGTATTAAGAAAATTGTGATGGGCTTCTGACTGACAGCCCAGCTTTATTCTACAGCTCAAGGGAAGCAAATTGGATCATATAAATTTCTGATTTCGTGTCTGCTATGGAAAACACTATAAAACGTTTCTATACTAAATGCTTTAAAAAATCAGCGTATCAGCAACAGGCCCAAAGTCTACTACATAATATTCAAAACATTTAGAGAGCAATGTTTATTTATGTCCTGCTGTATTCATATATGGTTGCATTAACTAAGCTAATATATAGAACAACACATGCCTAAACATTGAATTCAAGTGTATGCGGCTGATGAAGACTTCTCTAGAGTATAAACTTATAATATATGCTAATGATGTCACTTCAAAGCACTCTTTACATTCAGCGGAGGATTCCTCTGTTTGGTCTGCATTTAAGAGTGTGGTACGCGATATTTTGAAGCTCATTTTGTTTTAGCGGGTTTAAAGCTAAATTTGTTACTCGAGTGGAAATGGTTGATGAAATCATGATATGCCAAAAATCTATAATGTATTTATTCTTCTAAATGCAAGTGTATGCAATAAACATTTTTATTTGAATAGTACTTTTACCTTGATGATTTCTCATTTAAACATATATGAAAAAAGATCGAAGGTCTGGTTTTGGGAAGATTTTGATACACACACCGTTCCGCTTGCTTGAATAAATGCATTAAAAAAGTAAAGGATTTTAAAAATGAACTGTCATGTGATATAACAGATCAGTTTTACCAGAGCACATCATCTGAGAGCTTATTTAATACTTATTAATGCATCCTAGATGGATGGTTATAATAATCTCTGTGTAACTTTAAATCTACCAACCCCCCGAGTACCGAAGTCAACCCTCTCAGTTCACTTCTACTCTGCCAGTTGATTTTCTCTATTAACATTCATTATTGATATATTTATTTGTATATTGTAAATTGTAACATTCATTGTATATACATAACATATAACAACAAATTGTATAATTAAGGTATATTAAAAAGCAACAGATTGCAACAATATTTTAAAAGACATTTTCATGTAAAATACACATATAAGATTGTAATTCTGTATATGCAAAGCTGATAATGGACCAGTGCTTAATCCAATATATTTATAATTCAATATATGTATATAGACATTAGATATTGAGCAGTTCCATGGAAACATTCAATTCAATTCAATTCCCCTTTATTTGTATAGCGCTTATACAATGTAGATTGTGTCAAAGCAGCTTCACATAAAAGGTCACAGTAAATAGGAACAGTGTAGTTCAGTTTGTAGTGTTTAAGTTCAGTTCAGATTAGCTCAGTTCAGTGTGGTTTAATAATCACTACTGAGAGTCCAAATATTGAAGGGCAAATCCAACGATGCGCAGCTCTACAGATCCCGAACCATGCAAGCCAGTGGCGACAGCGCACAGGGAAAAAACTTCACTAAATGGCGGAAATGAAGAAAAAAAAACTTGAGAGAAACCAGACTCAGTTGGGCACGACCATTTTAATTTCTCCGCTGGCCAAACGTCTTGTGCACAGCTGCAGTCTCAGTGGCGGAGACTGGAAGCTGGCCTCAGCGAAGACTCGTCTGTCTCTGGAGCATCACAGGAATCAGTCTCATGTTCTCCACTCTTCCATGACCACCACAGTAGCTGTTCAGGATACGGCCTGGTCCAGGATATGGAAACCTTGGGATCATCTCGTCGTTGGTCTTGGATCGAATCAGTGACTCTGCATAGTCTGAGGGCCTCGGGAAGAGTATGCCCAGGTGGAAATGGAGAATAAAGAAAATAATTAGCGTAGCTGCTGTTCATAGTGTATATAAACAAGGTGCAGAAACCTGTGTGGAAGCCCCCTAAGTGGTGCACTAAGTGTATGCTTTACTGAACAGATAGGTCTTTAATCTAGTTTTGAATTGGGAGAGTGTGTCTGAGCCTCGGATGTTATCAGGAAGGCTATTCCAGAGTTTAGGAGCTATAAATGAGAAGGCTCGACCTCCTTTACTCGACTTTGCTATTCTAGGTACTACCAGAAGCCCTGAGTTTTGAGATCTTAAAGAGCGGGTTGGATTGTAGCGAGACAGAAGATTGGTTAGATAAACAGGAGCTAGATTATTTAAAGCTTTATATGTAAGAAGCAATATTTTAAATTCAATACGAAACTTAACAGGCAGCCAGTGTAAGGAGGATAAAATCCAATATATTTATAATCCAATATATGTAGACATTAGATATTGAGCAGTTCCATGCAAACATCAATCTTGCCACGAAAACAATGAGGTTTTCACCAAAATAGCGAAACCATTTCTAAGTTTTTTGAGTAGGCTTGTATTTTATATTACTTAAAATTACTCAAAAATGTCTGTCAATGTTTTTAAAAAATTATATTTGATTTACCAAAGTCACACAAGTGGCAATTTCACATCGGTAACAAAGGTTTTTCCTCATTACTGCAAAACTGTAAAATAAAATAAAATCAATCATGTTTGTTCTGTAGAGAGCCGACTCTTATCCTTTTGTTTAACATTGTTTCTTTTGGGTTGTGCAGTTTAATTTACAGAATTTCTACAAAGCATGTACTGAAAACTCATACATTTTTGGCCACATCCATAACGCATGTTAATTTTCCACTTTTAAAATATAAAAATGTTTACAGATGGATATTTTTCTGATCCCATAACTCTGATCAGTTGTTTTGGCAAATATTAACAGATGTTTCAATATAATTTTAACGTATACTTTCCCTGTGAAATTATGTTTTGATTTTAATCATCAAAAATGTCATTTGTCAAATGTCATTTGCTCGATAGTAAATCTGTCCCTAAATGTCTTTTAGTGAAAGTTCATCAAATCTTTACTTTTCATCTGTGATGTTCATTATGGCAGTTTTTATGGATCTAACACATTTGTTATGATTAAGTATAGCTATTAATTGGTAAATGTATAGATAAACTCTTTATCCTAAACTCTTACCCAACTCTGATCCCAGAGGCACAGTGCAGGTAGAGGTCTTTGGGCTCTTTCTAATCAAAGACACATGACTCAACTCATTAGCTAGGGTTGAAGAGACTTGAGACTTGACATGGATTGGGTGAGGGAGACAAACAAAATGTTAACTGCTGGTGTACCTCCAGAAACAGGGTTGGGAAACGTTGCCCTAAAGGGTCATGAGTTTTGCCAATGAACATGGGCCGCAGCTCAACCCAACTCCTGGAGATTTATGTTCTTGCAGATTTTACAACCCACTAGCCTGTTATTATCAAGTAATTCTAAACAATCGAATTAGCTGGTTTCAGTATTTGTTATTTGGGTCGGACCTAGACTCTCCAGAGGCGGGGTTGGCTAGCAAACTTGTCCCAGAGACTCCTTAGCCCTGCACATTTGACTGCTAATATTACTGTAAACTTTATTGTCCCTTCTTGTTGCGATTTTGTTTTGCAAGGTAATAGATTTACACTATGTATATCACAACACACACATAAGACAAACATCACACAACATTAAAAGTACTAAGCAGGTACTTCTTCCCATTAAAATTCGCAACATAGACTCATTCTGAAAACGTAGCCCTATTTCTGGAGGTTGCGAATTATGTAGCCAGAAGTATGTATGGCTGCATTTCGTCTTTAAAACGAACATTACTGTGCGGTATGACAACGTTCCTTTTCGCACTAGCAGCTGACCACTTACTTCTGTACGGACGGCTTTCCCGCTGTTACCAGTTTGTCCTGTTAGCTCGCCATGTACGTCGGCGGACTTGAGAAGCAAAGAGGTGTTGGCCACGACAATGGGGTTCGAGTCTGGCAATGAACGGTTCAAGAAAGAATGTGAAACATTAACAAAAAAAACAAGTAAATAACAGTGGGAGAATGTGGTCAAATCTGAAGCCTGGTAAAAATAAGGCAAGGGCTTTTCTTTTTTCTGGATTGCTTTTTAAAACTGTCGGTTGGGTTTAGGGAAGGGGGTGGGTGAGGTAATCAGTCAGTTGGTCAATCACTCGACAGCAGCCTTTGATGGATTTATGCGAGAACACCAGGCACGAATGGCACTCGCAAGAGAAATTTGAGATCTCAAATGTGTACACAACGGCCTCTGGTGAATTCACGAAAACAAAAACTGCATAAAAAGTACCTGCTGGGATGTATTTCGCGATTTCCAGAAATGTATATGGGCTATGTTTTCAGAATGAGTCTGGGTTGGAAATTCAGTAAGTCAATAGCACAAGGAACAAATGAAAGTTTAAATCTGTTGGTCTTTGCCAAAGGAACCCTATAGCGAGCTCCTGAGAAAAGGGTTTGAAATAGAAAAGGAGGATGGGACGTGTCAGACATAATCTGATGAGCTTTCCTTAACACCTGAATTTCATACAAAATGGATAACTCTGGCACTTTCACCCCAATAATTTGCTGCAGTACGTTCTATTTTACTTTTAAAGATGCAAACTAACAAATCAGGATCAAATCGATTCTACATACACCTTATAAAAGAGCAACCATCAGAATCCTATCAATATCCTATCCCAGACAATAAAGTTATTGTTGCCCTGTCCTACATAATCTATCAGTATTTTCATTAAAATTGAATTTATAATCAATAATGGTACCTAAGTACTTTCAACTAATTCAAGTTTTGTTATAGTTAGGCTTCCACACTACTCTTAGACAGCTTAGACCAGTGAAAACAGAGCGTTAGAAATACCGAAGACCCTGTTTTAGTTTGGAAATGATGGTGCTCAGTTTCAGTATAGACAGACTAAAATGCGGGCTTTTGAAAATGGAGGCATGGCTACCACAATTGCTCCCTGATTGTTTTTCTGGACTATTGTGTATCATTCCCTGATTGTCAAGCTCTTCTCAAATGACCCTTACACAACCAATAAGTGGCAAGAATGAATGCCGGCAAAATATGTGCATGCCCAGTGAGCGTGAATGCTTATGTATCATGCGTTTTGTAGACAGAGATCAATTTTCTGAAACCCAGAACAAACGCTAATGTGGACTAGGAGAGTTTTCATTCCAAACGAAATTCTAAACCTTTTAAAATGAAAGCATACTAGTGTAAATGCAGCCTAAATCACCTCATTTCTAAAGGTCACTGTAAAAAAACTTATTTATTTTTTTTCGCGCACCCCAGAATTTACCGTAAAATAACGGACAATTATTATTTTAAAAATACATTCTAAATTTTAATTCCCGGTAAATTTCTGTAATTTAACATCTGTTATTTTACGGTAAATTCCTGTATTTTAACGACCATTATTTTACATTTTTTTTCCGGCAAAATAACAGATTTTTTAAGAGCACTTGATTCAACTCATCATCTCAATTATTAGAGACACTATTAGAGACACAATTACACTGCAGGTCTCACTGCAAATAATTTTGTGGGTATAACTTTTTACTATACTGGATTTTTTTGTTGACTCGCTGATGTCTAATGAGACCCATGTGATATCTGCATTTAATCTAGACTGTGAAACAAAACAATATGCATACATACTGACGGATTATACAATGTTCTGCTTTCCACACCATCTTTAAAGGTCAGCAAAACATCGGAGCAGTCATGTAGCAATGATCGCTTCTCCATCGGTTCAGAGATGTAAACATCAGAGGCACCTTTGCTTTTTCAGTGTTGTACAACACGCATTGATAGGTGATCATCCGACTTAACTCCCATATTTGAATGAGGCCTGAAATCAGTCTTAAAATATGTGCTTTTACTTAAACATACACAATCATTACCGAACTGTGCCACACAGAAG
Source organism: Danio aesculapii (assembly GCF_903798145.1). Taxonomy (NCBI): domain Eukaryota; kingdom Metazoa; phylum Chordata; class Actinopteri; order Cypriniformes; family Danionidae; genus Danio; species Danio aesculapii. Next base: position 56,775,529 of record NC_079437.1, on the reverse strand, counting down.
AAAGAAATCATAACTGGGTCGCATGAGTCACATTGTAAATATGGACCTATGACCTAAAATAAATGGGTCAAATAAGGGAGATTTGGAAAGCTCCAGTAATAGGGCTGGGAAACACCGTTCAGAAAAGTAGGTTTGGTGTCCCGTCTTGCTTTCATGCGGCGGGGGGAGTTTACACTAGAAAGCATTTATATTTTAGATGTCTCTCTCTTCTGTGCTGTGTGTCTGCAAAAAAACCTAAATGTACAATGTTTAATTTGTTTAAATTAATTAATGGAAGCTAGTCCAATAAAGAAAAAAGTTGTTTTGGTAATCTATAGTCAGAATTTGACTATGTTCTTCTACTCTAGAATGGCTGTTTTTCTCTGATGTCAGTTTGACTGATTGGGCGATATGCATAGCTACGCCCCTCCAATCGCAGTCAAAGTGCCCAATCCAGTTCCTGGAGATTTACCTTCTTGAAGAGTTCAGCTGCAAGTTTTATCAATTGCAACTGTCTTTAATTACCATATGCTCCTTCAGATCCATTTTGTTGGTTTAGTTGTTTTTGATCAGGGTTGGACCTGAACTCTGCAGTAAGGTAGGTCCCCAGGAACAGGATTGGGCACCCCAGCAAGAACAGTTTGAGCATGCAAAGCTCTGTTGTACGGTGCAGCAAAAAGGTATAAAACAAGATGATTAGACATTGATGAGCCATTGCTCCATATTTTCTTTACACATTTTGATATTCTATTTGATCTTTTAATCACATGATGCAATTTTCCAGGTCAGAGTTTACCAATCTTAAACTTTAAACTGGACGTCTATGGGGCAAAAAGTGCAGTGTGACCGTCGCTTCTGTATGCTTTGAGTGAAAGATGAGAGGAGGAGCAAAAAAATAAACCCCACCCCTACTCAATATTCCATTTCAGTTGGAAATATGTCATCATACTGAAATAAAAGAACAGCTTCTGGTTCACATGGACCTTAAGACGTGGCCTGTGGAAGACCAGTGGTATTAAACCTAACATGAGTTTAAGAAACTTATTTTTATTGGTTCTTATTTGTTTGATTTTCTTCGACTAGTTTTTAGATGCAACATCAGTTTGTAAGCGTGAACTTTGACACCTAGTGGACCCACTAATCAGTGCATTCAATTCCATGGGCATTTGAATGCTCAAATGTGTACGCCGTTAAAAAAAAGCCAGATATATCACTGGCTTTCATCATACAATACTATGGTGTTGGTTTAACTGGTGGACTAGTATAGTCATGCTATAAGTGGTGGGTCTGTATGTATGACCAAACCAAAACATTTGACAAAACCAAACCTAACCTGGTTTAAGTGATAGCACTACACTCAAAATTAATAGCTGTTCTCAACATTTGATTTTGACCTTGCAATTAGTTCACAACAATGCACACAGGAAAATATGACATTTGCGACAAACTTTCAGTAATGTGAACCAACAAGATAATGCAACTCAACTTATGAGATCAATGAACAGGAGTAAGTTCATTATAAAGAATGTGGAGAATTAAAACACATTTGCACAATACAAGAGATCGTTGTAACATTATGAAAAATCTTTTACAATTTATACGGCAAGAGGAAACTCCCCTGCTTACCAATGAAACTCGAGAGGACTGTTCTCAGGGGGATAAAGTTGTCTTTGGGGTATTGCCCTGAGGTACAAAAGCTAACTAATCTAATATGTACACATTTGGTACTAAAATATGCAATTTATGGTTAAATATATTGTTAAAATGTACTCTTTAACAGTTGTGGATAACCATTGACGTCCATTAATAACCATTGACATCCATAGTTGGAACAAAAATAGTATGGAAGTTAATGAGCACCAGTTTCTAGATTATTTCAAAGGAACAAATTCTGATGAGACATCTCAACTTTAAGCTAACTGAGTGTATTAAAGATGTAAAAGACTGGATGACCAACAATCTCCTTCTTTTAAATTCAGACACAACAGAAGTATTACTTATTGGGCCAAACTCCTGTACACAGCAGATCTCACAACTCGACCTGCAATTAGAGGGATACAATGTTAGTGTTAGCTCTACTGTAAAAAATCTGGGTGTTATATTAGACAGCAACTTGTTACCATGTTACAACAATAGCCTTCTGAGAAATATTGAGAAATATTGCTAAGATAAGAAGCATGCTACCTTTCTCAAACACAGAAAAGCTAGTTTATGCTTTTATGACCTCTAGACTGGATTACTGTAACTTAATCTCATCTCATCTCATTTTCGCCCGCTTTTCCGGGGCCGGGTTGCAGGGGCAGCAGTCTTAGGAGAGAACCCCAGACTTCCCTCTCCTCAAATACTTCCTCCAGCTCCTGTGGGGGATCCCGAGGCATTCCCAGGCCAGCTGAGAGACATAGTCCCTCCAGCGTGTCCCGGGTCTTCCCCGAGGCCTCCTCCTTTTGGGATATGCCTGGAACACCTCCCTATGTAGGCATCTAGGAGGCATCCTAAACAGATTCTCAAGCCCTCTCAAGTGACTTCTCTCGATGTGGAGGAGCAGCGGCTCTACTGCGAGCTCCTCCCGGGTGACATCTATAAGGGTGAGCCCTGCCACCCTGCGAAGGGAACTCATTTTGGCAACTTGTATCTGAGATCTTGTCCTTTCACTCGTGACCCAAAGCTCATGCCCATAGGTGAGAGTACCCCACCCTGGAGCCAGCCCTGGAGTTGGGGCTCACATGCGACTGCCTGGTGGCAGGGTTTTGACCCATGGAACCCAGCCGAGCTCAGCCCGAAGGAGCGACATTGGACCATCCTCCTGCAGGCCCACCACCTGCAGGGGGAGCCGTAAGGGGCCATTGCATTGTGGAACAGGTGGTTGGCAAAGGTTAGGACCACGACATCCCGATCGTCGGGCACAAAAACTAATACACTTCAGTTAGTGTAAAATGCAGCTTTATCCCAATTTTATCTTCCATACAAAACAATTTTTCATCTGATAAGAATCTTGAGTAAATCCTTTCAACCAAAATGTGATTTTTGTCTATAAAAGTGCTTCTGTTTAAAGGAATTGCGCAGTACTGTCGGCTCTTTGAAATGTGTGACTGTTACATAGCCATCTGAAGCAACTTTGTGGTACAGACACCTAGCGGGAACACCAACACAAGACAAACCCAGCAAACCAGCCACTAAAACACAATGCTGGTGAGCAGGCCCTCGATTATTTTCAGCAGGGAGCAGCAGCAGTATAAGGCCTGTCCTTCAATAACTTTCTAATCTAAGACTTAAGTCCACATCTGCTGTCTGCTGCTCTGACCGCACAACCGTCAGTCTTAAAACATCACAGCTTGCCCATTTTCCCCTAAATCACCACCGACTGAATCTGAAGAAAAAAGACAAATGCTAAGAAAGCCACATATGTGATTCTGAGGTTGCGCTGTGCCTTTCCGACTGCCTGAGGAAGGCCCAAAGTGCTCCGCTGGGAAAACTTTGGCTAGTGAGCTGTGACACATATTCATTTACACCTCCGTTTGAGTCTGTTGTGCGTGTGCTGACCCGTGGCCTACCTTTCCATCTTCAGTCCTTTCTGTGACCAAGCCTAAAATCTTTCTGTGTCTGTTTTGTTGGGGAAATTATACGTAGCATAGCTGCTTCCCCCTCAAAACATTTCATTTTAAAAACATGAAGGAAAAGTTGCATCATCTGGTTGCCACATATGAGGTGTAGTCTAGATAGGATATAGTTGCGGATACTCACATCAATGTAGCATAATTTTTATTACACTGTACAACAATAATTATTTTTACATTACTGTGTGGGTTGGGGTACACTTTAATAAATACAATTTAATTGGGTAATTTAATCAATAATATGAATAATAATTGGTCTAATAACTGTTTTTACTTTACTGTGGTGGTTGGATTTAGGGTTAGAGTAGGGGTAGACATGAATAGAATACAATTTAATGGGTTATTTAATAATTAATATAAAAATACTCAGTATACAGGTTGGGGTAGGGCTGGGCATTAATAAAATACAGTTAATGGGTAATTTAATCATTTATATAAATAATACTCAGTACATTTACTGTTTGTACATTACTGTGGTGATTGGGTTTAGGGTTGGGGTAGGGCTGGGCATTAATAAAATACAATTAATGGGTAATTTAACAAAGAATATTAATAATTCTTGTTAATTTCTGGTCACAGCTGTATCCCTTCTAGCAACAACTCACATATGAATATGGTTTATATTTCCCTATGGGCAAGATCAACATGTGCTTGTTGTGTATTGTGCAGTTTTGCAGTACAAAGGCTTTGTTTACATTGAGTGGTACGCTTGGGTGTGGGTCTTGCACTTCCACTGCCAACAGTACCCTTAGTTGGCAGTCTTGGTGCAGAAGTAACGAGTAAAGTAACGCATTACTTAAAAAAAATTAAGCAATAATATTTGAGTTATTATAAAAAACTGCAATGCAAGTTCAGTTTAATTAATTAGCTTTGTAAAAAAATTTAATTGCCGAATTAAAATTTATGTCATCATGTTAAATCTTACATTTCTACGATGGAAATATTCTCATTATTTTGAACAGATGAAGGAAAAGAAAAGTGGATTATCTCATTGGACAGTGATTTTACTGAACTAGTAAGACAAATAGAGCAAAAGTAGCAAACACATTGCTTCAAACTTTCATTAATTTGTATAAATGGCATATATAGCTATCAGGAAGTTCACAGAAGATACCATTATCCCAAATTATTAGTTTTTGATGTTTTTTTTAAAGGTAAATGAAGGCTATACAGAGTTAATTGCAGAGCTCCAATATTAAAAAAGTAGAATACACTCCTGGAAGTTGTGAATAAAATCAAGCTTCAGCAAAGGTCAGAAAAAGTAACTCAAAAGTAACGTAACGCATTACTTACCATAAAAAGTAACTAAGTAATGCAACTAGTTACTTTTTTGGGGAGTAACTCAATATTGTAATGCATTTCTTTCTGAAGTGACTTTCCCCAACACTGATTGGTGTACGCCAGAAAGGTTGACGCTCTACAACATTCTTATGTGAAAAGAAACGCTAAAGTTTATTATTTCAAATGTAGATGAGCAGCAAGTGTGCGTAAAAAGAGAAAACAAACAGAGGACATACAGCAGATTCTGATTCAGATTTGACCATGGTTCAGTGCTTCACGCTGTCACTGTATTTATTACAGTGCTGTGTTTTGGCTGTGCATTTAAATAAATGGCTATTACTTTATTGTCTTTACTGTTGCTTGTTGCACACGCTGGTGATGATTCTCAGTAAACCAAGAATGTTCAGAGGCGAGTCTAGCTCCAGCTAGATTGGTTCTCTCTTTTAGTAACTTTGACAGGGGAAATGGAAATAAATGTGTACTGTGCCATACTGTACTGAACTGTACTACTCAGTTGAAACAGACCATAGGGATACATCGAAACTGCAATGATTTGCATTTTTTTTTTTTACAGATGCTAAAAGTTTTGCCAATACATGTATTCTTTAAAGAAATATTGGCGGACCACGTCGGAGAAGTTATTCTGGTCCCCCGGGTCCATTGGTGATTGGTTGGGGAAATTGCAAATCAAACCAAAACAAACGATTACAATTGGCTTAAGATTGGCAAAATTTGGGACATTGCAACCTGGAAAGTAAAATATATATATATATATATATATATATATATATATATATATATATATATATATATATATATATATATATATATATATGTATGTATTGGCGTCAAGATGTAAATGGGAAAATGAGTTAATTTGGTGTAACTCGTGTGCCACACCTTTATGTCACAGGATTAATGGCTAATTCGTATGACAATGTAGCAGGCGTTGCACCCACCCGTAAACTTAACTGCCATTGGGGGGTAAGCAAATTATACTACGTGAAGTTTATTTCTAAACTAATTTCGAGAGGATCACATGCTTATGATTGCTTGCAGCTGGCCCCGCATCATTCAATTTATGATTCACCAATCAGACGATTCCTAAGCCACTATAAATACACCAAGCTCTATATAACAGCTATCTTCGTTTTGCAAAATCCCCCCTTCCACCCCTACTTCTCCTCCATTCCTAGATGGGAGGCACGGTGGCCCAGTGGTTAGCACTGTTGCCTCACAGCAAGATCGTCACTGGTTCTAGTCCTTACCAAGCCAGCCGACGTTTCAGTGCAGAGTTTACACGTTCTCCCCGTGCTCCCTAACATGCAACCTAACTTAATTGACTAATCCAAATCTGCATCATAGACATGCTCCTAGTAAATAGTTATCTCTTAAGAGCAATCCCTCTCTGTTCATTAGCTACTACAGCAGGGGAGTTCTCAAGATCTACCTGAGCTCAAACTCCCCTCTCGCCTTGCAAACGGGAGGGAGCCCCGGGCTCGAGGATCTTATGAGCTCAGGGCTCTCTCCCGGGACAGTATGCCAAACAAGCTTTATAAACAATCATCGTAAAACACAACTCTGTCCTCCACAAAATGTCCTCCACAATTTAATGAACGCCAACATCCAGAAACATTCATTTAGGTGTGTAATGACCCACTTACCACTTCCAAATGGTTAGTTTAAATAAAATACATTTTACATTGTAGTCCCAACACAGTTTTACACTGAAGTATATGAGTAGAATGAATTGTTCATTCCTTTTGACTTTGAGGAAATCAAATGTTAAATGAAATAAAATGCTAAATAACTAAAAAGACATGGCTCATATGACATCTCATATATACCATTGTCATCTCATATATACCCTTGTATTTATCTTATATATTTTTAGTTAAACTGTGTATATTTCCTTACATTATTTCAAGCTTTTCTCTTTCAGATCGCCCACCAACAAACCACAAATCTTAAAATTACCCATCAATAGACTGCATTGTGAGAGCAGAAATATATGGAACAATGGCTTCTTCATAGTGTCCTGAGAAAAAAAATGGGCTACTGTATGGCCTCCTAATGAAATATGAGGATATACAAAGGCCGGAAGAATGTCAGTTTGATCTAATTTAGCCCCACATCCTACAAACGAACCTAAATACAGTCAAATTAAAGAAGCTAAATTACATTGCTTACATAGTTTCTTTAGGTTTATATATGTCTGTCTATTTCAAGTAGTCTTCTTATTACATTTAATAAGATTTTTGACTGGTTAAAGTATGGAAGAGAGCCCTTTGAAGGTAGTTTTAATTTATAAACCAGTAAACAGATTTAGAACAACATAATAATGACAAAACTTGTATTTTGGGTTTGTTATTTACATTTAGACCAGATATATCACCAATGTTAAAACCAATACATGAAAATCCATTCAACAATCTTATATCTGCAAATGCAGTTAGTTAGCTAGTACCTTTTATTGTCAACAAAATCTTTTACCATGCAAGATAACACTTTGTCTAAAACTCAATATATACACTTCATAATTCACACACACACACTAGGTTTCTTAAATTGTGGGGAATTTAGATTTCTATTGTTTTTACACTCACAAAACAATGTATTCTATCAAATAACCAAGCCTTTATAGAAAATGTTAGCATTTAAGACCTGTATCACCAACAATAAATCCCATACAGCAGGAAATGTATTCAACAGCCTTGATTTTTTTTTACTTGAGTGTAATCCCTGCTGAAAAATCCAGATTGAACCAGCCTAGGCTGGTTGGCTGGTTTTAGCTGGTTGACCAGCCTGGTTTTAGAGGGGTTTTGGCCATTTCCAGCCTGGTCTTAGGTGGTCAGGCTGGAAAATGACCAGCTAAAACAAGCTTGACCAGCCTGGTTTAAGCTGGACATAGCTGGTTTTAGCTGGTCATCTCCCAGCCTGACCAGCTAGGACCAGACTGGAAATGGCTGGGAACCAGCCTGGAAATGGCCAAAACCCCTCTAAAACCAGGCTGGTTGACCAGCTAAAACCAGCCAACCAGTCTATGCTGGTTTAAGCTGTTTTTTTTTAGTAGGGATTTTATCTTTGACGAACTTTACAAGCTTCTGCAGTTGAAAGGATAGTTCATCATGAAAATTATGTGTTCATTTACAGTACTTGCCATTATATTGTTCCAAACAGGTATGAATTTGGACAGATATTTTGAATGAAGCTTGTATATTTTGAATGATGAACTTATATGTTAGCCGGAAATGGATGCTTTTAAAATGACCAACCTAGGCTCATTCTAAAATCGTAGTCCTATATACGTTATATAAATTATGTAACCAGAAGTACGTATGGCTGCATTTAATTTTTAAAACAAACGCTACGGGGTGGCCAGAGGCACTGTAATGTAGAAAAATGTATAGCAGAGAAAGCTAAATTGCCATGCAAACGCTCCTATTTCCAAAGAGCTTGTTCTGTTACTGTATTTCGGCTTCCAAAGGACATGGCACAAAGAGATGTCATGACTCGCGCTCTCACAATGTCTGAGGATGACCGGATTTATCAAAACACGTATTTATTTACAAACTGAACAACTCACAACTGGAAATTTAAACACAGGAATCACATCAATGTTGACAATGTACACTAGAATGAGGAGCAGTATCAGACAAGGGACTAAACCACAGCACAGGATTGCTTCAGACCGGAAACTCAAGCTCATGCAACAAGTTTGGTAGATCGCTGCGTTGGAAAGTTCAAGCTTGGTGAACTCGGACCTGCGAAAAATCGGCACACATGTTTGCGTGAAACCAATCGAAGATCAAAACATGACCTCTCTGGACGGATATTTATAATATGGAGCAATCGCTCTTTTTTTTAATCATCTTGTTTAAAAGCAGCACCGTATGACAGAATCTCGCAAGCTCAAACCACTGGAGTTTGTGTGTGCGAAATTCTGACGTACGGCGCTGCGAAAAGGGACAGGATTAAACAAGATTATAAGACATTAAAAAAAGCGAGCGATTGCTCCATGTTTTAAATTTCTGTCCAGAGAGGTCACGTTTTGATCCTCGATTGTTCTCACGCAGTCAAGTGATGCGATTTCACAGGTCAGAGTTCACCAAGCTTGAACTTTGCACCGCAGCAACCTGCGAAACTTTACCTTGCGTTTCCGGTCTGACGCATTCACGTGCGTATGAATGGAAGTCTAAGGGAAGAAAAGTCAGGTGTGACCGCAGCTTAAGTTATAAATACACAAGGACTAATGTAACTGAATGCGTACAGGGGTGTAACACAGGTGAAACTAATAAAAATCAATAATGGCGGGGAAACTAGAACAAAGGGATCACATGACATAAACAAATGCACATGGAACACTGGGGCATGGGGAAACAACACAGAAAGCACATGAACACAGGAACCCTGACAAGAGAGAAGTGCTTACACTTTAATTTTAATTATGTTCCAGAGAATTATAAAAACAGATATAGCTAGCATTTGACAAAAAACAGCTTCCAGAATCTCTTTCAGTCCAGTTCTGGATTTGGCTAAAAACTTGTCCCACCATAACAGACGAAGCTGCGAATTGTGAGCCACAACTGTAGACATTTTTATTTGTTAAAATTGATTTATTACATTAATAGTTATTAGCGTTAATGGTATGTTGAAGCAAGGACATAAACAAGCATATAAACAATGGGAAATGCTGTTTGGCACGTTAAAAATTTCATATTTATACATCAAATGACTGTAAACAGCCACCATCTTCACCAGTGCTGCAGTATCTCTCTATGCAGACGCTTTCCCTGAATTCTACATCTCAAATAACCAACTCGCAAAAGATATGAGACCGTTTTACATTTTTTACACATGCTTATTTAGGCACAAATTAATACAGCTAACAGCTACTCTGACAGTTTTTATACACTGCAAAATCGCTTGTAGGGGCGTGACGCTTTTTCTGGTGACATTTACATTTACATTTAGTCATTTAGCAGACGCTTTTATCCAAAGCGACTTACAAATGAGGACAAGGAAGCAATTTACACAACTATAAGAGCAGCAGTGAACAAGCGCTATAGACAAGTTTCAGGTGTGTAAAAGATTGACGTGGAGTCAATCTGCGAATCACAGCACATTATGTTAGCTGACCAATCAGAGCCTCTTGAAGGGGGGCCTTTCTGAGGAACAAGGAAATATGACAGTCATTTTCATGCTAGAAAAGTAGTAGTATATAATTAAAGTAAGATATATGTAAAAATAACATGATTTTCTACAAATGAAGCATGAGCACACATTGCTTTGCATCTTATAAACACAACCAAGCCTTAAAAATACACTCTGAACCACCCATTTAAAAACATGTCTGAATGATTTTGTTATCAGAAAGTTATGTTTTTTGTTAGCAGAAATTTACTAGGCTACAGAGGTAGTTACTGCCTTAGTTTGACTGTTATGGTCATTCAAGTTAGAAATACCCTCTTGTTTGTTTTGTAATTTGAACATAATGAAATATAAGCCTAAACACATTTGGGAAAAGGCGGGGTACTAGTTAAATTTACTTTACTTTAACAACGTTTTAAATGACAACATTTAAAGTCTGCATGAACCAGAAGCTACGACCATTTTTGCTCGTATTGTGATGCAGTTCCTACAGAAATGAAATATTAACTGAGAAAACAGTGGGGGTGGCTTGTTTTTTCTACTGTGAGCTGATTGGATGAAGTAAAGTAGGCATTTAATTTAGAAAGTTCGGGAAAAGGGTTTCGGGAGAGTTATTACAACCTAACAGACACCTCCTTCCCACCATTTCTGTTTGTTATCGTAACGCTGTCAAAACTGACAGCTGTAGGGGTGTGGTTAAGTATGTTAGCCACACCCAATACCTCAAACAGATGTAATCTGAGAATTTAACTGAAAACAAGCAGGAAGTGCTTAAAAACTTTTTTTTTTCTTAGTGATATTCCCAGATGAGTGCTTCAACACAAAACTAGCAATGTGAGCTAACAAAAAAAATACGGTTAGTTTTAATTTCATGTGTACTTTAAAAACGGTTGAAATTGCTGCCTTATAAATGTTGACAAGAACTCTAGCAAGTGGTTTAATCCACTAACACCAAAGGACCAGGACATTTTATTGAACTATCCCTTCAACTGCAGCTTGAAAAGTACAGTTTGGTAAATATTTTCATTTTTTTGTAGTGAATCTATCCCTTTAAAACAGTTTATTATGCAGAAGCAGCTGGAAACCATCATATCTGTTGAAGGCGGAGGAGTCTGGTTGACCGTTCCACCCAAATCGATGTTCAGTTTAAATATAGCCCGGATGAAATGAGAGGATGGCGGGTTTTGGAGTTTTCTCACTATTATTTTTGTTGACCAACATCGGGTCCACCCTACAGAGGAATGCCGCCCGTGGCTGGTGAGCCTCCCTGGAGCGTTAGATTAAGACCATACCAATAAAAAAAAAATGGGGAAAACTAACCCTTTTGTGGTATCTCCTGATTCGATTTTTGCTGCTACGATGGTCCTATAGAACCGTGGCAGGGCTGGGGAGACGAGGCAGGGGGAAGCTGAATGAAAAATTGCTTTGGAGATGAGTGTACGCAGGGTGTCTCCTTGGCTGTCGCTTCCTGTCCGGAAAAATCCATTCATCATTTTCACGTCTGTGTGTCACAGCTTACTTTGGCAACGAGGAAGACTGTGGTAATGATGACACAAAGGATTGATGAGGTGCGTTTGGGGGATGGATGGTCAAACCAGATGTGAAGCTGGAAGGAAAAGGGGAAAAGAATCAGTGCACTGAAGGTTATGATGTTGATAACCTGCCCATATTTATATCACATGTTCTCCTGGTCACTTTTAAGGGAGCGTGTGTCCAATAGGTCACATAGAAAATGGAAAATCTGCCATTGTTTAGTCACCGTCACCTAATTTACTTCATCACACAAACCTAAATAAATGACCTTTAAAAAACTTTGATTTATGTTGTACAGGTTAAACAAATCACCACTCACTTTTATTGAATGGAAAATAACTTTTTGTTAAGACAGTCATTAATATGCATTAAGTTTACGGTTGTGAATTGCATTATGGGCAACATAGGCTTATTCTGAAAATGTAGCCCTATATACATTTCTGGAGATCGCAAATTATGTAGCCAGAGGAACATATGATATGTTGATATGCATGATGCTGTTCTTTTTCGCGCTAGCAGCTGACCAATTACCTCTGTATGGATGGCTTTTCCGCTGTTACCAGTTTGTCCAGTGGCTTGCCATGTCCGTCAGCGGATGTGAGATGCAGAGAGTTGACCACGACGTTGGGGTTTGTGTCCAGTGAAGAACAGTTCCAGACAGCAGGTAAGACAAAAACAAAAGTCAAAAAATAAAATAAACAAGTAAATAACAAGGTGATAATGTAGTAAAATCTGAAAATGTGGTAAAAATCAGGTAGCTGCAAGGGCTTTTCTTTTACTAAATTGCTTTTGAAAACACGGGAGTTGGGTTTAGGGAAGGGGGTGATCGGTCAATCTCTGCTTTTGAAAACAGGGGAGTTGGGTTTAGGGAAGGAGGAGGGTGGATCAGTCGATCTGTCAGTCAGTCAGTCAGTTGACAGTGGCCTCTATTGGATTTACATGAGACGGGCAGGTGCAGGCACGAATGGCACTTGCGAGAGAAATTTGAGCTCTCAAAAAGGATACACAGTGGCCTCTGGTGGATTCGTGAAAACAAAACTTGCAAAAAAACGTAGTTCCTGGGACGTATTTTAATTTAGCCTTCCCAATTCACCCGTGCCGCATGTCTTTAGACTGTGGGGGAAACCGGAGCACCCAGAGGAAACCCAAGCGAACGCAGGGAGAACATGCAAACTCCACACAGAAACAACAACTGACCCAGCCGAGGCTCGAACCAGCGACTTTCTTGCTGTGAGGCAACAGCACTACCTACTGTGCCACTGCGTCACCGCGAATCTGTATTATTATTATTATTATTATTATTATTATTATTATTATTATTATTATTATTATTATTATTATTATTATTATTATTATTATTATTATTATTATATATTGCTTTTAAGCATTTTTTTTCTCATCTATGCAAAGCAGCTTCATTGTAATCAACATTCTATAAGTGCTATCGAAATAAAAATCTATCTGGCTGATCTAACGTCACAAAAATCTATATGGATTTAAATGAGGGTAAAAAATTAGCCATATTGTTTAAAACAGAAGTCAAACAGTTACAGTGCACCTGATGCATGCATCATTAGATTTATTTCCCACCTTCATCAAGATATATGGGATTCCATTTGCTAAACATCTGGATCGGGCCACGGCTGTCACCCTGCACACCTGCTCAGATTCTACTGATGCAGAAAGACAAGTATAGCTCCCTGCTGCGGGACGCTGTCCTCTGTACACACGATTTAATTATCCGCCCAAAAAAAGATGAATGAAATAAATGCTTAAAGGAATATTTTAATACCTTTTTATACAGACACAGAAACAAACAGGGTCAGAAATGAACTGGAAAACTTTGCTAGAAGAACCAAATGGAGCGTTTTTAATTCAGGATAAATCATAAGAGGGCAACTGGTCAAATGTACACTGTTACTTTAATTTAAAAAGTGAATAAAGCCACTTCGTTTGAGGCAACAAGTTGATTTTATTTTTAAAGAGTCATTAAACCCATTGACTTAACTTTTATAATTACGCACATAAATTGTTTAATTAATAATGATAAGGCAATGAGTTATGGTAAAGTCAACTAATCTCATTTTACAGTGCGCACAAACACAATAAACCTTAAAATGAGCAACAGGCAAGCATGTAAACAAGCAAGCGGGGCAATCCAGGAGCAGACATGGAGCCAAAACCAAGAATTCAAAATACACGTAACACTAGTAAGACTTCAAATATAAGAGGAAACACAGGGCTAAGCGAGGGAGTGATTATGGGCTGATAGAGAGTTCAAGGACATCCTCTCTGGCTATTTCAGTGCACACTGGGAGTTCGGAGTCTACCTTTTTCGGCATGATAGTATATGCAAAGGAGTTTGGGGCAGGACTCCTTGGGCGATTATTCATTTGTTCATTTATTTTATTCATTTTCCTTTGGCTTTGTTCCTTATTTATCAGGGGCTGCCACAGCGGAAAGAACCGGCAACAATTCCAGCATATGTTTTACGAAGTGAATGCCCTTCCTGCCGCAACCAAGTACTGGGAAACACCCATACACTCGCATTCTAACACTCAAACACTAGGGCCAATTTAGTCCATCCAATTGACTTATAATGCATGTCTTTGGACTATGGGGGAAACCGGAGCACCCGGAGGAAACCCACTTAAACACAGGGAGAACATGCAAACTCCACACAGAAATGGCAACTGCCCCAGCCAGGACTTGTACCAGCAACCTTCTTGCTGTGAGGTGACAGTGCTAACCACTGAGCCACCGTGCCGTCCTTGGGCGTTTATTCGAAAGCAATTTTGATGTGGATTTTGTCAGTAAAGTTGGTTCTATATGTACTACATAAAGTTGTACACAGTCTGTGTTTAAAACTATATTAAAGACTTACCTTTTCAGTAAAGCATATATAAACAATGCATCACATGAATTCAGGATACTTCAAAGACATTCTTTCACATTACATTAAAGTGTCCAATCCAGGATCATTATTGATACGTACCCCTGCATACATTTCTGCACAGTGCGAAATACGTCCCAGGAGGTAGGTTTTTTTTCTGCAGTTTTTCTTTTCGTGAATCCATCAGAGGCCGCTGTGTACACTTTTTCAGGTATCAAATTTCTCTCGCGAATGCCACTTGCGCCTGCTGTACCTGTGTAAATCCACCAGAGGCCGTTGTCGACTGACTGACTGACAGACCGACCAATCCCCCCACCAAACCCTCCCCTAAACCCAACTGACATTGTTTTCAAAAGCACAGACTGACCTTCCTGCTGAAAAATCCAGCTTAAACCAGCCTAGGCTGGTTGTGTGGTTTTAGCTGGTTGACCAGCCTGGTTTTAGAGGGGTTTTGGCCATTTTCAGGCTGGTTTCCAGCCATTTCCAGCCTGGTCTTACCGGGTCAGGCTGGAAAATGACCAGCTAAAACCAGCCTGACCAGCCTTGTTTAAGCTGGACATAGCTGGTTTTGGCTGGTCAAGCTCGTTTTTATCTGGTCATTTTCCAGCCTGACCAGCTAAGACTAGGCTGGAAATGGCTGGAAACCAGCCTGAAAATGGCCAAAACCCCTCTAAAACCAGGCTGGTCAACCAGCTAAAACCACACAACCAGCCTAGGCTGGTTTAAGCTGTTTTATTCAGTAGGGCTCCACACCCCATTCCCTAAACCTAAAACCCTAAAGTTTTTAAAAGCACCGATGTTGTGGTGGGATGCTGACGATCAAGCGAGACATGTTTAAGTCATACATGACTATTTATAGGGGTTTGGTTCTGTACTGATTGGATAATGTAATGATTAGCTTGTCAATGATCTTCACAAGCTTCTCTCGAAATCAGTTTATAAAACTTCACTTCTTAATGGAATGCTCTGACCCTGGAACCAAAGCCTAGACATACACACACATATTACTGCAGTTCCAAGTATACAGACATTTGTTTCTGTATTTATTCTTCTTCACTATAGATTTTGCAGAATCTTGGGTAACCAAACCACAGAGGAAAGGAGGGATACAGATACACTTCATGGTGAACAATCCCAATTGCTGTGATGACCTGAATCTGCATGCTCATTATGGCGTCTCGAATGCCAGGTGTCTCCCTCTAGTGGTTATAGCCGGAAACTACCAAAGACATGGTCCCTTATGTCAAAGGTAATGAAGGTTAATATTTGCAGCACATCTGTGCCAAATGGCTAAATGATGACCAATTACAACATTAGACTGGATCTAGACTGAGGAATCCTTTATTCATTGGCATGGAGTGTGTGTTTGTCGAAGTCAGTAGCTGATCAGAACCAGGTGCACAGCTTTATCCATGTGCTTTCCATTTGAGCAGATGAAAACGGGGCTCAATTAAAACCAAACACATAGCCTGTCAGTTGTGGAAAGAGTTGAGCTTCGTCAAACCCGATTCCCTCTCTTGAGAGGAAAGAAAAGCACAAATAAAATGATTCCCTGAGCCTGAAGACACAATGTGGAGCTATTCAACAAAACATGCTGAGTTAAAGCCATCTCTAATCTAATAAAAGAAGCTCAGATCAAGGGCAAAGTCAAAATGTTTGAATGTCACACCATTATTTTGGTTACTTTTGTCACATATAGATACAGTTTAGTTATCACATACAATACTCAATCTAATGTCTGAAGGCAAGCTTTTTTCTCATAGACCGAGCTCATTTCTGACATGCAGTAGTAGGAGTTTTGGCAAGTTTTCCCAAAGTATTTATTGAACTTTTCCATGTTCCCTTTATTTTGAATGTTCCTCACATCCTCTCATGTCTAAACTTTCCTGAGCAGATGTGCTACTCGTCCACACATCACATAACATCTGATTCAATAGATGTGTGGGCCATTAGAGCACAAAACCCATTGAATCGTCAGAGAAACTGGAGATTTTCAGCCAATGAATGACTGATGTAAATCTGATTCGATTCGGTTTGATTTGATTCAATTTAACTCAAACACTGCAATGGTTGATCAGTGACTGATGAATTTAGGCTGAATTTTGATTTGATTCAGTTCACTTGACCTGAAACAGTTCACATGAATTAAATTCATTGTATGGAAAAAAGAGGTTGCGATATATTGCATGCAATTCACAGACTAGATATATAAACTTGCTTTTTATTGAGTTGTGTTCATTGACCAAATCATCTAGTAATCTCACTCATTCATTATCCTTCAGCATTAAGTTCCTGATTTCTCAAATTAACCACCGATTAATCTGGTGTATCCCACCAGGCACAGCACGTCAACATGACATCAAATTGATGCTGTACCCCAACGTTGTGGTGAGGTTACAGTTTGTTTGGAAATGGAATCGAGTTGACATCAGAACTCAACGTCAGCCAACGTCAATGTCCAACATCCAACCTAAAATCAACCAAATATCAACATCTAATGATGTTACAGCTTGATGTTGTGTGGACGTTACCACTATGACGTCTATCAGACGTTGAATTTTGGTTGCCATACCTGAGGAATAAATGTCAATATTTGACGTTGATTTAAGATGTTGGCTCAACGTTGGATTTCGGTCACAACCTAAAATCAACCAAATATCATTGTCATTTCACATCGTTAATGGACAACAAAATAAGGTTGTCCTTAGATGCTGGCTAGACGCTGAATTTTGGTCACCTGAAATCACAACCTAAATCTAACCACATCTTATGGTGTCGTGTGCCTGCTGGGATGTTTTGGGATGCCCTTCCAGCTTCAACCCAGCACTGGGAAACACCCATACACCATTCACAGACACAAACTCATGCACTACTACAGCAAGTTTAATTTACTGAATTCACCTATACCACATGTCTTTTGGACTTCCGGAGCACATAGAGGAAACCCAAGCTTTTCCTTTTCCAAGCTTTTCACTTTTATTAAAACAGATTACATCAGATTTTCTTTTATTCCAGTGTCAATTAGACTGCTGAACACCAATCAGTGATGTCTTTGTTTATAAATATGTGTTTGTGTTGGTTTTTTCATATATATCTCTTTTATGTATCTATGTAGCTATATAGCTATGCTGAAATTCTACCTTACCAGTCCACTAAAAATTCCCACCTTAGGGGACAATAGAGTATACAGCACAACATAAGCTGAAAGTTGTGTTGAAGTTTTTTTGTAGTATAAATGCTTATATGGTTGAATACTTCACAAAAGACTCTCCTACCCCAGCAGCCACACAATAAGACGTTAATATTAGGTTAGATTTAGGTCATCAGCATCTAAGGACAACCTTATTTTGACGCACAATAATGATGTGAAATGACGCTGATGTTTGGTTGATTTTAGGTTGCGTTGGAAAGTGACCAAAATCCATTGTCGAGCCAACATCTGAAACTCATATTGATGTCAAATACTGACATTTAAGGGGGTCGATTTCTATCAGTGCACACACATCGGCACCGCAAGTCTGATACTGTTCACATTTCTGCCACGCCACAGAGCGCCATCTGAACAGTTTCATTTTAAATAGCATGCGAATGTGCGCGTCTGGTGTGCGATACCCTATACTTTCAACTGTCATGTGCGCGCCATATCATGGCGCTGAGCGGTGCATCCGGTGTGTGATGCCCTATACTTTCAACTGTCATGTGCACGCCATATCACGGCGCTGAGCGGCGCATTCGGTGTGTGACGCACTTTATTCTTCAGGTATGGCAACCAATCCAACATCTGATAGACATCATATTGGCAACGTCCACACAACGTCCAGCTGTAACATCATTTTGCTGTGTTCACACCAGACGCGGCAAGCGCGGATAAATCGTGCTATTCACGTGTAAATAGACGCGTGAACATTTTAAGTTTACTCACGCATCAAATTCACTTACAACAGACGCGGATTCGCGTAATAGGCTTCTGTCTGCCCAGTGACTGTAGCTTTGTTGCTAAATGGCTGACATGGATTTTGTTGAGAGCTGTGTCTATGTGCTTTATGAAGGCTGAAAAACAGCATCGATTCATTTGGAGCCGTATTTGAGTCCACTAGATCCTTTCAGAGGTGCACCCAGCTCCGTGCACCTCCAGAAACTTAACCTGGATGATGGAAGCTTTCAGCGGTGCTTCTGACTGAGCCGAGCCCAGTTTGATGAACTGTTGTGGGTGTCGGCAGGAGGACTTTCCCCCAGGACACAACAACAGGCGCTACATCATAATCACACCCCCACGAGAGCAAGCTCCTGATTGGTTATTGCTTGTCAATCGCACAAAACGCTCAACTCGCGCTGCTTCATTCGCACAAATCGCGTCATTCGCACTGCAGGATGTCTATTCACGTCTTTGTATTAGCTTAACATGTAAATCACTCGCGCTTGACGCTTCTTTCGCATCTGGTGTGAACGCAGCATTAGACATTGATATTTGGTTGTTTTTAGGTTGCATTGAAAAGTAACCAAAATGCAACATATGTTTGACGTTTAACACTGACGTCGGCCAGACATTGCGTTCTGATGTCAACCTGATTTCCATTTCCAAACAAAATGCAACGTACCACGACATTGGGGTACAACATCAATTTGATGTCATGTTGACGTAGTGTGCCTGCTGGGTACTTTCTACTGACCTGACCTCACATGTTAACGGTCCCATGAAATTAAAATAAACAATTTTAGAGGTTAGTTTCAGTCTGTTAGTTTTAAGGATGTCTATAAGCTAGCGTGCTCCAAAACAGAGACAAAATATGCGTTTAGAAAATATAAAATTGATATAAACATACAAAGCTTGCAGTTTGTCACTTCCGCCTAAAATGATCAGCAATTTTTTTTCCACATCATCTCATACAAATATTGACCAATCAAATGCTCTCTAGTTTCTGAGATGCCCCGCCCCCTTTTCATTTGATGCACTGGAGCTCAACCACTCCCACTGGCATAGCTGTGATAACGCATAACACATAACACTATTGGCTGTTTTTAAAGAGGTGGAGCTACACTATGTCCCACCCTCTCTTCGTTTTTCAGTTCAAACATCGAATAAAAAATGCACATTTCAAAGAACTTCACGGGACCTTTAAGGGAGGCACTGTGAGAATGGCTTCCTACAGTTGAACAAAGCATGGCATTGTGTGTGTGTCTTCAGAGCATGAACGAGTGTACAGGGTCATGTGTCGGAACTGAGGGTCCAGCATGTGAGGAAGTCTTCCCATAGATGTGGATATCGAAGAGGAAAGTCTGCCATCTCACACACCTGGGAGCACACAGATGCTCTCAGCTCCAGCTGTGCCAGATGTACATCTGCAAACATCTGCTCTGTGAGTGATGGGATGCGTCATTTTCAATATGCTTTACACACACACACACACACACACACACGCACACACACACACACGCACACACACACACACACACACACACACACACACACACACACACACACACAAACAAACAAAGGAAAATCACAGATAAATATACACAACCATCTTGTGTTTTGGCAGATATGACTACAAAAAATCCCAGTGGAGAGGAAGAAATCTTTGTACTAAAATTAGTCCTGTTTTGCATACAGATGGCAAAGAAAATGATTCCATTAACACAGATCTGCAAACATGAGTAAAAACATCACGTTTAGTTGTTGGTTAGTTGTTTATATGCGACTGAAAATAAAAACACTATGTACAGGAGCACATCTGTAAGGAATAATCCATGACAGCTGTTTAATTACAAATAGAATGCACACCCAATGTGGTGATGCGGTCATCATGTGAAGCATTATTTTCTAATAATTCAACAGACTGGAGACAAGTATTCCCAAATTGTTCCCACAGCTAAAGCCACTGTTCAGATGTTGTATATTAGAAATTTGTTAGTTATTTGTATTCAAACAGCTCCTCTGTCTAGGACTAGTTTCTTACACATCTAATCAAAGCCTTCTGTTGTGTCGTGATCTGATTTTGGACAGTTGTAGGTGTGAAATAACTGAAATCAAATAGTTATTGCTCAAAACCTGCCTGGAATAACTTTAGCTGTGTGTTTTTACGAAAATAACGGTACACCTTTTAATGTTCATCAGCCAATCAGAATCAAACATTCAACATCGACATTGCATAAGCCAAAGACTACACAAGACATATTACTCGTATTGTTTTGAATGGGGAAAAGCGTAACGGTCAATTTGGCGAAAGAAGCACTGCCTACTAGTACAGGAGCCAATCATCGATAACTATAGACTGATGTTTCTCCAGACGTGTGCGACAGATTTTTTGTAAAGAAATTTATCCACATAAAGCTTGAAATCTGTACTTTTAAATGAACCTACTACACTTGGAAACAAAAATTAGGCTTGTGTTTCCACTGCCAACAGTAGATTTACTTGCTAAGCATGGGAGGGGATCAATATAGTTATCGCTCGAAGAAGAAAATCATATGGGTTATTCCCATTTTGCGTCCTTGGCGAAGTGAAGTTCATTATTTTAACAACCCAGGCTCATTCTGAAAACGTACCTCTAAATACATTTCTGGAGACTGCTAAATACATCCCAGGAGGTACGTATTTTTGCAGTTTCATCCACTTCCCTAAACCCAACCAACAATTTTCAAAAGCAATCCAGAAAAAGAAGAGCCCTGGTCTGATTTTTACCATGTTTTCAGATTTTACCACATTCTCACCCAGTTATTTGCTTGTTTATTTTATTTTTTGGATTCTGTTTTTGTCTTACCTGCTTTCTGGAACCGTTCTTCACCGGACTCGAACCTGTTCATTGTGGTCAATTCCTCTCTGCATCTAAAGTCCGCCGACATACATGACGAGCAAACAGGACAAACTGGATACAGCGGGAAAGCCGTCTATGGGGAGGTGAGCAGTCAGCT
Organism: Danio aesculapii; assembly: GCF_903798145.1. NCBI lineage: Eukaryota > Metazoa > Chordata > Actinopteri > Cypriniformes > Danionidae > Danio > Danio aesculapii. The sequence goes on along the minus strand of NC_079437.1, from coordinate 56,754,166 downwards.
GGTAAGCGTAAAAAGGAATGGCGTCATACCGCCCCGTAGCGTTCGTTTAAAAAATTAAATGCAGCCATACATACCCCTGGCACATAATTTGCGGTCTCCAGAAACATATATATAGGACTACGTTTTCAGAATGAGCCTATGTTGTATTTTAAATGTAGTCGTCTGGCATTTTTAGACAGTCTCTTAAACAACAATAGAGGACATACAGCAGATTCTGTTCTTGCATCTTGGCATGAGGCTGTTTGTCACAAGAAGACCACAGGTTTGTTTGAGCATGGCCATTGCTGCTTACAGTGTCACGGCTATGTATTTAAATATGGCACTTCCTGTGTTGTCGTTAGAGATGCGAAGTTCGAAACTTTTTTGCAAACCGGATCTTTCTTTTCTATTTTCCAGTTATTTTATGCTGCAACATAAGGACATCATCCACAATGACATAATGACAATTCTCCCATTCGGGCTCAACACATCAAAAATATATAGTCAGAAATCATAATTTCGGTCAGTTAAAACATCACTATAGTCTGAAAGTTTCCCAGCAGGCACAGGATGTCAACATGACCTCAGATCGATATTGTACCCCAACGTCTTGGGACGTTGCATTTGTTTGGAAATGAAAAGCAGGTTGACGTCAGAACCCAATGTTAGGAAGATGACAATGTCCAACCTAAAATCAACCAAATATCAATGTCTAATGATGTTAAAGCTTGACGTTGTGTAGACGTTACCACTATTGGATTTTGGTTGCCATACGCTCGAAACACTCAAGTTCGAAAATCTGAACTTCAGCGGACAAATCGCACCGCATTAACCAATCAGGAGCTTTCTCTTGTTGGTGTCCCGGTGGAAAATCCTGCTGCCTAAACCAACAAAAGTTCATCAAACTGGGCTCGGCTCAGTCAGAAGCACCGCTGAAAGCCTCCATCCTCCATCCTCCATCCTCCAGGTTAAGTTTCTGGAGGAGTGTATGAGCTCACAGAGCTGGCTGCACCTCTGAAGGTATCTAGTGGACTCAGACATTGTTCCAAACGACTCAACACTGTTTTTTAGCCTTCATAAAGCACATAAACACTGTTTTTTTCTCAATAAAATCCATGTTAGCCATTTAGCAATGAAGCTACAGTCACCGGGCAGACAGAAGCCCTGCCCATGATGTGAATCCACGTCTGTTCTGAAGTGAATTTGACGCGCGAATGAAGCGGATTTGACGTGCGAATTAAGCGAGTAAACTCAAATGTTCACGCGTCTATTTACATGCGAATAGCGTGATTTATCCGCGCGTTCCACGTCTGGTGTGAACACAGCATTAGACCCTGGCTAGACATTGAATTTTGGTCACCTGATGTCATGACCTAAATCTAACGTAATATTAACGTCTTATGCTGCTGGGTTTCTTGCCAGTTAAGTTTGCAACCTAAATGTAGCATGATTAACTGATTATTTACATTCTATTATGAGTTTCCATTATGAAATAAACAGAAACGTTTCACCAGATCCTCTCATTTAAGCCCCTCGGTTTATCAGTGCTGCAGTTTAATCAGTTGTCCAAGTTCAGTTCAGGGTAATGTGCTGTCATGTACTGTTTGTTTTTGGTTCACCCCCTGCTGAATTGCAGTATTACCAATTCACCGGTTCTCAAATCTGATCTCAGTGTACTGTTCTAGTAACTGAGTAATAGAAAGAAATGCAACAGTTTATTTAGAGTTGGAGGCGGTTTCGGGCATGTTAAAATGTAGGTAATTTGTGGATAAGTGCTTAGTGGAGAGGCGAAGCATTTCTAACGATTCAGTTTGATTTGGTGAACTGGTTCGACTAGTTCACTCAGAACAGGGTTGTCAAACTCAGTTCCTAGAGGGCAAACTCTAATTAAACACACCTGATTAAACTAATTAAGTCCTTCAGACTTGTTTGAAACCTACAAGTAAAGCTGCAGTCACTCCTCACTTTTCTCCCCATAGACTTCCATTCATACGCACGTCAGACCGGAAACGCAAGTTTGTGCGTCAAGTATTGCTGTTCACTACGTTGCAAAGTTCAAGCTTGATGAACTCTGACCTGCGAAATCGTATCACTTGATGGTGTGAGACCAATCAAGAATCAAACCATGACCTCTCTGGACAGAAATTTAAAACATGGACCAATCGCTCACTTTTTGAAACGTCGAATCATCTTGTTTAATCCCGCCCCTTTTCGCAGCACCTTACGACAGGATTTCACAAGCTCAAACTCTAGTGTGAACGCAGCTTAAGTGAGTTGAAACAGGGCTGGAACTACACTGTGTATGGCTGCGGCCCTCTAGGCCCTGAGTTTGACACCCCTGACATAGAAGATCCAGTTAATAAGAGCAATTGGTTCTCAATTGGTCATCACTAGTTGTCATTCCATTGTCTTGTTGGACACGTTGGTGATAATTCTCTGTTAACCAACAATGTTCTGCTGTCAATCTAGCTCCACTCTTTTGGTACTGTTCTGCTGAGTGAGGTACAGAAATGTAATGTACGGTACAGTATTTTGATACCTTTGTCAGTGGAAATGGACAGAAATTTGTACTGTACTGAATCATACCGCTCAGTGGAAATGGGCCATTACTGGCTGCAGTAAAACTGATCAATATCCATGTCTCTTCGTGAACGTTCTTCTTCAGTAACTGACATTTTCATATCCCATTTTTCAGTGCTGACATTTGGTTTAAGTGACTGCTTGTTTTTGTTTCCACCTGTTTGCTCTTTCAGTAGTTCTGGTTTTACTAAAAGCCTCAAAGTCATCAGACCTCTTCCCATCTTTTTCTCCCTTCTTATCACTTGGAAAACAATGAAGACATACACTGATTCTCTTTTTGGTGTTGTCCATGTGAATATTACAAGCAAAAGACACACAATCTGGCATCATATCATTATTGCTAGATGTAATGCACAATAGAAAGAGACAGTGCACCACTAGAGGTGCAAACATTTGACATCATTGAAAGTAATGGTGGCCCTCATAGACCACAATGTGTACAAAATGATATGGATTTTTCAAATAACATAAATGTGTTATGGTTACTTTTCTACATGTTTCATTACGAGACACCATTTACATTGTATTAGGGCATACAACCATTTAAAAAAGTTTACATTGTTTTGTGTAAACACCCCTAAACCACAGTATATACTGGATAGTACACAGAGATACAGTAAAGTATAAAGCAAAAAAAAATAGAGCAAATTTGTGTGTATGTGTTTAGACCAGGCATGGGCAAACTCGATCCTCGAGGGCCGGTGTCCCTTCAGAGTTTTGCTCCAACACTAATCAAACACACCTGAACACCCTAATTAGTGTCTTCAAGATCACTAGAAAGCTACAAGCAGGTGTGTTTGATTAGAGTTGGTGCAAAACTATGCAGGGACACCGGCCCTCCAGGATCGAGTTTGCCCATCCCTGGTTTAGACCCATTTGAAAAGAAAAACTCAATGGAAATCACAACGTTTTTTGAATTCTGAAGCAAAGAGAAAAACACTGAAGAAAAAAGTAACTAAAGCGATCAATTACTGCCCCCTTGATGGCATGCGTTTATAGGCAGAAATGTTTTCATTGTGAGCACCGAGCGAATCGGTCAGCGATCGCCGCGTGTGCTCTGAAAACACCAGTATTAAACAAGCACGTTCACTTTTTAAATGCCAATGAAAATAAAGAGAGAACTATTGCACTCCAAAGCAACAGGGAAGAAAACTAACAGAGCGTGACCGAGAGCGAAAACTAACACTGCTTGAAGGACTTCATAAGGTCTTGTGGCTCTCTAATATACGACGGTTGTAAATTCTCTAGTTAATGTCCTCGAGGTCAGACGTTTAATGCGATGCTTCAGATGATAGCAAGAGCGCTTTGCTGAAAGATCAAATGCTTACTGTCATAACAAACACCCAGTAGGCAGTGTGATTTCTTACATAATTCAGATTACTCATTGAAGTGAACTGTAAATACAGTATCAGCTCAAAGAAATGCTCTGTGGATTGTATGCTACTGTTTACCAGATGGCTGCTGTTTTGAGAGATATTCCACATTATTGCTGATCCTGGGACAACATTCAAATAAACCAATCAGATTTTGAGAGATATACTTACAGTTGTTTCATGGAAGGTGTAATGCGTAGGTAGTTCCAGTCAGTTTTTATCACAGTTTAAAATAAATGTGCTTTTCTCAAACATTAGTTACCAAAGTAACTTAGTGACAGTTTCTGGTGCCTTCATTTATCGGTGTGATCTGTGACAGAGTTACCAGCCTGTAGAGGTCTTTACGGGTCCAAAAATTCAGACCTGAACCTGTAAATGTGCTGCACAGACCTGACCCGGAGCCCTTTGTTATTTGAAAATGAGACCCGACCCCATGCAGACCCAAGATATGCTTTAGAATACCAGACCCAAGGCAGCCCCAAACTCGACTGGAAAACACATACCCAACTGCACCTGATTGGCATGACCATTCTTTTGCCTGACTCCCAGAGTCTCTAGATATAGGCGGAAGAGCACTAGTGATTTATTTATTATTGTTATTGTTAGTCCCACAAACAGACTATCACTGTTTACACTCACATTACCTGGGCAATGACTGCTCCAAATCAGAAATATTCCTTTTTTGTCATTCAGACCTGCAACACAAGTTGGCACAGGAGCAATTTAGGGCTAGTAATCAGGTAAACTAGTTAAATAATGATGTAATTTGAAACAGGTGATGTCAAAAGGTGATTGTAATTGATTGTGATTGATTTGGTATAAAAGCAGCATCCAAGAAAGGCCCTCTAAAGATGGGATAAGGATCGCCAGTTTGCCAACAAATACATAAAAACATGATTGAAATGCTTAAAAATAATGTACCTCAAAGAAAAATAGGAAGAAATTTGTATATTTCACCTTCAACAGTGCATAACATGATTAAAAGATTCAGGGAATCTTGAGGAGTTTTAGTGCATAATGGACAAGGGTGCAAGCCTAAGCTGAACCCCTGTGATCTCTGATCCCTCAGTGGCACTGAATCAAGAATTATCATTCTTTTATAAGCGATATCTCCACATGGGCTCAGGGCTTCTTTGGCAAACCTTTGTCAAGTACCACAATACAGAGTTACATCCTCAAATGCCAGTTAAAACTGTACTGTGCCAAAAGGAAGCCCTATGTTAACAGTGTCCAGAAGTGAGATTGACTTCTCTTGGCTTGGAGGCATCTGGGATGAACAATCACACAGTGGAAATGTGTACTGTGGTCAGATGAATCAGTATTTCTGGTATTTTTGGGGATAAATGGACTCTGTGTGCTCCAGACCAAATAAGAAAAGGACCATCCAGACTGTTAGCAGCAACAAGTCCAAAAGCCAGGGTCTGTCATGGTATGGGGATGTGTCAGATGTAATTTGCACTTCTGTGATGCCATTAATGCTAAAAGGTATATAGAGATTTTGGAGCACAATTTGCTGCCTTCTTTTCCAAGGACACCCATGCATATTTTATCAAGACAATGCAAAGCTACATTCTGCACACATTACAAAGTCCTGACTGCAGAGAAAGAGGATACAGGTACTTGACTGGCCTGCCTGCAGTCCCAACCTGTGTCCAATGGAGGATGTGTTTGTGCATTTTTGAAGCACAAAATGTGACAACAAAGACCCTGTACTGTTGCCAACCTTTAGACTTGTTTGCAGGAAAAATCTGACAACTTCAACGCCAGAAACACTTCATTACTTGGTGTCTTCAGTACCTAAACATCTTTTAAGTATTGTGAAAAGCAATGGCAACATTACAAAGTGGTAAATGCTTTATGGTTCCAACATGTTTAGAAATGTGTTGCAAGAACCAAAATTGGAATACGTGTTTATTTAAAAAGCAAAAATAAAAGTCATGAGGAACACATAAAATAATGTTTGTTGTATCGTCTGCAATGAAATACATGTCAAATAAAATTTAGAAATCACTTCTTTATTTTTTATTTGGATTTTCCGTATTGTCCCTTTTTTCTGATTTTCCATTTTCTGTCCACTGTTGAAAATGAAACCAAGCTTTGCTTCTTGAGGCTGCGGTAATATGCACTCAAGTGTTTTACCCAAATTGTTTCCTACTTGCATCCCATCTCAAAAGTTGCAAATTACAAAACACAGTAAAGTGCTGCTAACTGATCACTGGTGGATGGAGTGTTCTCTGAACCTGATCGACTCGGGTATTACACACAGACCTGATATGTTATATAATATATTGGGACCCGACCAAGACATTTTGTGGGGGTTTTTTTGTGGCTACCTAGACTGTAGCTCCTCATAGGAAGTTTGGCCAAAAATAGTTTAGCCTGGTGTCTCTCAAGGTTTTTTGTCTTTCACTTTCGTCAATTGGTGAAGTTTGTTCCTCACTGGCTTGCTGGTTTTGTGACTCGTGGAGTTGCGCATCGATGGATTTTTGGTCTTCACTGTTTGGATTTTCGGCAGTGAAAATTAAATAAAAATCAAGCCCAACCTGGAGAACCAGGACATACACACATACACTAAGGACAATTTAACTTACTCAATTCACCTACAGTGCATGTCTTTGAACTTGTGGGGGAAACCCGAGCACTCGGAGGAAACCCACACCAACACGGGGAGTACATGCAAACTTCACAGAGAAATGCCAAATGACCCAACCGGGGCTCGATCCAGCAATCTTCTTGCTGTGAGGCGACAGTGCTACCCTTTGTGCCACCATGCTGCCGCTCATGAATATAATTACTCTGAAAAGGAATTTGTTGGTGGTGTCATTAGGTTTTTAGGCTTTCACAAACATGTAGGTTTCTCTGAAGCATGTATTTCCAATGAGCCGGTGTTTCAAGTCCATGGAAGATACTGGAGATGGGACCCAAGATAGGCTCACACTGAGTCCGCTCCTAAGAAAGACAAACTGCTGAAGGGGTTCACATTTTGAGCTGCTGCTATTTCAGACCTCAGCTCATCATTTCTCACATTAATTCTGTGGAATTGGGCCTTGGCTTAATGTAGGTCATCTGTGTAATGAGATCACCACAGGGCTGTCATTCACCGCAATGCACACAACATTCAAATAGTGCTTTGTGACACTTCTTTTCAGGATGATCTGATTATTCCCAGGGCATAAATCAGACTCCAGACAAGCTCCTTCGCTAGTATGCTTCCTCCCTCTGACAGTCGTCTTCATCCTTTCGCTGATTCTGACCAAGTGACAGCAGTCAAGCATGTAGGTTGGGTTGTATGTTGGGAAGCTGAAAAAAAGCAGTTTGGAGATTCTAGCCCCGAGGAGCTACCGTGACAGTGTCTTAAACAGCGCTCCTCTCTTTATGTGCTGCTAGCTTCCTTCATGCAGTTCATGTCATGCTGAAAAGAGGAAACACAAAAGTTAAATCGCGAGAGCATTTGAGGAGTACCCGAGGGCCCGCTGCTTTTGCTTTCTCTACAAGCAACCCTGTCTGTTTTAGACAAGAGAAATCAAGGGTACAAAACCTGTTGGAAAAGCGAGGGGTAAAAGGGATAAAACAACCAACCAAGGTCCCTGGATTTTTTTGTTGTTGTTGTTTTTATTCACTGCCAGGAAAGAAAGCATAGAGTACGGCACAGAGAAAAATAACAAAGAGATGCCATGTTTGTATGTGTTGTGAGCGCTGCTCTGTTTTGCTCTCGGCATGAGTGTGGAAGCAAAACACTGGAAAACAGGCCCCTTATTAAAATACTGACTGCGCTGGCTGTTACCGCTAGATGATAAATGTATTTAATAAAGACTTTACAATGCCTGCATTTAAAGTTGCTTTCATTACAGGCACACTTTTATGATACCCTAACTGTGCCAGTAAAGATGTAATACACGTGTCGAACATGCTGCATTATTAGCAATCTTTTTTAAGATATAACAGTGCAAATCAATGCTGCTTGGTTTTGTCAAGTTGTTGGTTAAACATATTTCCCTTTTCCAGACTGTTCTACAGTGAATTGATAGCAAACTGGGAAGTTTTAGGGGAAGCATCACATGGATGTACCTACAAATCCTTCTCGACCTCCTTTTAGACAAAACTAAATGTTTAGCAAACCAAGATATTCGTTTTGCTGCATGGTTGCAGATTTTGTTTTCTGTTCGTTCCCTGCCTCGTGTCCATGTGCCTTCAGCTGTAATGTGGTTGTGCTTTGGGGGCCTATGTTTTATTAATTTGGAGATGAGCTCAGCTATTGATGGGGCTGGCAGCCCATGGGTTCAATTAGGATAATATGGGGAGTGGAGGAGATTATGGGCTGCTATTTAAGTGGGGGTATATCTCTTCCTGACAGTTATAGTCCAAATGGAACAAATTGCACCTTGTCTGCCGCCAGTGTAGGAATGAGCACATGGTTCCTACACAGATGTGACACGTCAGACCTGCCCTGCTTCTCAACATGAGCCTGTTGGTGTGAGCCTTTAGCACCGACATACTCGAGAGCAAGGGCTTTTTAAATGGTTCTTTGAGCACCTTAAGTTCTTCTCCCTCTGTTGAGTTCTTTGTTTGTTTTGAGGTCTGTTGCACAAAGCCGGTTTGGGTTTTTTACCCAGGTAAGTTTACGTTTATTTTGAGCATACACTGAGCTTTTGGGCTCAATATTGTGGGTAGGCTTTGGTTGGGTTTTGTTGCTGTGGTAAATTACTCAGGTAGCAAAACTTTCTGGCCCAGATTTGGCATATAGCTGTCACAGCAGGCAATGTCATGCAGCATGTGGGCCAAACATGGCCAGAATTTGCCAGAGGTGGCACCGTTTTTAAGGTGGCAGAACAGACTTGGGTCAGATGTCAAATGTTGTATTTGGCCCAAAAAATTATATGTTGGTCATGTTAGCTTGGCTAAATCTTGACCCACATTTAAAATAGATTTAAATTATTTTTGAGTAAAGAAAAAAATTCTACCAATCAGGTCGCTTCAAGAAAAACCTATTATTTCATTGCAATCGTGACACACCAACATATCTGACCCAGTTCAGGCCCAATTATAGGTTATTAACTTAGCTGAGACTTGGCCCTTATAAGGTCTATGATAGGCCCCTGTCTGAAAGCCAGATTGGTCCAGTCATGCACCATAATTCACTGTGGCATGGCTAATCTGCTTCAGATCAGGTTTTATTCTGTTTTATATGCCAAACAGGACTAGACATACTTTAGTAAAGTGACAGGGATACAATATGCATACTTAAGTGACAATTTATTTAGTGTCACAATCACCAGCGATCTATCCTTGCAGATTGCTGGTATACATGAAGATCGCTAAAGGACTACGAATCTGCCATTACATGGACTACAAGTTCCAGTCACGCACCGCTCACACGCACTCACAGCTGAAGCTGCTCATTGACTGATTACAGGATTATTAAAACAGCACACACACACGCAAGTTTCTGTGCTGAGTCCTGTTATACTGAACTGTGAACATTGCAAAGCAATTTCTTGCCTTGTTTCTGACTCTCGCTTTGTTTTGTTTGTTTACATTGCTTGCTGCATGCCTTTTGACCATCTGGCTGTTTTATGACCACAACTCTGGTTTGCCTGTAAACATCTGTTCGCCCCTGTGTTAACCACTGCTTGCCTGACCATTCTCTGTTTAATAATACCTGCATTTGGATCCACACCTCCTTGTCAGCTTTCCCTTCACATTACTTGAATTATAAATATTCTCTTATATTTGAGTATCATACATTCCATTCATTTTCGATTTGTAAATTAATAGTAGCGCTAGCTTTAAATAAAAAATTGTGTTTAAATTAACATATAAATGTTTTTATATATAGTGCTTAAAATGACTTTTTAGCTGTTTCATTTTTAAAATCAGATGATTGATTTGCACTGATATTAATATTTTCATGTAAATGCCTTCTCAAACTTCTGCTATATCAGTAGTGTATATTTATGCCTTGTTAATGCATATAAATTCATTATATTTCTCATCTTATCTCAATGATATCTTTGAATATTTATAAGAGAAGTGAATTGCTGAATCAATTTTTTTTCACACGTTCACTGCATGCGGTCCAGAGTTAATCACAAACTCTGAGTTAAACTTCAAGTTAACAGAGAAAGTGTATATCAAGTGATTTGATACCACCGAACATTTTCTTAACCAGGTTGGATTTGATTGGTTTCGTCAACCTGAAACTCACTCTGCAACCTGCAAGTTTGTTTAACTCATTTTTTTGTGCAACAGGCCTCTGTGGGTCTTTGGTTATAAAAATATTCTTAGTGTTAATTTATAAGTTCTTCAGAGCAGTTTCTGTGTAACTTGGGGAAAAAATTAACATAGATGATTTACTAGACCAGGGATCCTCAAATCTGCTCCATGAGATCCATTTTCCTGCAGAGATGAGCTCTTACTCTGATCAATCAAATTTCAGTATGCTAATCAATGTCCTCAGGATCATTAGATGAGTTTGATCAGGGTTGAAGCTAATGTCACTAAGCTAATGCAACACATTGGCCCTCCAGGACAAGATTTGAGGAACCCTGTACTAGATGGTCTTTTGCAGTCAGGCATTTGTATTTACATTTCTAGAGGCCACTGCGGGACTCAAAGTGTCTAAAAATGGGATTGTTTGATCGATCTTGTTAATGAACCAATTTACCTCATAAGCTTGTAGTGACGGCTACTATAAGCCCCATTCAGATGACATGTTTTTACCCTTATTTTGGAATGATTTGCTTAATGTAGGATTTTTTGGGGATTGTAAGTGAGAAATGAATGTCAAGACACAAGATTCAATCATTTCTTCTCATTTAGTGCGTCATAGTGGACAACAACATATCTGCGAGACATCATGATGTCATCATCAAAACAGAACTGAACCAAACCTGGCCCACACTTGAATCAAATTATTATGAAGGAATCTGCATCTTAATCTGGCCTGGGGTTGGCCCGGTGCTGGTCCAGATAAGTACAAATATTTTTGGGTTATTGTGCCAAAAGACACTGGCCCTAGTCCGTTGGCCAGATCTGGCCTAGATGATTTTTCTGTCTGGCCTGTTTAGCAGAGCCCACCATGAAGCAAATATTCTACGCCTTGGAATTTGATAAAAGAAAGCACACTATGTAGACACTTCATATTTAATTGTATTACATTATAAGCTATACTTTCAATTTAAATTACATTGATTTGACCATCTAATGTCCCTAATGTGGTGTTTTGAATGCTTGAATATGTGAATCTTTTGCAAAGCTTTGAAAGCTTTGTTTCTCCCATTACTAGTAGTTTGTTTACCTTTTGCAAGTTAGCTCGGCACTAGCAGCTATGATGTACAGCAATATTCTGTTTTCACAGTTGTGAGAACTCCAACATCCTCACTTTTGTGTGGACATGAACATTTGGTGAATAAAAGACGAGGCCGCCTAAAACCAAAAAAGTCTGGGTCTGGGTTCTTTTTGAGAAGGACTGAGATAACTTTCAGGTAGTTCAAAGCTTCTGGACACTGTTAACATAGGGCTTCCTTTTGGCACATTACAGTTTTAACTGGCATTTGTGGATGTAACCAAGTATTAAGTATCAAGTACCACTTATAGATGAATGACGATTCTTGATGCAGTGCCCCCTGAGGGATCAGAGACCACAGTTGTTCAGCTTAGGCTTGCACCCTTGTCCTTTATGCACTGAAATTCTTCCAGATTCCTTGAATCTTTTTATGTTATGCACTGTTGAAGGTGAAATATCCAAATGTCTCCCTGTCTTTCTTTGAGGAACATTGTTTTTAAGCATTTCAATAATTTGCTCACATCCCTACTGAAAAAAACAGCTAAAACCAGCCAACCAGCCTGGTTTTAGAGGGGTTTTGGCCATTTCCAGGCTGGTTTCCAGCCATTTCCAGCCTGGTCTTAGCTGGTCAGGCTGGAAAATGACCAACTAAAACCAGCTTGACCACCTAGCCAGGCTGGGAGCCCAGCAAAAACCAGCTATGTCCAGCTTAAACCAGGCTGGTCAAGCTGGTTTTAGCTGGATTAAGCGAGTCATTTTCTAGCCTGACCAGCTAAGACCAGGCTGGAAATGGCTGGAAACCAGCCCGGAAATGGCCAAAACCCCTTTACAACCAGGCTGGTCAACCAGCTAAAATTAGCCAACCAGCCTAGGCTGATTTAAGCTGGATTTTTCAGCTGGGATATCATAGCAAACTGGCGATCCCCTGCCTATTTTTGCTCCTAAAGGACTAGACCTTTCTTAGATGCTGCTTTTGCACCAAAACATAATTACAATCACCCGTTGACATCACCTGATTAAAATCACATCATTATTTAACCAGTTTACCTGATCAAAACTCTAAACTGCTCCTGTTCCAACTTTTTTGAAATGTGTTGCAGGTCTGAATGACAAGAAAGGATGTATATTTACAAATGAAATGAAGTTGACCAGACAAACTTCTTCATATTTAAAAGAATTAGATTATAAGCTATCCTTTCATTTTAAATTGTATGGTTTTGACCATCTGATGTCCCTAAGGTGGTGTTTTGAATGCTTGAATATGTGAATCTTGTTGCTTCAATTGTTTTGAAGCTTTGACAAGCTTTGTTTCTCCCATTACTTGTAGTTTATTTACCTTTTGCAAGTTCAGCACAAGCAGCTATGATGTACAGCAATATTCTGTTTTCACAGTTGTGAGAACTCCAACATCCTCACTTTTGTGTGGACATGAACATTTGGTGAATAAAAGACGAGGCCGCCTGAAAGCACCGTGTTTCCCCTGCGCTCATCTAACTTTAAAGCCAAACATCAAACATTGACCAGCGGCAACAGATGCTCTTGCAGGATTTGTCAGAGTGTGCTACACCTGTTGATGTTTGTTGATGTCTGCTGGTGCTTGTTTTGCTGATTGTGTGTTCAGTTGGTGTTTGTCAGCTTGGGGAACGTCTGAGCAGTGGCGTACTGTAAAATGGTACAATAAAAAAGCTAAACAAAATATGCATCGACAGATGAAGACAAAATTATTAGCATTCCTGTGGAGTTTTAATTCATTTTCAATAAAGTGCTGCTATTTCCACAGTATTTCCTTATTTTTTCCTTATTTAGTTTGGCTGAAATTATATCTATCTATCTATCTATCTATCTATCTTAGATTTGAAATTATTAAGCATTTTGTCCAATGACTTGCCTAATTAACCTAACTTGCCATTAACCTAGTTAAACCTTTAAATCAAGTGAAATACTACTCAAAATATCTTGCGAAATAAAATATATAAATAATAGTGAAATAATATGTACTGTCATCATGGCAAAGACACAATAAATTCGTTATTAGAAATTATTAAAACGATTATGTTTATAAATATGTTAAAACAATCTTCTCTGCTAAACATCACCTATAAAATAATTGAAAACAAATGTGTTAAGAATACTTATACCCTTTAAAATCAGCATTTCCCCACAATCTTTGCATTTTGTTTTAAATGACTTGATTCTTTGATTCCATTTGGTTTTTATTAAAAGGCTGCACGAATCAAATAAATCTTTTAAACGTTGATAACAATTATTGATTATTGACGTGAACAGACTGTGAACATGCCGAGACTGAGAACGGCAGGATAAAGGAGATATACATGCTAATGGAGCTAATGGTCGAGATTATAGTCCACATGTTGTCCAAGCAATAAATCAATCAAGTCAAATCTGTTGTGCACAGATTTACATTACAAGTATTTACACCTATTCATCTGAAACAGTAGCAAAAACAGAAAGCGGACTCATCAGCACACATCACAAACTTGTAAGGGTGCTTTCACTGCAAGAAATGCTTTTCTTACTAAGAGTTTTTGTCTTGTTTCTGGTCAAAATATCAAAAATTTCTTAAATCAAGATGCATTTTCTAGACAAGCAAAAGATATTGTCTTGTTTTCAGAAATAATATGTCAAAATTAAGTGAATTTGCCAATGGGGTAATCTTATTTTAAAATGAATAATCTAATTATATTTAGCTTGCCCCTTTGGCAGATTTTTTTGCTTGGTTTAAGGAAAAACTCACTTCATTTTGGCATATTATTTCTGAAAACAAGACAATATTTAGTAAATTCTTCTTAATTTAAGCATTTTTAGATATTTGGTGTAGAAAAAAAGTCCAAAACTCTAAGAAAAACAAATTTTCCAGTGGCTTTTACGCCGGCCTCACTTAGTTTGGTTAAAAAGTATCAGAGTTTGTTTATCTTTATGATGCCGTTTGTTTAGGCAGGTGTGAAAACGGCAATAGTGCTCCGATGTGCACCAAAAGTAGACCAAACAAGAGTACTGAGACCTGCTCAACAACATAGTCTCGCTTTCAAACCAACCCTGGAGCATTTAGTTTGTGGTGAGAGCCTGAACCGACCATGAACCGACCCAAATGCAAAAAGTTTTTCAATTTTTTTTTTTGGATTAAACCAGCTGCTGTAGCATTCTGGAATGAGAATTTTTTTTGACACTTTACCACATTTATGCCAGGTCACGGACATGGAGGTCCATACACTGTAAAAAAAACAACATGACAGAAAGTCATGACAACAAATGTTTTTATATTTAACTCATTTTACCAGTAAATCAGATTTCATTTAAATAATTTTAGTTTGATTCATTTGATTCAACTAAAGAAAAGAATTTTAGGCAGCAAGTTTTTTTTTTTTTTACAGTGTACTGCCTGCTGACTTTATCTGCACCTTTTGTTTACTTGTTTTTCACACCTAGTTTGTTAACTTTAACTCCTTCAAATGCTCTCGGAGCAGTTGGCGGGTGGTCCAAGTATGATTCCTTTGCTAATCTGTTCATGGTTTGATATCTTTGTGACATGTGAAAACAAAGAGATCCTGATTCGCTTCGGATTTTGTTTCAACAATGATGATTCTTGGTGCAGTGCCCCCTGAGAGACCACAGTAGTTCAGCTAAGGGTTGCACCCTTGTCCTTTTGCACTGAAATTCTTCCAGATTCCTTGAATCTTTTAATGATGTTATCCACTGTTGAAGGTGAAATATCCAAATGTCTTCCTGTCTTCCTTTGAGGAACATTGTTTTTAAACATTTCAATAATTTTCTTACATATTTGTTGGCAAACTGGCGATCCCCGGCCCATCTTTGCTCCTAAAGGACTAGACCTTTCTTAGATGCTGCTTTTGTACCAAATCATAATTACAACCACCTGTTGACGTCACCTGTTTCAAATCACATCTATATTTAACCAGTTTACCTGATCACTAGCTCTAAACGGCCCCTGTCCCAACTTGTTTTGAAATGTGTTGCAGGTCTGAATGACTGGAAAGGATGTATATTTACAAATGAATTGAAGTTGACCAGACAAACATCAAATATTTTGTGTACTTTTTGTGTTTGGGGTTGTGTATTCATCATATTATAGTTGCCTCAGTGCCTTCCAGAGTTTTCCGCCAGGGGAAGTGACATCACATGGAGCAGGTCACATGCTTTTTCTATCAAATTGCTCTGCCTTTTTACAACGATGTAAAAGAGTTGACCAGAATATAGATACTGACACTACATTCTATTACTGAAATTACAAATAATACAAAAAATAAATGTTTATTTAACTTAATAAACACACACAAAACGATGAATATTACACCTAATTATTTAATAATATTATAATGCCTACTCTAGAATGAGCCACATAAGCTAGCTCTAGCTATTGGTGTTTGAGCTCAATGTGATGCCCTAAGCAGTTCCCAGAAGTGTTAGATATGGGAATATAGTTATATCCCAGTTAGAACATCCAGCCATTACTGCGTCCATCTAACAGTCGACTGCATTTGCACCTCCGTCCCCTGCGGCTTCCCAGGGTTTTCCTCGGCTCTCTGTATGGAGTCCTACGAAGGTAATAAGGCTTTAATGACAGGAGTGGCTAGTCATTAGCTGGAGTGTTGGGTGGAAGAGGCCGTGGAGAGCTTTTTTTTTTTCTTTCCACTGATGGGGCAGATGTTAGTGTTGGCGTACAACTCAACACTAGCAGATCCTGTGCCAGATTCACACCAGGCCTGAGCTTTCCTAAACAGCTCTATCTACTAGCACACAGAGAAGAAAAGAGCCAAAGAGACTGCCACTGTAGAAAACTGGCACACATACGGTATCAAGACCTGTGGAGTATGGGAGTGTTTACTGCAGATAAACTCTGTAGTAATGTGCTCTGCATATGAAGAATGAAGTCTCTTTTAGCATTAGCATGCGCTTAACTTTTAACAAGTCTATGTCAGAAATTAACAAATACCTCAATGATAAAAGTAGCTTATAACCCTACTGAAAAAAACTGCTTGAACCAGCCTAGGCTGGTTGGCTGGTTTTAGCTGGTCGGCCAGCCTGGTTTTAGAGGGGTTTTGGCCATTTCCAGGCTGGTTTCCAGCCTGGTCTTATCTGGTCAGGCTGGAAAAAAACAGCTAAAACCAGCTTGACCAGCCAAAACTAGCTATGTCCAGCTTAAACCAGGCTGGTCAAGCTGGTTTTATTTGGATTTAGCTGGTCATTTTCCAGCCTGACCAGCTAAGACCAGGCTGGAAATGGCTGGAAACCAGCCTGGAAATGGCTAAAACCCCTCTAAAACCAGGCTGGTCAACCAGTTAAAACCAGCCCACCAGCCTAGGCTGGTTTAAGCTGGATTTTTCAGCAGGGAACTTGCAGATTCAGGAGTCAATCTTAAACTTAAAATTAATGGGTCCAAAATTTAGGACGAATTTCGAAAGTGGCTATTTCACAAAGCATTTTAGCGCTATTATTAGCTGCTAAATGAGTGAAACTTTATAAGTGGAGTAGAGGAATCCTAAGTCGCTGACACCAAACCACAAACTTTACTAATATGGCTGTTTTCAGCAATCTGCCTTAAAAAGAAAACATTCATTAATTTACTTTGGCTTAGTCTCTATTTCAGAGGTTGCCACAACGAAATGAACTGAGTGACAGCACTTGGAGCAAGTCACATACTTTTTCTATTAGAGCTTTACAGTAAAACACTTGACCAGAATGTAGATAAAGACACAACATTTTCGGGGGAGACGGGAGGGAGGAATAAGCGTGGTTCGGCCCGGTTCAAGGCAACTGTACATAGTGTGAGTACGCCCTGAGTTACACCTTACTAGTACCGGATTGGACCCACTTTTGCCTTCAGAACTGCCTTAATCCTTCATGGCATAGATTCACGAGGAATTGAAAATATTCCTCAGAGATTTTGGTCCATATTGACATGATAGCATCACGCAGTTGCTGCAGATTTGTCGGCTGCACATCCATGATGCGAATCTCCCGTTCCACCACATCCCAAAGGTGCTCTATTTGATTGAGTCTGGTGACTGTGAAGGCCATTTGAGTACAGTGAACTCATTATCATGTTTAAGAAACCAGTCTGAGATGATTCAAGCTTTATGACATGGTGCGTTATCCTGCTAGTAGCCATCAGAAGATGGGTACACTGTGGTCATAAAGGGATGGAAATGGTCAGCAGGCTGTGGCGTTGACACAAACTCAATTGGTACTAATGGGCCCAAAGTGTGCCAAGAAAATATCCCCCACACCATTACACCACGACCAGCCTGAACCATTAATATAAGACAGGATAAATCTATGCTTTCATGTTGTTGACACCAAATTCTGACCCATCAGACCAGGCAACGCTTTTCCAATCTTCTATTGTACATTTTTGGTGAGCCTGTGCGAATTGTAGCCTCAGTTTCCTGTTCATAGCTGACAGGAGTGGTCTTCTGCTGCTGTAGCCCATCCACCTCAAGGATCGACGTGTTGTGTGTTCAGAGATGCTCTTCTGCAGACCTCGGTTGTAACGAGTGATAATTTGAGTTACTGTTGCCTTTCTATCAGCTTGAACCAGTCTGGCCATTCTCCTCTGACCTCTGGCATCAACAAGGCATTTGCGCCCACAGAACTGCCGCTCACTGGATATTTTCTCTTTTTCAGACCATTCTCTGTAAACCCTAGAGATGGTTGTGCATGAAAATCCCAATAGAACAGCAGTTTCTGAAATACTCAGACCAGCCCGTCTGGCACCAACAACCATGCCACGTTCAAAGTCACTTAAATCCCCTTTCGTCTTGACCATGTCTGCATGCCTAAATGCATCGAGTTGGTGCCATGGGATTGGCTGATTGGAAATTTACGTTAACGAGCAATTGGACAGGTGTACCTAATATAGTGGCCAGTGAGTGTATAAATAAACATACAAAAGATTAAAATAGACTTACTGTACGTACCAGATACTTAATTAAAAAACTTTGATTTGTGCACTATTTATTCACGTGGTTTTAAACCTTTTTGAGAAAGGTGTGTTATGATTTCGTGAGTATGCTATACGTATTTACGTACTCTAAACTCCACAAATGACTGAATATGTTCTATTGAATATATCATAGAATTTGATCGCACTTTGTTTGCAAATATCTTTTCATTCTTTCAGTCATGAAAGGGTCTTGAAGAGTTGAAGAGTCAGCAACAATATATCCTTGCACTGGACCTTGCAACTACCAGACGAGCTATCAGCAGCTACTACATCGTTATGGATAAAAAGGTCAGCTTTGTGGCTGGGAAGCATATCATTCGCAGGACATGCTTGATCAGATTTCCAAGGTGCAGTTTGTTTTCATACACGTTTCCAGCATTTATAACTTCATTCAGACTGCTGTCTTTGGTATTGATGACCAAAGAAACACCAGAAGTGAAACATTTGCAAGCCAATTTGTTCTTTGGAGTGAAGAATTTATTTTCAGAAGAACAAAATCAGAGTGACGCTATATTGAACTTTCAAATTGCTCTGATGAAACATCAAATTCAATTGTCACAACATCTGTAGATACGCCAGCTCTTAGATACGCCAGACTGGACCAGCCTTTTGGAGCACTGGGTACACACATTGGGTTGATACTGACTGTTTGTCTAAAAACATTGTGTATCTGTTATTGTCAGTTGCAGGGAAAAGTACGCAAGTATAACTACATGAATGTTCATCCATCTTACAAATGAGATCTTTAATGTAGAGCTAGTGTAACCCAAGTAGAGTGACTCTAGAAAACGTACTTAGGAATTAAAGAATCCATTTTCTGAAATGTGACCCTGGACCAGACATAAGGGTTCATTTTCGGAAAATGAGATTTCTACATCATGTGAAAGCTGAGAAAGCTTTCTGTTGATTTATAGTTGATGTATGTTAATTTAGAGAATTGAAATAGCATGAGCTGTTTAACTGTATAAAAACTATTTAAATGTCTATAATGTTTTTGCTTCGGCTTTTTTACTTTTAAGAGTTAAAATATAAACTAATAAAATATTGAAAAACTATTTAAAATATAAAAATATTGAACTAACTATACCACTGCCCAAGGTGAACAAATACATTTAGTGTCCAGCTGTAAGTGTTTAGGCTTTTTACTCGATCAGGAGCTATCCTTCAAAGAACACGTAGCATATTTGGTAAGAAAATTGAGAGTTAGGCTTGGGTTTTCGAAAATGCATCCTGTTTTTCTCTTAAAGTTCGTAAACATTTGGTGTCTGCAACATTTTTACCATTGCTTGAATATGGTGATGTTTTATATATGAATGCTTCGATTAAATGTCTTCAGCCTTTAAACTCTGTTTATCACAGCGCTCTGAGGTTTGTTACAGGCCATCAGAGACTAGCTCACCATTGTGAACTGTATGCCAAAGCTGAGTGGCCTTCTCTGAATGTAAGAAGATACACCCACTGGATGACTCTGGTCTACAAGGCTCTTTTGGGTCTGGCGCTTTTATACATGAGTTCTCTTCTTCATAAGTCTAAAAGCCAGTATGCCCTACGTTAAAGTGAATCTTATCATTTGACTGTTCCCCAGGTTCGACCTGAAATGGGGAGGTGAGCCTTTAGTTATGCCGCCCCCTCATCCTGGAATACTCTTCAATCTTATCTCCTAAACATATCTGAACTCATCCCTATCAAATCTATTAGCTATATCCTTTTTTAACAAACAACAACAGTCCAGTTTCTCAATGTATGTGTTTTTAACATATTGTAATGTGTTACAGCTGAACAGCTAAACTGTATTATTTATATTATCTTAATTTTCGATTTATTATTATTATTATTTTAAGTCAGAATTATTAGCCCCTCTGAATTATTATATATTTTTTAATAATTTCTTTATAATTATATTAATATTTTTTTCAACACATTTCTAAACATAATAGTTTTAATAACTCATTTCTAATAACTGATTTGTTTTATCTTTGCCATGATGACAGTAAATAATATTTGACTAGATATTTTTCAGGACACTTCTATACAGCTTAAAGTGACATTTAAAGACTTAACTAGTTTAATTAGGGTAACTAGGCAGGTTAGGGTAATTAGGCAAGTTATTGTATAATGATGGTTTGTTCTGTAGACTATCCAAAAAAAATAGCTTAAAGGGGCTAATAAATTTGACCTTAAAATGGATTTTTAAAAATTAAAAACTGCTTTTATTCTAGCCAAAATAAAACAAATAAGACTTTCTCAATAAGAAAAAATATGATCAGACATACTGTGAAAATTTCCTTGCTCTGTTAAAAATCATTTGGGAAATATTTAAAAAAGAAAAAAAATTCAAAGACCTGCGTCTGGAACCGAACTCAAACCCCATCATTGCTATCAAGTCTGCGCCACATCACAAATCCACCGACATACACGGTGAGCCACTGGAGAAACTGGTAACAGCTGTAAATACATCCATATGGAGGTAAGCAATTAGGTCATACCGCCGTGTAGTGTTCGTTTTAAAGAAAGAAAATAAATGCAGCCATACGTACTTCTGGCTACATATTTCACGATCTCCAGAAATGTATATAGGGGCATGTTTTCAGAATCACCCTATGTTGGTTATTGAACACTGGTAGGGTTACATTTTTAACATTCTATGAGTGTTGGTAAATAACAGATGTGTGAACCTACACTGGTCTCACGGTTCAGTTCGGTTACGATTATCATGGCATCCATTCGGTTCAATTCAACATCTCGGTGCATCACGGTGCATTGACGATGCTTTTCATACTCAATTTTATATTTTACTTCACAGGCGCAGTGTTGTCAGATTGGGTGATTTTGAATTTGATTGTATGGGTAAAAAAAATGACATAGGCATGTAGAGAATATTTGAGCGGTTTTGAAATGGCTGCATATGAGATAAATGACGTCAGCATACAATAACCGGTTAAGATTATTACTGAACTGACACCGAATTGTCCGCGTCTGCATCGCGGTGCACCGAAGAAACTATTCATTTTGACACCACTAGTAAATAACACTTGTGAAAGTGTTACATTTACACTCGTGTGGTGGTATCCGTATATACACTTTCAAAGTGGTAAATTTAAATAACACTTTGTGCTATTCAGAGGTGTTAAATTCTGTTGGTGTTAATTTCATGATTTTTAATTTGCCGTGCATTGTCTTCCACAGTATAGGGAAACAAAAACTATGAAAGTTGCTGGTTACAGGTTTCCAAATAGGTTTTAAACAAGTAATTGATGAATAAATGATGACAAAAGGTCCATTTTAAGGGGGACTATTTCGTTAACTGTTTCATTATAAATGAAGCTGAACTTGGCGGCTCGGTGGTTAGCACTGTCGCACAGCAAAAAGATCACTGGTTTGAGTTCCGGCTGGGTCAGTTGGCATTTCTGTGTGGAGTTTGCATGTTCTCTCCGGGTTCGCGTGGGTTTCCTCCGGTTGCTCCGGTTTTCAGCACAGTTTAAAGACATGCACTATAGGTGAAATGGGTAAACTAAATTGGAGGTTGTGTATGTGTGTGTGAATTGTGAGTTGAGGTGTTTCCCAGTACTAGGTTGTAGCTGGAAGGGCATCCACTTTGTGAAGTTTAGTTTTAAACGAATTTCGAGAGGATCACGTGCTTATGATTGCTAGCGGCTGGATCCGCATTATCCAATTCTCAATGCACCAATCAGATAACTCCTAAGCTACTATAAATACCCTGGGTTACACACCACCGCTATCTTCGTTTTGAAGAATCCCCCCATAAACCCCTACTCCTCCTTCTTCCTAGATGGGTGACACGGTGGCCCAGTGCTTAGCACTGTTGCCTCACAGCAAGAATGTCTCTGGTTCTAGGCTTTACCAAACCAGCAGACATTTCTGTGCGGAGTTTGCATTTTCTCCCCGTGCTCACGTGGGTTTCCCCCGGGTTTCCCGGTTTCCTCCCACCGTCCAAAAAACATGCAACATAAGTTAATTGACTAATCCAAACCGGCACTATAGACATGCTCCTAGTAAATGGTTATCTCTCAAGAGCAATCTGGCTGTTCATTGGTTATTACAGCGGGGGAGTTCTCGAGATCTACCTGAGCTCAAACTCCCCTCTCGCCTTGCAACGGGAGGGAGCCCAGGGCTCGAGGATCTTATGAGCTCAGGGCTCTCTCCCGGGACAGCATGCCAAACAAGCTTATAATTAATCATCAGCTAAGTGTGAACTCTTGAAGTAAAATATATGCTGGATAAGTTGGTGGTTCATTCCACTGTGGGGACCCGTCATGAATAAAGGGACTAAGCCGAAGGAAAATGAATGATTGAAATTGGAGGTAGTGTATAAGTGTGTGTGAATGAGTGTGTATGGGTGTTTGCCAGTTATGGGTTGTGTCCGGAAGGGCACTCGATGCGTAAAACATATGAAAGATTTGTTGGCAGTTAATTCCGCTGTGGCGACTTCTGAATAGAGATTAAGCTGAAGGAAATGAATGAATGAAGCTTTATTCAGGAAGCAGACACAGTCAAAAACATGAACATTTTTAAGACTTAAACATTCCATAAATACACACATGAACATTATTTTTCAGAGATAACTTGATGATTTATTTTGTTATTCAAAATGATTTCATTAAGCTTTTGTTTGTTTTTGTTTTTTCCAGAAATAATAAAAGTTTATTTTGGAGACCTGAATGTACCAAACTATACCCGCAAATTCTAGAATCACCCTCAGGCAGACAAGATTACAATATATGTGAAGTGTACTCATGTGTACTGAAAGCTCGTCTGCTCAGTTTTATTAAAAGTGACTATAGGAGGTGGTCGTGGAAAGATTTGAAAAGATATTTGCGACATCAACAGAAAGTAAAGTGGTGTCAGATGTTGTCGATGATATATCGTTCACTGTTAGAGCAGGAATGCGTTTTAAGAGAGTAAATCAGGCAAAATCACATGTTGACTCCATCTTGTCGAGTGAATATGCATGAACTGCTGTAGTCGTATACTTTGGCTGCAGTCTGTCATTTTTAGGAACGGGACAAGGACCAAAAGGCCTTGAGTGTAACCCAGATTTTAATGGTGGATGGTAAAAATAAAACAACGTATGTGCACCAGACACCAGAACAAGGACAGCTGAATTAACTCTCTCCTTCCTCACTGTGTAAGACGCTAACTGTCAGTTTAGCATTATTATCCTAGCATTTACATTGATTTTAAATCGATTATTGTTATTTTTCAATTAATACAAATGAAAGCACTACTCGTGGAGAGTTTTGACTTGAAATAACTGCTATGAATCTCACTTGCACATTGAATTTGAAGCATTCTGCTGCCATCTGCTGGCGGCCATTATGACGAACTGTGTAATTGGGTCAGAGCGAAAGTATTAAGAGATATTAAGCGAGTTTTAAGTATCAAAACAATAAACAGATAACATTTTCTTTCCTTCCACCTTCATAGTGTTATTGATAAAGTGTACTATAGTGTATATTATTTACAACTAACTAAATGCTTGCTACATCATCCTGTAACTATAGTGAACTAATAAACACTGTACTATACGGTAGATCAACTGCAGTAAACTGTGGTGTGTTGTAGTAAAATATACCCTATGGTTATTAGTAATAATATCTTTATATTTCTATAGTTTTTGTGTTAGCATAGCATCTATAGAATTACTACAACAGTTTAATTTAAATATTTCCTATAGTATTCCCTACTGAAAAATCCAGCTTAAACCAGCATAGGCTGGTTGGCTGGTTTTAGCTGGTTGACCAGCCTGGTTTTAGAGGGGTTTTGGCCATTTCCAGGCTGATTTCCAGCCATTTCCAGCCTGGTCTTAGCTGGTCAGGCTGGAAAACCAGGGTGATCAACCAGCTAAAACCAGCCAACCAGCCTAGGCTGCTTTAAGCTGGATTTTTCAGCAGGGATGCTTCAAAAACATTGAACAACACTGTATTTTTACAACTCCAAATCAGAAATGATTGGGACAGTATGGAAAATGCAAATAAAAAAAGAAAGTAGTGATCTAAATTTACTTTGACTTGTATTTCATTGCAGACAATATGAACACAAAATATTTCATGTTTTGTCTGGTCAACTTCATTTCATTTGTAAATATACATCCTTTCCTGTCATTACATTCCAAAACAAGTTGGCACAGGAGCGGTTTAGGGCTAGTCATCAAGTAAACCGGTTAAATAATGAGGTGATTTGAAACAGGTGATGTCAACAGGTGGTTGTAATTATGATTTGGTATAAAAGCAGCATCTATGAAAGGTCTAGTCCTTTAGGAGCAAAGATGGGGCGGGGATCGCCAGTTAGCCAACAAGTATGTGAGAAAATCATTAAAATGTTTAAAAAACAATGTTCCTCAAAGGAAGACAGGAAGACATTTGGATATTTCACCTTCAATAGAGCATAACATAATTAAAAGGTTCAAGGAATCTGGAGGAATTTCAATGTGTAAAGTACAAAGGCACAAGCCTAAGCTGAACAACTGTGATCTCCGATCCATCAGGCGCCCCACATCAAGAATCGTCATTCATATTTAAGCAACATGGGCTCAGGAATACTTTGACAAATCTTTGTCAAGTACCACAATACGTAGTTACAGCCACAAATGCCAGTTAAAACTGTAATGTGCCAAAAGGACGCCCTATGTTAACAGTGTCCAGAAGTACCATTGACTCCTCTGGGCTCGAAAGCATCTGGGATAGACAATCCCATAGTGGAAATGGGTACTGTGGTCAGATGAATCAGTATTTCAGGTTTTTTTGGGGGGGTGGGGGGTGGGGGGATGATGCTGTAAGCTCCAGACCAAAGAAGAACAGGATCATCCAGACTGTTACCAGTAACAAATCCAAAAGCCAATGTCTATCTTGGTATGAGGTTGTTTTAGTGCCCTTGGCAAATGTAACTTGCACTTCTGTAATGGATCCATAAATGCTGTAAAGTACATAGAGATTTTGGAGCCCAATAGGCTGCCTTCTTTTCCAGGGACGCTTATGTATATTTCAACAAGACAATGCAAAACCACATTCTGCACACATCAAAAAAGTCCTGGATGCAGAGAAAGTGGATACAGGTACTTGACTGGCCTGCCTGCAGTCCTGACTTGTCTCCAATAGAGATTGTGTGTGCATTTTGAAGCACAAAGCGTGACAACAAAGACCCTGTACTGTTGCCCACCTTTAGACTTGTTTGCAGCAAGAATGGGACAAAATTACACCAGAAACACTTCATCACTTCGTGTCTTCAGGTCCTATATGTCTTTTAATGCTGTGAAAAGGAATGGCAACATTACAAAGTAGTAAATGCTTTACTGTTCCAACATTTTTTAATGTGTTGCAAGTACCAAAACTGTAAGTTTATTTTGAAAAAAAAAAAAATAAACAGCAACAATAATAACAATAAAAGTCATGAGAAACACATTAAATAATGTTTGCTGTTTTGTCTGCAATGAGACACAAGTTGTAACACAGGGAGTGACAGAGACAACTGAGGTTAGGATCCACGTGCAGGTTTATTCGATGTCAGGGAGGCAATGGTCAACACAGGTGCAAACAGATGTATAAAGGCAGTCCAGAATCGTTGTCAAAACACAGGCGAGAGGTCGGTAGACAGGCGGCAGACAAGGAGAAAGGGAAACCAGGCAAAGATCAAAACACGGGGGAACAAGACTAAGGGAACCGCATTGTAATGTCACTATACAGTTAAACAAGACTCGGCAAAGGCAGGGAGTGTGTGTGTTGTTTAAATAGTGTGTGTAATCAGTCTCTGACAATTCTCAGCTGGTGCAAGTGTAATCATTCAAAATGAGGAAGCATGTGTGTTTGTGGAACGGAGTGCATGTATGAAAATGTAGTCCATGAATGGCGGATTTGTAGTCCATGGGTTATTGTGAGGGTGAGTGCTTACCAGCGACCTCTGGTGGTTAGAGATCGCTGGTAATCATGACACAAGTCAAAGTAAATGTAGAAATTAATAGTTTATTTTTATTAGCATTTTTCATACTGTCCCAACTTTTTCTGATTTGAGGTTTTAATATAAATTACTAGAGCATTTTTTTTCTTTAAGGCATCTTCAGCATCCTTAAAACACGATAAAATGTTAATAGTGATAATAAAAAGTTCTTTCGTTTTTAAATGTTCTTCACACTTAAAAAAAAAAAAAAAAGTTTAGTAGAAGGTTATTAGGGAACACAGAAAGCTTCTATGTAGCTGCTGCGGAAACTATATTTTTACCTTAAAGTCCATATGAAGTCAAAATGTACAATGTTTATTTTGCCTGCACACATTGTTAATCTTAAAGTGAACAATTAATATGTGTGAGTTAATCCACTGTAATCCCCCTTTGTCATTTTTAATCAAAGTCTGACCATCTGCTTACGCTCTGGAACAGTAATCTTCCTCTGATGACATCAGTTGGACGGATTGGGCAAAATATGCTTGGTCACGCCCCTCCAACTGTTAGTTTGCTGCTATTAAAAGATGAGAGGAGGAGCACAACAATTAAACCCCGCCTCTACTTAATATTTCATTTCAGCTGGAAACACATCGACATAATGAAATAAAAGTCAGCGTCAACTTCTGGTTCACACAGACTGTAAAGCCTCATTTACACTACATGCAATTCGCAGAGGCAAAGCGACAAGCGACCGTTCATTTGAACAGAGAGTGAGCAACTTCTGGCAACTTCACAAGTTCCTGTATCAGGATGACAATGCACCAATACACACAGCAAGACTGGTAATAACCAAGACTGGTAGTTGTTTAATGAACATGAAAGTGAGGTTGAACATCTCCCATGGCCGGCACAGTCATGAGATCTAAATATTGTTGAGCCTCTTTGGGGTGTTTTGGAGGAGCGAGTCGGGAAATGTTTTCCTCCATCATTATCATGTAGTGATCTGGCCACTGTTCTGCGAGTAGAATGGCTCAAAATCCCTCTGGCTACTGTGCAGGACTTGTATCTGTCATTTCAAAGATAAATCGATGCTGCATTGGCTGCAAAAGCAGGCACTACACCATACTATTTAATTATTCTGCTTTAAATCCAAATTCAGTTTCATTGTCTAACCTATGTACATATCTCTGTGTGAAAAAATTGTCTGCCTCCAAAACCCATTAACTGGTTTAATGGGCTACTTTTAGCAGCAACAACTGCAATCAAGCCTTTTCTATAACCTGCAACGAGTATGTAACAGTTCTGTGGGGGAATTCTGGCCCACTCATCTTTGCAGAATTGTTGTAATTCAGCCACATTGGAGGGTTCAATAGGGATGCACCGAAATCATTTTCTTCTCTTCCATTCAGATTCCAATATCAGAAATCGTCAGTATCTCTCGATACTAGGGATGTAACGGTATCAAAATTTCACGGTATAGTAATACCTCAGTATGAATGGCATGGTACAGTATTTATTGAATCATTTACAGAAAAGACAAAACTAATGAAGAGGCTCGAAAAAAGTGCTAAAAGTGTTTATTAAACAGTTTACCTAAACACTAAACATATCAATGGCCATCTATCTAATTAAATTAGCCATCTATCTGTAAACCTTGAAACAGGAACTTAAATTTTTCAATTTTAATAGAAAAACATAATTAAACAATGTAAAAAAATTAAGTTTCAATTTAGTATTCTTAAAAACTCAGAAAAATTCGCGAAAACCAAAAACTGCAAAAATACGTACCTCCCGGGACGTATTTCGCGGTCTCCAGAAACGTCCTCGGGACTACGTTTACGGAATGAGCCTGGGTTGAAAAATTATGTTGTCCCGATGAAATCTCAAGAATTGTGTTGTTTCAGCTCTTTTTAAATGAGTAGTTTAAATATATATATATATATATATATATATATATATATATATATATATATATATATATATATTTTTTTTTTTTTTTTTTTTTTTTGAGTGAAGAATTAAAGAACCCTAATTTGTTAGTGTTTCTATTATTTGTTTCCTAAGAGTGTACACTAAAAAATACTTTTGCTGTTTGTTCAATCTATTTATTTAAAATTAGCTAAAAAAACACAATTGGTTTTATCTTCAAACTACTTATAATTGTATAAACTAAGTTAACTTGATTCCTTCATGTTGTCCCAACACAAATCGTTTGTGTGAACCCAGCATTTTTTTTCAGGGTAGTATCACACTGGCATTGTAGACGTAAATTTGTCACAGGCAACACTACTTACAAATGTAAAGTCACCCAATACACAGCCAAAGTACTTAAGTAGTCTTCAGAATAGTGATAAGCTGATCTGGGGTCAGTGTAAACACGTCTATTCTGTGCTTTTGTGTAACGAGGCTCGCAGAGATGAGGAGCTGTGCTCAACCAGAGGCGAAATAATACATGTAATCGGTTATGCAGAGCAATATGACAAGACAACGACACATAGTGCTCTAATTAAAGTGACCTTTACCCACAACTCCTCCAAGCACAGGTCGTCTCTTATTAATGCCTGTGCTGACACTGAGCTGTAATTCACTGCACATCCAGAAAAAGCAGAGCCTCCGTCATCTATTACACACATGTGCTGTGGCAGAGAGACAGAGAAATATTTAAAGTCATGTATAATGTATATAATGTGTGTATTACTGTATATTGAACCTTAGTATGTTTCCCTACTGTCTACTACAGTTACCCTTAAAGTTTGTGTGTTTATGTTAACCACAGAGGTATGAAATGTTTATGTTATTTGTTACACTGTGTAATTAAGTCTAAATTAATATGATATGTTGTTTCTATTCTTTAATTTAGGTCTTTCCATTGTTTTTACTGATCATAACAGTGTGGACATGTATGGAGTGTATCATATGTGTTTATGTATGGAGTGTCATATGTGCGTGTGTATGTATTTTTGTGACATATCAGGACACAAATCTGTATAATGACATTGGTATGACACAGGTATTACAAAAAGGAGGTGGAATATGAGGACATTGGTGACGTCCTCATTTCTCAAAAAGCTTATAAATCCCACAAGATGAGTTTAATCAGAGAGTAAAGCTGCACACTGTCTCCTGTGATGGTTGGGTTTAGGGGTAGGGTGGGGTGAGGGCAATACAATATATGGTTTGGACCGTATAAAATGAATGGAAACCTATGTAATGTACCCACTTTTCACAAAAACAAACATGTGTGTGTATGTATATATAAGATACACTCCATACATGATACACAGACACATTTTATACATATACATTATACATTTCACACTCCATACAGACATGATACACATTCTATATACATATTTACATATGCAGACATGTCAGCATCTGGGATAGAACCCAGGTCTCTGGGGTGAGAGGTGAATCACTTACCCGCTGAAGTTGATGAATCCAGAGACACATGATACACTCCATACAGTACATATACACTCTTAACATATGCACACATGACACTCTATATATATGCACTTCATACATATGCAGACATAATACAGTCCATATATATATATACACACACAAACAATGATACACTCCATACATATACACACATGATACAGTCTATACATATACACTCCATACATATGCACATTTTCTACATATACACACACTTTACATTCTATACATATACAGACATGACAGCATCTGGGATAGAACCCGGGTCTCTGGTGTGAGAGGTGAATCACTTACCAGCTGAGCTACTGGAAGTTGATGAAACCCGAGACACTATACATATACACTACATATGCAGACATGATACACTCTATACATTTACACACAAGATACACTTCATACATATACACACATGACACACTCTATACAGTACATATACACATATGATACATTTTATACATATACACTACATACATATACAGACTTGATACACTCCATACATATGCAGACATGTCAGCGTCGGGGATAGAACTATACACATATACACTCCATACATATGATACACTCCATACATATGCAGACATGATACACTCTATACATTTACACACAAGATACACTTCATACATATACACACATGACACCCTCTATACAGTACATCACATATGATACATAGACACATTTTATACATATACACACTCCATATATATGCACACATCATACATATGCAGACATGATACACTCCATACATATACATATATGATACAGTCTATACATATGCAGACATGATACACTCCATATATACATATACACACTATACATTTGCAGACATGATGGCATCTGGGATAGAACCCGGGTCTCTGGGGTGAGAGGTGAATCACTTACCAGCTGAGCTACTGGAAGTTGATGAAACCAGAGACACTATACATATACACTCCATGCATTCTACACTCCATACATATGCAGACAAGATACACTCTATACATTTACACACAAGATACACTTCATACATATACAGTCTATACATATGCACACATGATACACTCTATACAGTACAAATATGATACAGTACATATATATGCACACATGATACACTCCATACATATGCACACAATACCCCATACATATACACACAATACCCCATACATATACACTCCATACATTTACACACTCCATACATATGCAGACATGTCAGCGTCGGGGATAGAACTATACACATTTTATACATATACACTATACATATACACTCCATGCATATACACTCCATACATTCTATACACATGATACACTCTATACATTTACACACAAGATACACTTCATACATGATACACTTCATACATATACACACATGACACCCTCTATACAGTACATCACACATGATACATAGACACATTTTATACATATACACACTCCATATATATGCACACACCATACATATGCAGACATAATACACTCCATACATATACACACGACACACTATACATATACACTCCATGCATTCTACACTCCATACATATGCAGACATGATACACTCTATACATTTACACACAAGATACACTTCATACATATACACACATGACACACTCTATACAGTACATATACACATATGATACACTCCATACATATGCACACATGATACACAGACACATTTTATACATATACACTACACACTCCATACATATACAGACTTGATACACTCCATACATATACACACGACACACTATACATATACACTCCATACATTTACACACTCCATACATATGCAGACATGTCAGCGTCGGGGATAGAACTATACACATTTTATACATATACACTATACATATACACTCCATACATATACACTCCATACATTCTATACACATGATACACTCCATACATATGCAGACATGATACACTCTATACATTTACACACAAGATACACTTCATACATGATACACTTCATACAAATACACACATGACACCCTCTATACAGTAGATCACACATGATACATAGACACATTTTATACATATACACACTCCATATATATGCACACACCATACATATGCAGACATAATACACTCCATACATATACACACGACACACTATACATATACACTCCATGCATATACACACATGATACACTCTATATATATATATATATGCACACATGATACACTCCATACATTCTATACATATGCACACGATACCCCATACATATACACACGACACACTATACATATACACTCCATGCATATACACACATGATACACTCCATATATATGCACACATGATACACTCCATACATATGCACACAATACCCCATACATATACACACAATACCCCATACATATACACACACTATACATTCTATACATATACACACACAATGATACACTTTATACATATACACACTCTATACAGTATAAATGCACACATGATACTCCATACATATACACATATGATACACTCCATACATATACACAAACACTATACATGTACACATACACACATGACACACTCTATATAGTACAAATGCACATATGATACTCCATACATATACACACGATACACTCCATACATATACACATATGATACACTCCATACATATGCACACACTATACAGTACATATAAAATGTACTGCACACATATACACACTCTATACAGTACATATACACTCCATACATTTGCACACATGATACACTCTATACATTTACACACAAGATACACCTCATACATACTATACACACTATACATATACAGACATGATGCACTCCATACATATACACACTACACACTGGAAGTTGATGAATGCAGGGACACTATACATATACACACATGATACACTCCATACATTTACACACAAGATACACCTCATACATATACACACATGACACTATACACTCCATACATATACAGACATGATACACACGACACACTATACATATACACTCATGATACACTCCATACCCCATACATATGCAGACATGATGCATTACATACATATGCACACATGATACATAGACACAGTTTATACATATACAGACATGTCAGTGTCTGGGATAGAACTATACACATTTTATACATATACACACTCCATACATATACCCACATTCTATACATATACATAATACACTCTATACATTTACAGACATGACAGCATCTGGGATAGAACCCGGGTCTCTGGGGTGAGAGGTGAATCATTTACCAGCTGAGCTACTGGAAGTTGATGAATCCAGAGACACTATACACTCCATGCATAGACACTATACATATACACACTCCATACATATGCACACGACACACTATACATATACATATGCACACATGATACACAGACACATTTTATACATATACACTACACACTCCATACATATACAGACTTGATACACTCTATACATATACACACGACACACTATACATATACACTCCATACATTTACACACTCCATACATATGCAGACATGTCAGCGTCGGGGATAGAACTATACACATTTTATACATATACACTCCATACACTCTATACACATGATACACTCCATACATATGCAGACATGATACACTCCATACATATGCAGACATGATACACTCTATACATTTACACACAAGATACACTTCATACATATACACACATGACACCCTCTATACAGTACATCACACATGATACATAGACACATTTTATACATATACACACTCCATATATATGCAGACATAATACACTCCATACATATACACATGATACACTCTATATATATATATATATATATGCACACATGATACACTCCATACATTCTATACATATGCACACGACACACTCCATACACACACACCATACATATGCAGACATGATACACTCCATACATATACACACGACACACTATACATATACACTCATGAGACACTCCATACATATACACACACTATACATATATGATATACTCCATATATATGCAAACATGATACACTCCATACCCCATACATATGCAGACATAATGCATTACATACATATGCACACATGATACATAGACACAATTTATACATATACACTACACACGATACATTTCAATACATGATACAATACACTCCATACATATGCAGACATGTCAGTGTCTGGGATAGACACATTTTATACATATACATAATACACTCTATACATTTACACACATGACAGCATCTGGGATAGAACCTGGGTCTCTGGTGTGAGAGGTGAATCATTTACCAGCTGAGCTACTGGAAGTTGATGAAACCAGAGACACTATACACTCCATGCATAGACACTATACATATACACACTCCATACATATGCACACGACACACTATACACTCATGTTACACTCCATACATATACACATATGATACAGTCTATACACATATGATACATAGACACATATACACACACCATACATATGCAGACATGATACACTCCATACATATACATATATGATACAGTCTATACATATGCAGACATGATACACTCCATATATACATATACACACTATACATTTGCAGACATGACAGCATCTGGGATAGAACCCGGGTCTCTGGGGTGAGAGGTGAATCACTTACCAGCTGAGCTACTGGAAGTTGATGAAACCAGAGACACTATACATATACACTCCATGCATTCTACACTCCATACATATGCAGACAAGATACACTCTATACATTTACACACAAGATACACTTCATACATATACAGTCTATACATATGCACACATGATACACTCTATACAGTACAAATATGATACAGTACATATATATGCACACATGATACACTCCATACATATGCACACAATACCCCATACATATACACACAATACCCCATACATATACACTCCATACATTTACACACTCCATACATATGCAGACATGTCAGCGTCGGGGATAGAACTATACACATTTTATACATATACACTATACATATACACTCCATGCATATACACTCCATACATTCTATACACATGATACACTCTATACATTTACACACAAGATACACTTCATACATGATACACTTCATACATATACACACATGACACCCTCTATACAGTACATCACACATGATACATAGACACATTTTATACATATACACACTCCATATATATGCACACACCATACATATGCAGACATAATACACTCCATACATATACACACGACACACTATACATATACACTCCATGCATTCTACACTCCATACATATGCAGACATGATACACTCTATACATTTACACACAAGATACACTTCATACATATACACACATGACACACTCTATACAGTACATATACACATATGATACACTCCATACATATGCACACATGATACACAGACACATTTTATACATATACACTACACACTCCATACATATACAGACTTGATACACTCCATACATATACACACGACACACTATACATATACACTCCATACATTTACACACTCCATACATATGCAGACATGTCAGCGTCGGGGATAGAACTATACACATTTTATACATATACACTATACATATACACTCCATACATATACACTCCATACATTCTATACACATGATACACTCCATACATATGCAGACATGATACACTCTATACATTTACACACAAGATACACTTCATACATGATACACTTCATACAAATACACACATGACACCCTCTATACAGTACATCACACATGATACATAGACACATTTTATACATATACACACTCCATATATATGCACACACCATACATATGCAGACATAATACACTCCATACATATACACACGACACACTATACATATACACTCCATGCATATACACACATGATACACTCTATATATATATATATATATATGCACACATGATACACTCCATACATTCTATACATATGCACACGATACCCCATACATATACACACGACACACTATACATATACACTCCATGCATATACACACATGATACACTCCATATATATGCACACATGATACACTCCATACATATGCACACAATACCCCATACATATACACACAATACCCCATACATATACACACACTATACATTCTATACATATACACACACAATGATACACTTTATACATATACACACTCTATACAGTATAAATGCACACATGATACTCCATACATATACACATATGATACACTCCATACATATACACAAACACTATACATGTACACATACACACATGACACACTCTATATAGTACAAATGCACATATGATACTCCATACATATACACACGATACACTCCATACATATACACATATGATGCACTCCATACATATGCACACACTATACAGTACATATAAAATGTACTGCACACATATATACATATACACACTCTATACAGTACATATACACTCCATACATTTGCACACATGATACACTCTATACATTTACACACAAGATACACCTCATACATATACACACATACTATACACACGACACACTATACATATACAGACATGATGCACTCCATACATATACACACTACACACTGGAAGTTGATGAATGCAGGGACACTATACATATACACACATGATACACTTACACACAAGATACACCATACACTCCATACATATACAGACATGATACACACGACACACTATACATATACACTCATGATACACTCCATACCCCATACATATGCAGACATGATGCATTACATACATATGCACACATGATACATAGACACAGTTTATACATATACACTATACTCCATACATATGCAGACATGTCAGTGTCTGGGATAGAACTATACACATTTTATACATATACACACTCCATACATATACACACATTCTATACATATTACACTCTATACATTTACACACATGACACATTTACAGACATATACAGACATGACAGCATCTGGGATAGAACCCGGGTCTCTGGGGTGAGAGGTGAATCATTTACCAGCTGAGCTACTGGAAGTTGATGAATCCAGAGACACTATACACTCCATGCATAGACACTATACATATACACACTCCATACATATGCACACGACACACTATACATATACATATGCACACAGACACATTTTATACATATACACTACACACTCCATACATATACAGACTTGATACACTCTATACATAAACACACGACACACTATACATATACACTCCATACATTTACACACTCCATACATATGCAGACATGTCAGCGTCGGGGATAGAACTATACACATTTTATACATATACACTATACATATACACTCCATACACATGATACACTCCATACATATGCAGACATGATACACTCTATACATTTACACACAAGATACACTTCATACATGATACACTTCATACATATACACACATGACACCCTCTATACAGTACATCACACATGATACATAGACACATTTTATACATATACACACTCCATATATATGCACACACCATACATATGCAGACATAATACACTCCATACATATACACACGACACACTATACATATACACATGATACACTCTATATATATGCACACATGATACACTCCATACATTCTATACATATGCACACGACACACTCCATACACACACACCATGATACACTCCATACATATACACACCACACACTATACATATACACACACTATACATATATGATATACTCCATATATATGCAAACATGATACACTCCATACCCCATACATATGCAGACATAATGCATTACATACATATGCACACATGATACATAGACACAATTTATACATATACACTACACACGATACATTTCAATACATGATACGATACACATGCAGACATGTCAGTGACACATGATACATAGACACATTTTATACATATACACACATTCTATACATATACATAATACACTCTATACATTTACACACTCCATACATAGACATGACAGCATCTGGGATAGAACCTGGGTCTCTGGTGTGAGAGGTGAATCATTTACCAGCTGAGCTACTGGAAGTTGATGAAACCAGAGACACTATACACTCCATGCATAGACACTATACATATACACACGACACACTCCATACATATACACATATGATACAGTCTATACACATATGATACAGTCTATACACATATGATACATATACACACACCATACATATGCAGACATGATACACTCCATACATATACATATATGATACAGTCTATACATATGCAGACATGATACACTCCATATATACATATACACACTATACATTTGCAGACATGACAGCATCTGGGATAGAACCCGGGTCTCTGGGGTGAGAGGTGAATCACTTACCAGCTGAGCTACTGGAAGTTGATGAAACCAGAGACACTATACATATACACTCCATGCATTCTACACTCTATACATATGCAGACATTTTTTTCTTTTAACATCACTTTAGATTATGATTGAATATTCTCTTAGATTCGTTATTGTACATTATTCTCGTTTATTTGGATTCCTATAACATCCTGAGTCTTGTACTGGCTGAGTATACAATCTCTTAAACACAAGCATGTCAGTCTTGGTCAATAAACAGAAGCGATTAACCACTATGCTAAAAAGGCACAACCCTACTGTACCTTTTCATTTCAGAATATTTTTTTGTGTGGTCCCCATAGATCTACTAAATCAAAACAAAGCTATTTAATCATACCATGACCATTCATATAGAATCAAGCAGACCAATTTACTTAAAATATTAATAACTTTGAATAATCACCATATGATACAAATAGTATTATAAGTTTAGAGATGAAGGCCTACTCACATTTAGATTGGTCTCAACAATACTTTGTTGTTCTAAATAGAAAACCCATTATTGGCCTTTTACAGTCTAAGTATACTTGAATTAATGCCAATGTGTTAGTCAGAGCTCTATGAACATCGTATAGCGTGCCATGCTACTTCGTCTATCCAACACAATCTCATGGCAATTCGTAACTTTTTGATTTAGTGGCTAATTCGTATGAATTCGTTCGATCTAATTCGTACAATTTAATATGATTTCTCATCCACCAATGACGGTTGGGTTTAGGTGCCATGCCTCCTTTTTTAAATCGTACAATTTCGTACCACTGAACTCGTACGAATAAGCCACTAAACTGACAAAACGTAAAATACTTACGTTTTCTTGTGAGATCAGGCTGGTCTATCGTGTTTAGTCCATTACTATCCTGTACTGGGGCTTGTGGTGGACTTAACGTAATCTACTAGAGATAATAACACGAACTGTGTTTGAATAATTTAAAACATCATAATTTATTAGTCAGGTAAATGTGTAGTATGCCAATTCATAAACGATCAGTACACTATACATATACACTCCATGCATATACACACATGATACACTCCATACATTGTATACATATACACACGCTATACATTCTATACATATACACACATGATACACTCCATACAGACATAAAACACATTCTATACATATGCAGACATGTCAGCATCTTTGATAAAACCCGGGTCTCTGGTGTGAGGGGTGAATCACTTACCAGCTGAGCTACTGGAAGTTGACGAATTTAGAGACACTATACATATACACTCCATGCATATACACACATGATCCACTCCATACATTATATACACATGGTACACTCCATACATGATACACTCTATACATTTACACACAAGATACACCTCATACATATACACACATGACACACTCTATACAGTACATATACACTCCATACATTTGCACACATGATACATAGACACATTTTATACATATACACTATACATTACACACACCATCCATATGCAGACATGATACACTCCATACATATACACACGACACATATACACTCCATGCATATACACACATGATACACTCCATTCATTCTATACATATGCACACGATACCCCATACATATACACACACAATACATTCTATACATATATGATACACTCCATATACATGCACACATGATACACTCCATACATATACACACTATACATTTACACACATGATACACTCCATACATGATGCACTACATACATATACACTATACACTCCATACATATACACACACCATACATATGCAGACATGATACACTCCATACATATACACACGACATGCATATACACACAATGATACACTTTATACATATACACACTCAATACAGTACAAATGCACACATTATACTCCATACATATTCACACACACACGATACACTCCATACATATACACACATGATACATTTCAATACATATACACACACCATACTATACACTCCATACATATGCAGACTATACATTTACACACATGACACACTCTATACAGTACATATACACACCATACATAGACACATTTTATACATATACACACATTCTATACATATGCAGACATGACAGCATCTGGGATAGAACCCGGGTCTCTGGGGTGAGAGGTGAATCACTTACACAGTGAATGAGGTGAATACACATGATACACTCCATACAGTACAAATATGATACAGTCTATACATATGCACACATGATACACTACATATATGATACAGTCTATACATAAGCACACACGATACACTCCATACATAGACACATTTTATACATATACACTATACATTACACACTCCATACATATACGATACAGTCCATACAGATGCACACATGATACACTACATATACACAAGCACACACGATACACAGACACATTTTATACATATACACTACACACTCCATACATACATGATACACTACAGTCTATACATATGCACACATATTACACTCCATACATAGACACATTTTATACATATACACGACACGCTATACATATACACTCCATACATATACACATATGATACAGTCTATACATAAGCACACACAATACATTTTATACACATACACTACACATGCAGACATGATACACTCCATACATATGCAGACATGTCAGCATCTGGGATAGAACCCAGGTCTGTGGGGTGAGAGGTGAATCACTTACCAGCTGAGCTACTGGAAGTGGATGAATCCAGAGACACCATACATATGGTAACATGATACACTCTATACATTTACACACAAGATACACCTCATACATATACACACTCTCAATCCAGAGACACTATACATATACGATACACTCCATACATATGCACACATGATACATAGACACATTTTACACATATACACACTCCATACATTCTATACATATGTAGACATGTCAGCATCTGGAATAGAACCCGGGTCTCTGGGGTGAGAGGTGAATCACTTACCAGCTGAGCTACTGGAAGTTGATGAAACCAGAGACACTATACACTCCATGCATATACACACATGAAACACTCCATACATGATACACTCTATACATTTACACACAAGATACACCTCATACATATACACACATGACACACTCTATACAGTACATATACACATATGATACACTCCATACAGGAAACATAGACACATTTTATACATATACACTCCATACATATACACACGACACACTATACACTCCATGCATATACACACGACACACTCCATACATATACACACGACACACTCCATACATATGCACACATGATACACTCCATACATATACACATGACACACTATACTATCTATACATAATACACATTCTATACATATAAACACATTTTATACATATACACTACACATACAGACATGATACTCTCCATACATATGACACTCTATACATTTACACACATGACACACTCTATACAGTACATATAAACATATGATACACTCCATACATAGACACACATGATACATATACACATTACACACTCCATACATATACGCACATTCTATACATATGCAGACATGACAGCATCACTCTATACAGTACATATAAACATATGATACATGATACACTCTATACATAGACACATTTTAACCCAGGTCTCTGGTGTGAGAGGTGAATCACTTACCCGCTGAGCTACTGGAAGTTGATGAATCCAGAGACACAATACATATACACTCCATACATATACACACATGATACACTCCATAAAGACATGATACACATTCTACACATATACAGACATGTCAGCATCTGGGATAGAACCCGGTTCTCTGGTGTGAGAGGTGAATCACTTACCCGCTGAGCCTACACACACACTATCCATTCTATACATATACACACTCCATACACACAATGATACACTTTATACATATACACACTCTATACAGTACAAATGCACACATGATACTCCATACATATACAAACATAATACACGCCAAACATATACACACATGATACACTCCATATATATGCAGACATGATACACTTCATACATATACACACGACACACTCTATACAGTACATATACACATATGATACACATATACACACATGATACACTCATACATTTACACACTCCATACATATGCAGACATGATACACTCTATACATTTACACACAAGATACATTTCATACATGATACACTTCATACATATACACACATGACACCCTCTATAGAGTACATATACACATAAGACACATTTTATACATTTACACACACCATACATATGCAGACATGATACACTCCATACATATACACATGACACACTATACATATACACTCCATATGCACACAATACCCCATACATATACACACACAATGATACACTTTATACATATACACACTCTATACAGTACAAATGCACACATGATACTCCATACATATACACATATGATACACTCCATACGTATGCAGACATGTCAGCGTCGGGGATAGAACCCGGGTCTCTGGTGCGTCACTTACCCGCTGAGCTACTGGAAGTTGATGAATACTATACTATATATACTACACATATACATCGACACATAATACACTTCATACATATGCACACGATACACTCTATACATTTTATACATATGCACACATGATACTCCATACAGGATACACTCCGTACATATGCACACATGATACATTCTATACATAAACAATACACTCTATACATTTACACACATGATACACTCCAGTTTGTCAACGCAATTATACCGGCACAGACCACTCTGCCTATTCATGCCAGAGTCCTGCGGAAAAAAAGTGATTTAACAGTTGGTAGTTTGTGTTTAACTTATCTTTTATCTTTTAATAATTCATTTGCCGCCTATGACGATAATGCTATCGTCCATCGCAATGTTTCACAGTAGACAATGTACGATGCCAAATTGATCAACATCACCCAACCCTATCAGTTACATCTCACTCTTGATTTTTTAAATCAGTTGTAATTCTTTAAGACGGTTGCTATCAAGTTGCTAATTAGACAGGCGATGTCATCAAGCTGAACTGGTCTGGAACGCAGCCCGCTTGTGCTGGGCATTTGGATTTGTCTGATTAAGTATTTTCATAAATAATATTTTATAGTTTGTGGTATTTTTCAAATTGGGAATTCATATCATGTTTAGATAATTCCTTCACTTGTAACCTTCATGACAGATTAATTTGTTGATCATTTATTTTAATAAAACTAATTTATGAAGATACTGCTTACCAGCGTCTGTCTCTTCCCTGCTTTCAGTAATACAAATGTTTATAGATTTGTAAAAATACCTAAATAATAACTCACTTTAATATGATAAATGATTTTTTGTTGTTGTTTTTTCCCTTCAAAACACATTTAACTGTATGTCATAACTTTTCACACTCCTCCTTAAAATGTATAGCATATGCGACAAAACATGTAAGTGTAATGAACAGTGTTAGAAGACAGAGCTTA
This sequence comes from Danio aesculapii, assembly GCF_903798145.1. Classification (NCBI taxonomy): domain Eukaryota; kingdom Metazoa; phylum Chordata; class Actinopteri; order Cypriniformes; family Danionidae; genus Danio; species Danio aesculapii. The sequence goes on along the minus strand of NC_079437.1, from coordinate 56,711,014 downwards.
GCATTAGCAATCTTCGAAAAGTCTGTAAGGTCCAGCCAGTTAGTCCAACGACAGTATCTACTGGTGGACGAAGGTTCACTGCATGTTCGGTCTTTCCAGTGCACAATGTTGATTTACTTTAAACTGAACTCATATCTGACTCCAATATTAGTATGAGGTGGTCTAGAAGATTAATATATTTATCCTCATTTTATCTGACTCCAATTATAAAACATTGATAAGATTTTTTTCTTTGAACATCACTTTAGATTATGATTGAATATTCTCTTAGATTCGTTATTGTACATTATTCTCGTTTATTTGGATTCCTATAACATCCTGAGTCTTGTACTGGCTGAGTATACAATCTCTTAAACACAAGCATGTCAGTCTTGGTCAATAAACAGAAGCGATTAACCACTATACTAAAAAGGCACAACCCTACCTTTTCATTTCAGAATATTTTTTGTGTGGTCCTCATAGATCTACTAAATCAAAACAAAGCTATTTAATCATACCATGACCATTCATATAGAATCAAGCAGACCAATTTACTTAAAATATTAGTAACTTTGAATAATCACCATATGATGCAAATAGTATTATAAGTTTAGAGATGAAGGCCTACTCACATTTAGATTGGTCTCAACAATACTTTGTTGTTCTAAATAGAAAACCCATTATTGGCCTTTTACAGTCTAAGTATACTTGAATTAATGCCAATGTGTTAGTCAGAGCTCTAAGAACATCGTATAGCGTGCCATGCTACTTCATTTATCCAACACAATCTCATGGCAATTCGTAACTTTTTGATTTAGTGGCTAATTCGTATGAATTAATACGATTTCTCATCCACCAATGACGGTTGGGTTTAGGTGCCACGCCTCCTTTTTTAAATCGTACAATTTCGTACCACTGAACTCGTACGAATAAGCCACTAAACTGACAAAACGTAAAATACTTACGTTTTCTTGTGAGATCAGGCTGGTCTATCGTGTTTAGTCCATTACTATCCTGTACAGGGGCTTGTGGTGGACTTAACGTAATCTACTAGAGATAATAACACGAACTGTGTTTGAATAATTTAAAACATAATAATTTATTAGTCAGGTAAAATGTGTAGTATGCCAATTCATAAACGATCAATACATCAAATTCTGAAAGATAAATCCAAGATCAAAAGATGCATACCTGACTTCAAAATATAAATAGTATGGAGCATGAAGCTCCACACTACGGGCTAATCTGGTTACAGAACTGCGCCGAACATTTTGAAACTGTCCCTTAAATAGTCAAACCAAAAAATCTACTTGAGGAAGGGGTATGTCGAATAACAAAAGGCATTTGCATTTAGTGGCATGCTAGATTCTGAAGAGTTTCTATAGGGAACAATAGGTCATTTGAATAATAGCCCCTAGGTAAAGGCACACTCTTAGCAATTATATATCTATTGTTTTGATTATGTCTATTTATGAGGGAATGAGACCATTGTACCAGTCGCACTGAGACATTTCAAATGATATCAGACATGACAGATAAAGTCACTTGAATTGATATAGAACCTGAAATGACCATTCTGTGTGAGTATGTATGAAGAGAGTGTGAGTGAAGAGAGGTGGTTGCGGGGATGCTTTAAATGTAAATGAAGGAAAGGAGAGGAGCTGGCTTTCCCGCATTCCCACCTGATGCGGTGTGGAGCCTATTGTCTATGTGTTTCCAGCATCAAAGTATTTGTGGTATCTCAAATCTTACACGTCTATAGGGAAAATCCTATGGGGATTTTATCAAGCGAACCAGATTTAAACTAGCTGATTGGCCTACAAGGTGACGTCATAGTTCCTTCACTTTATTTTATTATGACTGATAAAAAAATGTAATAACAAACACCTTTGTAATATAAGCTAAATAAATTTACTCCTAGAGGCAAAGTTTTCTGGAACTCTATTATAGTTAATATTAATTGAAAAAGAGCCTGATTAACTCCTTTTAAATACTTAAATTCATTTTAAAATACTGCATACAATTTACCCAGTAAAACCTTTATTATCAAAGAACAATGAAATGGAGGACATCTGTAGCTTCTGTAAGGCAGATACAGAGAGACTGTCATTTATTTTCTGAATGCGGTGTTATAAACATATTTTGCTAGAACCTTCCACAAACTATTTTAAAAGGACAAAACTTAGATATTTTACATTAAAAGATATTATTTTTATCACGAAAACAAATCCAACAAAAGTCTTGAATTTATTGTTAATCTCTTTATTTTATTGGCAAAAATTCACATACATAACCAGAAATTTGCTACATTAACTATTTTTTGTATCGAGTTTGATTTATTTCTACTGTGAAATTGTTGAAAAGCAAAAAATACACTCCATACATATACACACTATACATTATACATTTACACACTCCATACATGATGCACTACATACATATACACTATACACTCCATACATATACACACTCCATACATATGCAGACATGATACACTCCATACATATACACACGACACGCTATACATATACACACACAATACATTCTATACTCCATATATATGCACACATGATACACTCCATACATATACACACTATACACTCCATATATATGCAAACATGATACACTCCATACCCCATACATATACAGACATGATACATAGACACTATACATATGCAGACATGATACACTCCATACATATACACACGACATACTATACATATACACACGATACCCCATACATATACACACAATACATATATGATACACTCCATATACATGCACACATGATACACTCCATACATATACACTATACATTTACACACATGATACACTCCATACATATACACACTCAATACACTACAAATGCACACATTATACTGCATACATATACACACACGCATATTATACACTCCATACATATGCAGACATGACAGCATCTGGGATAGAACCCGGGTCTCTGGGGTGAGAGGTGAATCACTTACTAGCTGAGCTACTGGAAGTTGATGAAACCAGAGACACTATACATATACACTCCATACATATGCAGACATGATACACTCTATACATTTACACACAAGATACATATACACACTCTATACAGTACATATACGCACATGATACATAGACACATTTTATACATATACACTATACACTCCATACATATACAGACATGATACACTCCATACATATACACAAGACACACTATACACAGTACATATACACATATGATACAGTCTATACATATGCACGCTCCATAAATAGACACATTTTATACATATACAGACATGATACACTCCATACATTTACACACGACACATATACACTCCATGCATACATTCTATACATATACACACACTATACATATATGATATACTCCATATATATATGCACACATGATACACTCCATACCCCATACATATGCAGACATGTCAGTGTCTGGGATAGAACTATACACATTCTATACATATACACAATACACTCCATACATATGCAGACATAATACACTCTATACATTTACACACATGACACACTCTATACAGTACATGATACACTCCATACATAGACACACGTGATACATTTTATACATATACAGACATGACAGTATCTGGGATAGAACCCGGGTCTCTGGGGTGAGAGGGGAATCATTTACCAGCTGAGCTACTGGAAGTTGATGAAACCAGAGACACTATACATATACACTCCATGCATTCTACACTCCATACATATGACATGATACACTCCATACATATACAGTCCATACACATGCACACATGATACATAGACACATTTTATACATATACACACACCATACATATGCAGATATGATACACTCCATATATATATACACACATACATTCTATACATATATGATACACTCCATACATATACACTCCATACATATGCAGACGTGTCAGCATCTGGGATAGAACCCGGGTCTCTGGTGTGAGAGGTGAATAACTTACCCGCTGAGCTACTGGAAGTTGATGAATCCAGAGACACTATATACTCCATACATATACACACATGATACACTCCATACATATATACACACACCATACATATGCATACATGATACTATACACTCCATACATATGCAGACATGTCAGCGTCTGGGATAGAACTATACACATTCTTTACATATACACAATACACTCCATACATATGCAGACATAATACACACTATACATTTACACACTCTATACAGTACATATACACACCATACATAGACACATTTTATACATATACACACATTCTATACATATGCAGACATGACAGCATCTGTGTCTCTGGGGTGAGAGGTGAATCACTTACCAGCTGAGCTACTGGAAGTTGATGAAACCAGAGACACTATACATATACACTCCATGCATATACACACATGATCCATTCCATACATATGCAGACATGACACACTCTATACAGTACATATACACATATGATACACTCCATACATGATACATTTTATACATATACACTATACATATACAGACATGATACACACAGTACATATACAATACAGTCTATACATATGCACACATAATACACTCCATACATAGACACATTTTATACACATACACTACACATGCAGACATGATACACACACTATACATTCTATACATATACACTCCATACATATGCAGACATGTCAGCATCTGGGATAGAACCCGGGTCTCTGGGGTGAGAGGTGAATCACTTACCAGCTGAGCTACTGGAAGTTGATGAAACCAGAGACACTATACATATACACTCCATGCATATACACACATGAAACACTCCATACATTCTATACTCCATACATATGCAGACATGATACACTCTATACATTTACACACAAGATACACCTCATACATATACACACGATACATTTTATACATATGCACACATGATACTCCCTACAGGATACACTCCGTACATATGCACACATGATACATTCTATACATTCGGTACACTCTATACATTTACACACAAGATACACCTCATACATGATACACTCCATACATATGCACACATGATACATAGACACATTTTATACATATACACTATACATTACACACTCCATACATATACACACATGATCCACTCCATACATATGCAGACATGATACACTCCATACATGATACACTCCATACATTTACACACAAGATACACCTCATACATATACACACATGACACACTCTATACAGTACATATACACATATGATACACTCCATACATGATACATAGACACATTTTATACATATACACTATACACTCCATACATATACACATATGATACAGTCTATACATATGCACACATGATACACTCCATACATAGACACATTTTATACACATACACTACACATGCAGACATACACTCCATACATATACACACACACTATACATATACACTCCATAAATATGCAGACATGTCAGCATCTGGGATAGAAGGTCTCTGGGGTGAGAGGTGAATCACTTACCCGCTGAGCTACTGGAAGTTGATGAATCCAGAGACACTATACATATACACTCCATACATATACACATATGATACACTCCATACATATGCACACATGATACATATACACTATACATTACACACTCCATACATTCTATACATATGCAGACATGACAGCATAGATAGAACCCGGGTCTCTGGGGTGAGAGGTGAATCACTTACCAGCTGAGCTTACACACACACACTATCCATTCAATACATATACACACTCTATACAGTACAAATGCACACATAATACTCCATACATATACAAACATAATACATGCCATACATATGCAGACATGATACACTCGATACATATACACACATGATACACTCCATATATATGCAGACATGATACACTTCATACATATACACACGACACACTCTATACAGTACATATACACATATGATACATTTCAATACATATACACACATGATACACTCATACATTTACACACTCCATACATATGCAGACATGTCAGCGTCGGGGATAGAACTATACACATTTTATACATATACACTATACATATACACTCCATGCATATACACACATGATACACTCTATACATTTACACACAAGATACATTTCATACATATACACACATGACACCCTCTATAGAGTACATATACACAAATGATACACTCCATACATATGCACACATGATACACTCCATACATATACACAAACACTATACATATACACATACACACATGACACACTCTATATAGTACAAATGCACATATGATACTCCATACATATACACATATGATACACTCCATACATATGCAGACATGTCAGCGTCGGGGATAGAACCCGGGTCTCTGGTGCGTCACTTACCCGCTGAGCTACTGGAAGTTGATGAATACTATACTATACATACTACACAAATACATCGACACATAATACACTTCATACATATGCACACGATACACTCTATACATTTTATACATATGCACACATGATACTCCATACAGGATACACTCCGTACATATGCACACATGATACATTCTATACATAAACAATACACTCTATACATTTACACACATGATACACTCCAGTTTGTCAACGCAATTATACCGGCACAGACCACTCTGCCTATTCATGCCAGAGTCCTGCGGAAAAAAAGTGATTTAACAGTTGGTAGTTTGTGTTTAACTTATCTTTTATCTTTTAATAATTCATTTGCCGCCTATGACGATGATGCCATCGTCCATCGCAATGTTTCACAGTAGACAATGTATGATGCCAAATTGGTCAACATCACCCAACCCTATCAGTTACATCTCACTCTTGATTTTTTAAATCAGTTGTAATTCTTTAAGACGGTTGCTATCAAGTTGACAGGCGATGTCATCAAGCTGAACTGGTCTGGAACGCAGCCCGCTTGTGCTGGGCATTTGGATTTGTCTGATTAAGTATTTTCATAAATAGTATTTTATAGTTTGTGGTATTTTTCAAATTGGGAATTCATATCACGTGTAGATAATTCCTTCACTTGTGACCTTCATGACAGATTAATTTGTTGATCATTTATTTTAATAAAACTATTTTATGAAGATACTGCTTACCAGCGTCTGTCTCTTCCCTGCTTTCAGTAATACAAATGTTTATAGATTTGTAAAAATATCTAAATAATAACTCACTTTAATATGATAAATGATTTTTTGTTGTTGTTTTTTCCCTTCAAAACACATTTAACTGTATGTCATAACTTTTTACACTCCTCCTTAAAATGTATAGCATATGCGACAAAACATGTAAGTGTAATGAACAATGTTAGAAGACAGAGCTTAGTATTAGCAATCTTCGAAAAGTCTGTAAGGTCCAGCCAGTTAGTCCAACAACAGTGTCTACTGGTGGACGAAGGTTCACTGCATGTTCGGTCTTTCCAGTGCACAATGTTGATTTACTTTAAACTTAACTCATATCTGACTCCAATATTAGTATGAGATTAATATATTTATCCTCATTTTATCTGACTCCAATTATAAAACATTGATAAGATTTTTTTATTTTTTTTAATATTATTTTAGATTATGATTGAATATTCTCTTAGATTTGTTATTGTACATTATTCTCATTTATTTGAACCACCTGATCTCGTACTCCCCTCATATGCTCTATGGACCAGGCGGGATCCCTGGGCTCAACTATCTCCGAGCTCAGGGTTCTCTCCTGGGACAGCATGCCAAACCTGCTAACAGTTGTCAAACAAGATCTAAGTGCAAACTCTTGAAATGACCATTCGAAGAGAGTGTAAGTGAAGAGAGGGGGTTACAGGGATGCTTCAAATGTAAATGAAGGAAAGGAGAGGAGCTGGCTTTCCCGCATTCCCACCTGATGCGGTGTGGAGCCTATTGTCTATGTGTTTCCAGCATCAAAGTATATGTGGTATCTCAAATCTTACACGTCTATAGGGAAAATCCTATGGGGATTTTATCAAGGGAACCAGATTTAAACTAGCTGATTGGCCTACAAGGTGACGTCATAGTTCCTTCACTTTATTTCGTTATGACTGATAAAAAAAATGTAATAACAAACACATTTGTAATATAAGCAAAATTAATTTATAATTATTAACTAACAACTACTAACAATAAAATTAAGGAAAATACATTTTATATTAAAATACATTTAAAATGTATCCAGTAAAATCTTTATTATCAAAGTACATTGAAATGGAGGACATCTGTAGCTTCTGTAAGACAGATACAGAGAGACTGTCATTTATTTTCAGAATGTGATGTTGTAAACATATTTTGCTAGAACCTTCAAGAAACTATTTTAAAATGACAAAACTCAAGTTATTATTATGCATTAAAAGATGTTATTTTTAATCATGAAAACAAATCCAACAAAAGTCTTGAACATATTGTTACTCTCTTTATTTTATTGGCAAAAATTCACATACACAAAGAGAAATTTGCCACATTAACTATTTTTTGTAACGATTTTGACTTATTTCTACTGTGAAATTGTTGAAAAGCAAAAAATATGAGATATGCATCAATTATTATAATAGTTTTTGTGATTTCCCTGTTAATTCTTAAAACCATAGGATGTAAAAATCCTTTACATCAGTGTTTCTCAACCATGTTCGTGAAGGACCACCAACACTGCACGTTTTGGATGTCTCCTTTATCTCTCTCACCAGTTACAGGTCTTTCAGTCTCTGCTAATGAGCTGGTGATCTGATTCAGGTGTGTTTGGTTAAGAAGACATGGAAAATGTGTAGAGCTGGTGGTCCTTCAGGAAGCTTTGTGGATTTTTTTATTTATTTTTTGCCATTGACAGTTTTTTAGGTTCACCTTTTTATATTGTGTTGTTGTATGTATGTTCCTGTTTGTGCAATAAAAATAAATAAATAAATAAATAAATACAGTTACATTAGAAAGCGGAGTAATTAGATTACACTTACATTTTGGGGAAAAAAGTGTGAGTGCTACTCGATGATCATAAAGTCATTCGTGGTTCAGTAGCCAGTGATGACTCACGTGAGCCACCTGCTGGCACATGCGCAAATGACGCAACAATCTCCTCAGAACGCAGTGAATCACCGCTGCTCGTGCATGCGGGTATTATCTATTGTCCTGTTGAAGAGACATTTCTGTTGTGTAAAATTTCTGTTTTAATATATTTGCTAAAGAACAACAAGAAAAATGAACTTGTTTTCTCTATTTTCCTGTTTAAGAAACATGTCCGTGGTTTCATATTAGCAAAGCATTTAGCTGCATAGTTTATATGTACTTGTCTTCTTGACTTTATTTACATATGTGACTTAAAGAAATCCAAAACTAATCAGAATACATTACTTTTATATTTTAGCGATTGAGATACTGAATAATTTTTTTAATTGGTCATTTGGACTGTAAAATGTGTAACACATTTTTAAAGTTACCCTCTCAAAGCCTACTAATACAAAACTATAACTGTATTTACATTCATTTAGCAGTAAATACAACTTGAGGATAAAAAGTAGCACTTCAAGTACCCAGAAAGAAATATATACAGTTGAAGTCAGAATTATTAGCCACCCTTTGAATTGTTTTTTCTTTTTTAAATATTTCCCAAATGTTTAACAGAGCAAGTAAATTTTCACAGTATGTCTGATAATATTTTTTCGTCTGGAGAAACTCCTATTAGTTTTATTTCGGCTAGAATAAAAGCAGTTTTTAATTTTTTAAAAAACATTTTAGGGACAAAATTATTAGCCCCTTTAAGCTAATTGTTTTCGATAGTCTACAGAACAAACCATCATTATACAATAGCTTGCCTAATTACCCTAACCTGCCTAGTTAACCTAGTTAAGCCTTTAAATGTCACTTCAAGCTGTATAGAAGTGTCTTGATTTATAAGTTTTCATAAATTACATTTATAAGTAATTTATAAAGCATAAATAGTCCTCAATTCGGATTAGGTCACAAAACTGGATGAAGTTGAGTTAATAAAGCATTTATTAACATACAAATTAACTATTAATATATGCATGAATAATAAGAATTATAAAATGCTAATTTAGTTTATTAATCATTTATTAATGCATTCTAAATGAACTTAAAAAAAAAAACTATTCTGAAAATAACTAGTTTGTAAATAATGCAATACTTTATTTAATAATGAAAAATGAATCGTATTCATTTCGGTATTTGTATCTGCAGTTATAAACTGCTTACTAACTTTTAGTACTGTAGAGTTAATGCTCAACAGATAATGAATTCCCTATTTGCTAATGCATAGTAAATGGTTCATAGTGCAGTTATTATAAAGTGATACTGAATAGTCTGATCCTGAACATGCATCAAAGCTAACCACACCGATTCTGCGTAAGAACATCCATCTTTATTTAGAAATGTAGATGATCTGAATGTAAAATGCAATGTACATCTTTCAATACAAAAAGGGTATAGTAAAATAAACAAACATTTCTTTAAAATGCTATCTGAGTTTGAAGAGCACACAAGAAAAGCTCGGCCTGAAGCCATGAAGGAGCAACCAGCTTTAGCTATGGTCGAAAAGAGAGAGGGATAAACTGAAAACACCACAGTCTTCAGATGGTGTGTGTGTGTGTGTGTGTGTTAACTGGCTTCTGTGTGCATTCATTACAGCAATGGACTACTGGAATATTCTGTTCAAATCTAAACTGCTATATGGTCCACATCGATATCTGATTGACATTATAACACACCCCCAAGTGCAAATCCCCACTAAACTGTACAGCTATTCTCAAGAGTAAAATACACAGTGTTAGCGTCACAAAAGTTTGCATCGTCAAGCCGTTATTGCTTACAACGAACACTTTTGTGCTCTAGTTAGTCGAGAGTACAGTACCAGGGCATGTTTACCATCTGATGAAGAATCAACGTGAGAAAGATAGGAGGAGCGGGTCTGAATGGAGATGCAGATGGAGAGGTTTTACCCTGTGTTTAGGGGTTGCTGTGGGCTTCAGGCGCTCCCTGAAATCACCTGTGCTTGGCCTGAGATCGGCTCTGTAAGCTGTGGAAATGAGCTTCTCTCAGGACTCGGTTGATGTGCTGGTAGGACAGCAGGTCCATGGGGCCCGATGGCTTGGAGGCACTGTGGGGACTGCAGGGGCCGGGGCCGCCAGGAGGCCCGATAACATCGCCTCCGCAATGAGTGCTCCCTGCGGCGTGATCGGGACTGCTGATCCAACTGCTCTCGCTGCTGGAGGACTGCAGACCACCGCAAAACAACACGTTACCACATGCTAGAGACATTTCAAATGTTTGCTCATTAGGACTGGGCTGAAAAACAATATAACATAGAATCGCGACATGTATGTCGATAACAATGATAAGCTCTGGACTTTTTTTTTTACTCTATATTGATCTAAGAGCCAATCACACAGCAGAAATGTGCAACTATGGGAATCTAGAACAAATCTAGAAGCAATCCAAAATGGCTGATGCCATTTATTGGACCCGCTAATTTTTGTGGCTTCAGTCATTGTTGGGATTCTCTTTAAAATCTGGAAGCGTTAACAACTAATATCGAAATATATGAACCGAGATTGCATTTTTGCCATATCGCTCAGCCCTATTGCTAATGCAGTGATGCATATGATGTATGATCAGCGCAGGCTCATTGGAAAAAAACTAGGGTTAGTTCGATACCGATACTTTCGGAAATACTCGCCGATACTGCAAAACTTCTTGCATCGGTATCAGCGAGTATTTGAAACTATAAACCGATCTGATATCTTTTTAAGTGAGACATATGCCTGCTATGTTTGCTTAACGCTGCATTTCCAGAGTCAGTTCTTCTTCGTCCACTTCATATTTCTTTATTTTTTGTCTACGTTACACTGTAAGGCTTGAATGGAATGATTTCCATATGACTGAACTTGTTTCTAATATTACTGTTGAACATCTGATAATTAAAATGTTGTATTATAAAAATATTCGAATTGACTATGTATTTGTTCATGTTTTATTAAATGGATAAGTCTGAAGCACACCATAAATTAATTCTGTCAATTTATACAACGAGTAGTAGTATAGACAATTGTTGCTACAGATACACAACTCAGGTACCGGACCCTGAGCTCATGTATCGGACTCAGTATTGGGAATGGAAAAAGGTTATGGGAACACTCCTAGAAAATACATGCCTCAGACTACAACATTAAAAATACATCGCTCTGGATGTGGTTGCATGTTTCAAATGAGGTGCCGTCTAAATATTTGTGAATCTGAAATACGTTACTGAGGACGTGTTTTGTTGTATGTTTCAGATACACACAACTCACTATTTTATTTATTAAAAAGGTTTCTGAATTTAAAGGTTTAAAGATGTTGTTTTTCTATATTATTCATATTAATTCTTTATATTTCTTTATATTTTGCACTGACTTGTTTATCGTTACACTGTAAGACTTGAATTGGAATAATGTCTGTGTACAGTTTTTGATTTGTGACTGAACTTGTTTTAGTAAAGTACAGTAAATAATATTACTCTTGAATGTCTGATAATAAAAATATCAGATGATAAAACTATGCCTTTGGTCATGTTTTATTAAATGGATAAGACTGAAGCACACGATAAATTAATTCTGTCAATTTATACAGGGCTAGTAGTTGTATAGACAATTGTTTCTACAGATACACACTCAGGTATCAGTTCAGCACTCTGTATCGGCCGATAACCCTGAGCTCATGTATCGGACTTGGTATTGGGAATAGAAAAAGGTTATGGGAAATAGGAAATACATGCCTCAGACAACAACATTAAAAATACATCGCTCTGGATGTGGTTAAACATTTCAAATGGGGTGCCGCCAAAATATTTGTGAATCTGAAATTCGTTACTAAATTAACTCTGTCAATTTATAAAGGGCTAGTAGTAGTATAGACCAGTGTTTCCCAATCCTGTTCCTGAAGGCACACCAAAAGTACACATTTTCAACCTCTCCCTAATCAAACACACCTGAATCAACTTAGCAGAACGTTAGCAAAGACCCCAAAACCTGACACGAATAAGGGAGACATACAAAATATGTACTGTTGGTGTGCCTCCAGGAACAGGGTTGGGAAACACTGGTATAGACAATTGTTTCTACAGATACACACTCAGGTATCAGTTCAGTGCTCGGTATCGGCCGATACCCTGAGCTCACTTATCGGAATCTGCACAGTGGCAGAGAGAACTTAACGTGCTGAAATTCAAGAAAACACATGCAATTACAAAAAACGCCAGCAAATTGAGAAAAGATTTTCATCTGTTTGACAGCACACATGCTGCAAATCCTCACAACTAAAACACATTAAAAAAAACGTGCTGCATTTTCTCACAACACAAACAATTGACAAAAACGTGCTGCAATACTCACAACACTTTCAAAAACAACAGAACACAACGCAAATGTTTCAAGGGCACCCAGCTATTTAGATTATGGTTATTTGGGCTATTAAAATACAAAAGACAAAGGAATCAGAATGTTAAAATAAACAAACAAAAAACTCACCTTTCAAAGATCACCTACAACTTCACTGAGCAATAATCATGGCATAGCGGCGTTATCTCATATCTCATTGTTTTTGCAAGCGTTGTGAGTAAATTGCTTTCGCAAAATTGTTTGCGTTGTAAGAAAATGCATCATGTTTTATTAATTTGCTTGTGTTGTGTGAAAATGCAGCACGTTTTTTAGCGTGTTTGCGTTGTGAGGATGAACTGATCTTTTCTTAATTTGCAGGCATTTTTTGTAATTGCATGCGTTTTCTTAAATTGCAGAATGTTAAATGTTTTCAGATGATAAATCCACTAGACGGCGCAACCTACATTTTCGTTATCCTTACTTAGGATGTGTTTGTTGTATGCTTCAGATAAACATCCTTTTTGTACATGTCCAGGAGAAAGCTGGACTTGTCATACAGAACACCTATGAACCACTGACTTACAGACCCAACCAATAGTGTTTTCAAAAGCAGACGTAGGAGAAAAGTGCACTGTCACCACAAAAGCTATTTTTTTGGACCCCCAGTTGTTCCAATAGTCAAAGAAAAATTCATGACAATGTTTCTATGACTTCCCAGAAATAATAACCTAATTAATTTAATTTTCCTAGTTAACTAAATTATGCTAGTTAAGCCTTTTCAATCGTACTTTAAGCTGAATACTACATTACTATAGTATAGTATCTTGCAAAATAACTTGTAAAATAATATGTACTGTCAAAGCAAAGACGTAAAAAAATTAGATAATAAAAATACTAAAATGTTATTGCAAAATTACAAATTTTCTTATGAATTAAAAATCAGCACTCCTTTAAACAGCATTTGGAAAATATATATATATATATATATATATATATATATATATATATATATATATATATATATATATATATATATATATATATATATATATATAAAAAATACAATTATTTTGTGCTAAAAGTTGCAGTACTAATATTTCTTTAAGTCTTACCTTTCCAAATATTCAAACTTTAAATATAAAAATACATTTCAAAACCTCAGTCTTTTTATTTGGGCTCAATACTTGTGAAAAAAAAATAGTTCATTAGACAAAGATGTTCAGATGGACAGAATTCAATAATGTGAAGTGTAGTATTTCCCACCTCAGACTCCCATGATTCTCTGGCTGTCTCGGAGCTCTGGAGGGCTGAGCTCAGTCTTTTAGCCTGTGGCATCTGAGCATCTTCATCATCTCCTTCAGCTCGCTGACGCTTCCTTTATAACAGCATCACAGGGTAAAGATGAGCATTGCAACAATACAAAAAAAGGAGCATCTTATCACTTACACACCACGGACATGTGTCAATTTATTACACTGTTGATTCACAAATTATATTTAAAATTGTATTATTATATACAACTCTTCATTGAATATTTAAAAGGGTCACATTATGCCCCTATTTATGAGATGCAAAATAAGTCTCTGATGTCCCTGGAGTGTGTATGTGAGATTTTAGCTCAAAATTCTCCACAAATAAGGTTTTATAACTCTTTGAAACGGACTTCATGTTTTAATCCTAATTGTGACATTTTGAGGACTGTCGCTTAATGGCCAATTCTAATAAGTGGTACGGTTCGGTATGCTTTTATAGCTGTTTCCACTGTCAAAAGGTACCAAAAAGTGAACCGTACCATACCACTTTTTGGGTACACTTTCCAAAGGGTACCTAGCACAACAAAAGGGTACCAATGGCGTTAAGCTGCGCGTCTAGCCCCA
This sequence comes from Danio aesculapii, assembly GCF_903798145.1. NCBI lineage: Eukaryota > Metazoa > Chordata > Actinopteri > Cypriniformes > Danionidae > Danio > Danio aesculapii. The sequence continues at coordinate 56,695,847 of NC_079437.1, read as the reverse complement.
CCTTTTGGTAACCTTTTGTTGTGCTAGGTACTCTTTGGAAAGGGTATCCAAAAAGTGGTGTGGTACGGTTCACTTTTTGGTACCTCTTGACCAGTGGTGTAGTCCTAAAAAAAAAAGGTGGTGTACTATTACACCCGACCCAAGTTTTAAATAAAAGTAGGCAAAGAAACGACGAAAGTCAATGTTTCTTTGATTCATTAGCTACATATATATATATATATATATATATATATATATATATATATATATATATATATATATATATATATATATATATATATATATATATATATATATATATATATATATATATAGCTTTTTAACTTACTTTCTTTACTGGCCTATTACTTTACATTTAATAGGTTCCTTTAAACTTCAATCAGCCATTATGTTTAATTGTTACATTCATGCATGTTTGTTTTAAACCAAACTATTAGGAGTCTGTCTTCTGTTGTCGCTATTATATACTAGTAGTTACCCTTTTACATTGCATATTGTTACGCGATTTATGAGTAGTCTTTGCCTCATTGTTTTTAGTGTTATATATACTGTCGTTCCCTTTTCCAGGGGTGATTTTAGGATTTTCATTTTAGGGCAGATCAGGAACAGATCCATTTGGGGCAAACAAAGAAAAATGTACACAATATATGAATAAGTAAGAATTTTAAATAATACACTAAAATTAGGGAAGTTTAATCAGAAAAATAAGTGAGTATACCGAGGGTATATACAATTATTGATCCTCACAAGTGGTAATACCCAAACAGCTCGTGGAAAAAAAGTAGGCATACTGAGTATGCGTGTGTATAGCAAGGACTACACCACTGCTCTTGACAGTGGAAACGGCTATAATAACATACCGCAAAAAAAATAAAAATAAATCACAATGCAAAAAAATGTGTTTCTTCCTTTGTCCTGCTTCTAGTCTAAATATCTAAAAATTCTTAGATCAAGTAAAAATATTTTGTTTTTACCTTAAGAAGAAATTAATAGTTTTTTCCTCCCTCAAAACAAACTAAATCATCTGCCAATGAGGTAGGTAAAATAATCTTGTTTTGACTTTGAAATGTAGATATTTGGACTAGAAACAAGACAAAAATTCTAAGTACGAAAAACTTTTTTGTTGCATAAATCATATTAATCCTGTATAAATAATTAAATAAAATAAATCTTTGTAACACCCCCAAACATCATACATTTTTGTGCTCAAATGTTCCAAACTCTCGTGAAATCACAGGCCTTAAAAACACATGTGAACTCTACAAATCACATGTGTTCTGTAACTCCTGGTCAACTGTATTTCAGACTCAACATTGCATATCTTGCGATGTGACTATTGCAGATGCGTACATTGTGATATCGATGCTGAAACGATATATTGTGCGGCCCTAGTTGACGGTTCATTACGCTGTGGCGACCCCTGATTAGGCAAACGAAAATGAATAAATGATTTTTAGTTTAGTAGATGTTTAGGACAGTGTTTCCCAACCCTGTTCCTGGAGGCACACCAACAGTACATATTTTGGACGTCTCCCTTTTCTGACCCATTAACTTCAGGTGTTGGAGTCTCTTCTGATGCTATGATAAGTTGATTCAGGTGTGTTTGATTAGGGAGAGGTTGAAAATGTGGACTGTTGGTGTGCCTTCAGGAACAGGGTTGGGAAACACTGGTTTAGGATATACGTTTTCACATTCTGATTCCAGTGCCTAATTATTAAATTAGAATATTAAAAAAAATATTCTTAAGAATCAAATATTATGTGTTCTTGCATTATGATGCTATTATATTCTGGCATTATATATTGAATAAGTCTTAAAATGACAAAAACATCGTTTATCGCAATATGTTTTGGTGCAATATATTGTACAACAAAAAATAGATATTGTGACAGGCCTAACGTTAATTAGCAGAGGTTTTTTCTTATATGAAAAACACGAAAAGACTTTTGACCGGTGGTGGACAACTAAAACTTCGTTTACTAGACATGTGTGTGATTCTGATGAAGTGATCACCAACTCACCTGTTCTCAGTTAGCATGTCTGTGGATCCCCCAGCAGATATTGATGAAGCTCCCGTGTGTTTGTGTGTTTTATTGAGCAACATTCGCTCCAGGATTCAGTGCTGTGTCATGCTAACCTTCCTCTCAGCTCACCTCGGCTAACGACACATAAACACGCGGAACACTCTCATGCCTGTTCAACAGTAAATGATCAATCACTAAATTATTAATCAGTTGTGAGGAACTAAACGAAGATCGTGTCTGATCAACTGCATTTACGTCATAAACGTGTCAACCTCAAACTCCCCCAGCTAGTCTCTATCATAGCTGTATGCTAACTGACACTCAAACAGCTTCAAAATCACGCGTTATATTTAAGAATGTACTGCTAAATTCTTCTTCTTGTCGTATTTTCCTAAACGCAGGACATATAGCGAGGTTCTCTGTCAATATATGCCGGTTTATCGTCTGTTTGTTGAGGCTGTGCGACACAAAACAAACCACCGCGGCTGCTGTTATTTACATGTTAGGGCGCATGCGCGGAAATCGAGCTGTAAACACGAGGCCGACAAGGGATTGGCTCATTGTGTAATGACGTCAATGATGACTTACAAAAGCTTCCGCCCGGCCTTTAACAGGCTTTTCATCAGTACAGGGCCAAATTCGTGTAATAATCGCCGATGGTGAGTGTGTTAAGAAATAATTTACGAATACTGAAACATAATTATTTTGTATAATGATATAATGGCCTAAAGCGAACAAAAACGCCTGCCAATGGTTAGCAACTTCATTTAAATTCCAGTTGCATAATTTTTAACAATAATAATAATAATAATAATAATAATAATAATAATAATAATAATACATATATTATTAATATACTACTACTACCACTACTACTACTAATAATAATAATGCATATATTAGTAATATACTACTACTACTACCACTACTAATATTAATAATAATAATGCATATATTATTAATATACTACTACTACTACTACTACTACTTATAATAATAATAATAATAATAATAATAATAATAATAATAATAATAATAATAATACAAATATTGTTAATATATTACTACTACTACTAATAATAATGCATATATTAATAATATACTACTACTACTACTTATAATAATACATATATTATTAATATACTACTACTACTACTAATAATAATAATGCATATATTATTAATATACTGCTACTACTAATATAATAATAATAATAATAATAATAATAATAATAATTATTATTATTATTATTATATAATTATTATTATTATCATTATTATTATTATCATTATTATTATTATTAACAATTAAAATTGTTGTTAAACAATAAACACTTTTTATTGCAACGTGCTTGATATTGTCAGATGACATTTGTTCATAAACCTGTAAGTGACTGCAAGTCAGCAAACTCAAAACACGATTTTATTATTGTCCATTATTATTTTTATTATTCATTCATTCATTCATTCATTCATTCATTTTCTTTTCGGCTTAGTCCCTTTATTAGTCTAGGGTCGCCACAGCAGAATGAATCGCCAACTTATCCAGCATGTTTTACGCAACAGATGCCCTTCCAGCTGCAACCCATCACTGGTAAACACACTACTTACAAGTTTAGCTAACCCAATTCACATGTACCGCATGTATTTGGACTTGCGGGGGAAACCGGAACACCCAGAGGAAACCTACACGATACAGAAACAAAATCGCCAACTGACACAGCCGAGGCTCGAACCAGTGACCTTCTTACTGTGAGGCGATCGTGCTACTCACTGTGCCACCGCGCCACCCCTACTACTATTATTATTATTATTATTCATTCATTCATTCATTCATTTTCTTTTTGGCTTAGTCCCTTTATTAATCTGGGGTCGCCACAGCGGAATGAACCGGCAACTTATCCAGAATATGTTTTACGAAGCGGATGCCCTTCCAGCCGCAACCCACCTCTGGGAAAATTATTATTAATATTATTATTATTATTATTATTATTATTATTATTATTATTATTATTGTTGTTGTTGTTGTTATTAGAAGAATAAGAAAATACTTAATGGGAAGGGGACATAAGAGGAATCTGGATGTAAATGAGAAACAGACTATATAAATAAGAAACATGCGAGGTGTTGACGTAACGAATATGCTAGTTAAACATCACCCAGCTACCATTCAATCAGATTTGCTCTTCGAAGTCAAAAGTTAACAGCTTTTAGAAAGGTGATGTTTGAATTATTTCGTATTATTATCATTGTATATTTATATCATATTTTCCAGTGATGGGTTGCAGCTTGAAGGGCATCCGCTGCCTAAAACATGTTCATTTCGCTGTGGCGACCCCTAAATAATAAAGGGACTAAGCCGAAAAGAGAATTAAGGAATGAATGAATTTAGATCATATATATGTCATATATCAGGCGACACAGTGGCTCAGTGGTTAGCACTGTCGCCTCACAACAAGAAGGTCGCTGGTTCGATTCCCAGCTGGGTCAATTGCCATTTCTGTGAGGAGTTTGCATGTTCTCCCAGTGTCCGCGTGTTTCCTCTGGGTGCTCCGGTTTCCTCCCACAGTCCAAAAACTGTGGTGAATTGAATAAACATGCTGGATACGTTGGCGGTTCATTCCGCTGTGGCGACCAAAAGGGATTAAGCTGAAGAATTGCATATGTTATATATCAGTTACCTGATCATATATGACAGCTGTTTTCCCTCCATTGTATTTTTTTAATGCTCAATATGCTAAATAACTCTGTATCCGAAAGCCATTTTACTCCTGTCGAATGTGTTGCTTAGATTTTATTATGGAAATGCTTTTACTTCAGTTATATATTTAGTATAGTTAAAAAAACAACAACAAAATGAGTCGATATGCCTGTGAAAACTAAATGATTCAATGAAGTATTTGATAAACAGCCTCTCCCTGGCAACTATACTGCCTAGTGCGTTTGGAATGTACGAATCCTACTATGGCATATTCGCCAGATGCCTGACTTATGAATATTAATTAAAGCCTACATGGGTTGCTTGGTAACCCTTCTGCTGCGTCCAGTTACGTAACATAAGTAATATTAAAGAGCCATTAGTGGCTCATTTACTACTGGCTGTCTAAAGCTCGGGGTGGCGTTTAGCCAATCAGCGACGCCTACTGGTTTTACGGCATCGCCTCATTAATATTCATGAGCTTCTCCTTGCCCATAGTAGGAATGCTAATGTCATCCCGGAAGTTTGCGGCTTTAGCGCAGCACCGCCGCCTCCGCGAATGACACACGCAGAGGAGGAGGAGACGGGATTACAGCAGCGCCTCATCAATAAACCATCATAACAGCAGAAAATGGGGAATTCCGACTCGAAACTCAATTTCAGGAAGGCGGTGATACAGCTGACCACGAAGACGCAGGTTTGTGTGGCTGTTGTTCTGCGAGGCTCTTATCAGGAGCGTGTGTTTGTTTCCAGATGGAGAGACTGCGCCTACCAGACCTCTGCAACACCTCACACACACACATACACACGCACACACACATACACAACCATACAGGCTGTTTATATTATATGCGTGAGTCGGTGCTGTTCATTCAGAATAATCATGTTTGTGTTTGCCCATACAATAAGACAGCTGTACAGGTGTCATGCGTATTTGTGTGAGTAAATATCAGCGTTCTGTTGCTTATCTCCTCAGTCGTTTTCACTATTGTTATTGTCTTTGCTGTAATATTATTCACCACTTCTTTAAAAAGAAAATTAAAAATGCAACGTTAAAATGCTCTACAAAATAGCAGCTGAACAGATACGCAATGGAGCTAAATCACGTGGGATAATAACATATGTTTTAAATGTAAATGTTGCTTGTTTGTAATTTATATATATATTTTGTTATTTTAAAGCATAAACTTATACTTAAAAATTAAGTTTTAATTAAAGATCCCAACTACTGTCGTGACGTCTGATGTTATTGTTATTATTATTTTTGCTTTTTGTCCGCTTCGTCATGCACAAATATTGTGTTGTATAGTCCATATTATGTATTGTATAATGTATATTGTACATATCTTTACTTTATATAGACAGTATATAGAATATATTGCGTATTTATATCTAATATATATATATATATATATATATATATATATATATATATATATATATATATATATATATATATATATATATATATATATATATATATATACACACACACACACACACACACACACACACACACACACACACACAGTGCATCCGGAAAGTATTCAAAGCGCTTCACTTTTTCCATTTTTTATGTTACAGCCTTATTCCAAAATGGATTAAATTCATTTAATTCCTCAAAACTCTACACACAACACCCCATAATGACAATGTAAAAAGAGATTTATTTAAAGTGTTGCAAATTTATTAAAAATAAAAAAGCTGAAAAATCACATGTACATCAGTATTCACAGCCTTTGTTGTGAAGCTCTAAATTGAGCTCTGGTACATTCTGTTTCCCCTGATCATTCTTGAGTTACAACAGCTTAATTGGAGTTCACCTGTGGTAAATTCAATTGATTGGACATGATTTGAAAAGGCATACACCTGTCTATTCAAGGTCCCAGGGTTGACGGTGCATGTCAAAGCACAAACCAAGCATGAAGACAAAGGAATTGTCTGTAGACCTCCGAGACAGGATTGTCTCGAGGCACAAGGCTGGGGAAAGTTACAGAAAAATTTCTGCTGCTCTGAAAGTTCCAATGAGCACAGTGGCCTCCATCATCCGTAAGTGGAAGATGTTTGGAACCAACAGGACTCTAGACCTAGATCTGGCCAGCCATCTAAGCTGAGTGATCAGAGGATAAGCGCCTTAGTCAGGGAGGTGATCAATAACCCAATGGTCACTCTGTCTGAGCTCCAGCGTTCTTCTGTGAAAAGAGGAGAACCTTACAGAAGGACAACCATCTCTGCAGCAATCCACTAATCAGGCCTGTATGGTGAAGTGGCCAGACGGAAGCCACTCCCCGCCTGGAATTTGACAAAAGGCATCTGAAGGACTCTCAGACCATAAGAAACAAAATTCTCTGGTCTGATGAGAATAAAATTGAACTCTTTGGAGTGAATGCTAGGAGTTACGTTTAGAGAAAACCAGGCACAGCTCATCACCAGGGTAATACCACCCCTACAGTGAAGCATGGTGGTGGCAGCATCAGGAAAGATGAATGCAGCAATGTACAGAGACATCCTGAATGAAAACCTGCTTCAGAGTGCTCTTGACCCAGGACAGTGACCCAAAGCACACCACCAAAATATCAATGAAGTGGCTTCACAACAACTCTGTGAATGTCCTTGAGTGGCCCAGCCAGAGCCCAGACCTAAATCCTATTGAACATCTCTGGAGAGATCTGTAAATGGCTGTACACCGGCACTTCCCATCCAACCTGATAGAGCTTGAGAGGTACTGTGAAGAGGAATGGGCAAAATTCCCGAAGACGGGAGTGCCAAGCTTGTGGCATCATATTCAAAAAGACTTGAGGCTGTAATTTCTGCCAAAGGTGCATCAACAAAGTATTGAGTAAAGGCGTTGAATACTGATGTACATGTGATTTTCCAGGTTTTTTATTTTTAATAAATTTGCAACAATTTAAAAATCTTTTTTTCACATTGTCATTATGGGGTATTGTGTGTAGAATTTTGAGGAAATAAATTAATTTAATCCATTTTGGAATAAGGTTGTAACATGTATGTAACAATAAGGCTGTGTTCAAGCATGTCATGTGTGCTTGCCATTTGTGTCTGTTGTGTGTCTGGTGTATGCGTGTATGTGTGTCTAGTGTGTGTGTGTGTGTGTATTGAAATGGTTTCCAAATGTACTGAATTGCTGTCCTACCTCTTTCTCCACTAGCCTGTTGAGGCCACAGATGATGCGTTCTGGGATCAGTTCTGGGCAGATACTGCGACCACCGTGCAGGATGTGTTTGCTCTTGTACCCGCAGCCGAAATCAGAGCCGTCCGAGAGGAATCACCCTCCAATTTGGCAACTCTGTGCTACAAGGTATTTTTCACTGCTTGTGAAAGGTTTTCTTTGTGACAACTTACTTGTTTTATGTTCAGTCCACTTAAATTTGTAATAATGAAGTTAACTAAATCGATTTGTGTTGGGACTGCATGAAGGAACTGTGTGGAACTCAGCGTTTTTCACAGTGTAGTGTCTGGAGTTGTAGTGCTTGCAAGGTTTAGATGATGCCGCTTATGTGTGATACAGACATGCAGTCATTAGAGAATGTGGCTCAGTAGCGATTGTGTGAGTTTGAAGCTGTTGGTGGAACAGGAAAACAGCTGGCACTTTGCCCTTCCTGTCTCAGTCACTGGACTTCCTGTTTGAGGCTGGCAATCAGAAAGAAAACATGGTTATAAGTCTTCCTAGTGTTCAAGACCAGAGTTAATTAAAGGTGATTGCATTGATATAACATGTTAAATTGTTTATAATTAGAAGTTATGTGGCGTAGACAAGTGCACGAATTCTCCAGAAATAATTGTATATGTTCATTTTCAATTCTAGGATCTGGCCCTAATTTGAAATGGTTGGTTTTGACCATATTTAGAAGGGTTGTGAATATTAATACCAGTACCACATACATACACACTCACACAGCATTATGTACTCTGAAATACAAACATATTTCATTCATTCATTTTCCTTTGGCTCAGTCCTTTATTTATCAGGGGCAATGAACCGCCAATTATTCCAGCATATGTTGTACACAGCTGATGCCCTTTTAGCTGCAACCCAGTATTGAGAAACACCCATACACTCTCGCATTCACACACACAATCATATACTACAGCCTATTTTTGTTTACCCAATTCACCTATAGCGCATGTCTTTGGACTGCGGGGGAAACTGGAGACAGTGATAACCACTGAGCCACTATGCCGCCCAATTACATTTCAAAAGGATTTTAAAGTACAATAGGGAACACATTAAATTCGTATTAGTTAAATTTTGTTAATGCATTAAAACCAACAGTGAGAAATAGCCTTATTATAGTTACAGTGAGCTCCATTATGGGGTTTTGTTTGAAGAATTTTGAGAAAATAAATAAATTTTAATTCATTTTCGAACAAGGCTGTAACAAAACAATATGGAAAAAGTGAAGCACTATGAATACTTTCCGTGTGCACTGTATATGTTATAAGTTAGTCAATAAAATACACAGCAGATTTTTTTTAATTAACTCCATTTTAAAAAAAAATGAATTCTGACTTTTGATTTTAACGTGTTATTAGGAATTAACAAAAAAAATCACCTAAGATTAATAAATAGTTTTGTAATGTCATAACATTGACATTAAATGTAACTGAAGTTAACAAATAGAGCCTTAATGAACTGACAAACAAAAGAACAAAATGCCCATAAAACATTTCTTTTCATTGTCATGGGCCGATTAAATTCCTAATTAAAGGTGCTGTATGTAAGATTGACAGCCAGTGGTTGAGCTAGCAAATGCAGGTGGCCAGATTGACAACACCAAGAGGAGCGAGCATGCCTGACCATCGATAAAAGGAATTTTATTATTTATTATTTAGATTTTTTTTTGTCATAACCATCCCCTGACATTTCTGTTATAAATGGTTTATGTTTCTCGCGGCTGAACAATAGCATTAACTTCTATGACAATGATCACCTCAGGTACTGATTATGTGCTTTATTAACGAATTGTGAGTTTGATTACAATTTTATGTGACATTAATTGATACGCTAAAAGCAACAGCATATAGTTTACCTCAGATCTTGACGATAAATTAAACATATAGTTTGAAATTGAAGAGGTTTAATAATCAAGCCAACCTGGGGTGTTGAAATGTAAATAGATAAACTGTGGCAGTGGGCTGGTTATAGAGAACAACACAAAGACAGGTATTCTGACACAGAACCCACACTTTAAAAGGAGAATAACTGACTTTAGCATTGTTGTTCAGATAAACAAATATGTTTACTTAACATGTTTCTTAAATATCTGCATGCTCACGCTGCATTCTTTGAAATACTTGAGTAATTTTACTTGACTATGTGTTGTTTTAAGGATTTGTACTCAGTTTGCAGTGAAACACGGTTATTAGTGTTAATGACATTTACAATTCAAAGCTATTTGCCCTTTTACTTGAATATGATTTATACACTCCTAGTAAGATCACTAAGTATAATGTACAACTAAAACAATGTTGCTTTAAAGTGATGCTTCTAAATATAATAAAAATAAAAAGATATTGCAATTATATAGTGCTACATTTTTGGTCTTACACTTCTTTGGTCTTGCGTTTTAATTGTTGTTGTTTGCACTTGATAGATATTTTTGACCTTTGCCATTGCGGTTTTTGTTTCCACCCTTTAATCAAACCTCTGTTTGTCTGACAAATTGCTTCATGATATTTATTTTACTTCACATTAGAGGACAATGCAATGTGATGAAACAAGAATTTTCTGGATTATTTAACTTTTTTTTCATTTAAATACAAGTTACTTTACTCACATATTTTTTAGATACTTTTAATGAGTAAAATGTTCGTTAAGTATCTGCACTTTCACTTGAGTAGAATTGTTGAGCACCTTTACACTTCTGACATAGATATTTACATTAGATGTCGCCTACCCTGGTGTTGTCTATTGGAAGGAATGCGTCAATAGAGCCGCCATTTTAGTACAGGGTAGCGCTCCTTTGAAATGAATGTGGGACCAAGCTGCAGTGGAGGACTGTGGCCATCTGGAGCCAGAGATGCACACATCTATGATTGGGATTTTTCACGGTGGTCATTATGAAAAAAAAAAAATTATTTACGAAAATTATAAGTTTACATTACTTTTCTACATTAATGGATAAGTGATCACACGATATTACTGACAAAAAGCATGTGTTTGTGTGTATATAAATGTACTATCCTCCCTCCCTGTTAATTTTGATCTAATCCATGTCCTGAAACGCACTCCCTCTCCCGCGTTCACTTCTCATTCTGATGAATGAAGCGATTCGTTTGTGAATGAATCTCCGTTATGAACGACTCGTTCACTTAGTCGACAATAATACAAGTTTCTGGCACCTCAGCGTCTTTTTGTCATATTTCATTTACATTGTTTGCTTCTTTTATTCAACAAAACTAGCATAAGGCCAGTATTTAGTGCAAGTTAGTGTTACTTTACCATATGGTGAATCCAGTAGGTAACTGTATCATCAATAACGTTGCTTTTCGAGCACAAAAGTTTGTAACATACAATAACGAAACCTTACCTATGAAATTTTCTGCCTTTGTGCTTTGTTTTCTTTGTTTGCTCATTACTACACCTGTACACAGCGTTAAAGTCCAGCGTCTTCACGTTGTAACGCTGTCTTGACTAGTGTGGTTGAATGACATTTGTGCTCGGAGCACTGTACAAATGTGGTGGCGCTATTGGCGTATGCTCAGAATCCGAATGTGATATCTAGTGTATATATATATCTATGCATTTCTGATGTGTAGGCATTAAGGCATGTGTTTCTCTCAGGCAGTGGAGAAGCTGGTCCAGGGAGCCGAGTCCGGCTGCTCCTCAGAGAAGGACAAACAGATGGTGCTGAACTGTACCCGAATGCTCACCCGAATCCTGCCCTACATTTTTGAGGACCAGGACTGGAGAGGTTTCTTTTGGTCCACCATTCCTGGCACCGGCAGAGCAGGGGTGAGGTTTAGCATCTACATCTGCACAGTTTACTGCTGTAAACTCACCTACAGACATGATTGGCAAGCTTTTGTAAGAAAAATAGCCCAATGGCCAGTCAAAAATATCCTAAAACTGGCCAAATGGACAGTTAAAAATATCCCAAATCTAGCCCAATTGAACACTAACCCAATGGCTGCCAATAATAGCCACAAAAACTTGCCCAATGGCCAGTCAAAACTAGCCTGATGGGCAGTCAAAATAGCCCACTGGTCAGTCAGTCAAAAAAAAAAAACTAACCCAATGAACAGTCCAAATTGGACCAATGGACAGTTAAAAAAAAGACCAAAATGAAGCAAATGGACAGTCAATGTTAGCACAATAGCCAACAAAATTAGCCCAAAACTAGCCCAAGGGCCAGTCAAAAAAGCCCAAAACTAAACCAATGAACAGTCCAATTTATACCAGTCATAATTCAAAAAAGGCCAAAAAAGGGTGATAACCAGCTAAAACCAGCTTGACCAGCCAAGCCAGGCTGGGAGCCCAGCCAAAACCAGCTATGTCCAGCTTAAACCAGACTGGTTAGGCTGGTTTCAGCTGGATTTAGCTGGTCATTTTCCAGCCTGGAAATGGCTGAAAACCAGCCTGGAAATGGCCAAAACCCCTCTAAAACCAGGCTGGTCAACCAGCTAAAACCAGCCAACCAGTCTAGGCTGGTTTAAGCTGGATTTTTCAGCAGGGGAGAACATAAAAGGGTAGCTAAATCTCCAACACTATTCTTCAAAACATCACAATGTCCTTTCCTGCAATATCTGAATATATATTCTGTGCAAAATTCTTTATAGATATCCAGTCCTTTGTAACGGTGGTCACACAAAAAATAAAATATGTACACTTACATAAGTAACCCAAACAGTATTATATGTCTTAACACTAAAAATGAAAGAGAAAAAAATAATTTACTCAGGTGAGGATCGAACTCGGGTCAGCGGCGATGTAACGCAACATGCTGACCACTGGACCACAATGGCGCTGTTATACCGGTGCGTTTGGAAGAAAAAATAAGTCTTACACTAACACCTGCAAGACTCTTTTAACCACAGTATTACTTTCTATTGGTGGCTCAATCTTTTTCTCCCCTTAAGATTTCTGATCAAGTTATGTTAGATTTATTATTGTAGTGAATCATCAGATTTTCATTGAGCAGGTGTAATATTAATTAATATTAATTATTCGAATTATTTTTCACTAAGGTGCCGCTGTTTGGGGTCGAATGATAGTTACATCCTGACCTGCAGGCTGCATTTTGCTCACGGGGCTGCGAGAAAATAAATAAAAAGAGCGGAGCTGCGGGAAAATAATGAATAAAAAGAGTGAGGCTATGGTCAAATAAATAAATAAATGGAAAAGGTGCGACTGCTGGGAGTGCAAGCAGCTAAGGACACCGGCCCTCGCGGCCAAAAAAATGGACCGGCCCACCGGGAATTCTCCCGGTCCTCCCGATTAGCCAATCCGGGCCTGATGTAATCTCAACTGAAATATAAACAGAGGGTGGTGCACAGTGTAGCTCCTCCCCTTTTTAAAACAGCCAATATCATAATAAAAAAGCATATTATAGTCATAGATTATAGATTTAAAGTTCTTTCTTTCCTTTTTTTTAATCAAAATAAGATGAATATTAATTCATCAAGGATATACACAAAAGCATTTTAAAAACAAAACTTATTTCCATTGTGGTCCTATTCCCAAAATTATCATTATTAAATCTTATTAATAATTACAGTTAAAGTTCAAATACAGTGATGACTTGTAGTGATTATTTTGTGTGTTCTTGTGTGTAGATGGATGAAATGGAGGATGATGATGAAGGTGCGCGTCCGCTGGCCGAGTCTCTCCTGCTGGCTCTGGCTGACCTGCTCTTCTGTCCAGACTTCACTGTTCACAGCCACAAGAGAGGAAGACCCGTGAGTTTAGCATTACATTTATACTGCGCCCTTTAAACATCACAATCAAGCTTGGGGGATTCCTTGATGATATTGTTATTATCATTATTCACATTTGGAATACATTCTCACAATCATTTAATTCCATGTAATGCCACGTTTAATGAAGCCTGCAGTGTTTGGCTTTCTGGTTATCCTGTGTTTTGACTGGCTGATCAGAGAGCGTTTCAGTGAAATTGGGCACACCGATTAGGAAAGGCTCTCGCATTTAGACAGATTTGCAGATTTTCCACAGTTGTCACACTAATTATCTTTTCAGGCTCTTCTATAAAATAAATGTATTCTGATGGTTCTGTTGAAACAGAAGCTGCCTTTGATTCAATTGATGCAGATGTAAAATCTGTGTGGAATCAAAATGTACTGCCTTTATTTCGCAAGCCCACACTAGCTATGTTTCTATCCAAAAATGTGAATTAAATTTATTGCCAAAACTGGAATATCGCATAAAATATGTGTGAATAAAGCAGCGTTTTCAAACAAGACCAAAATCGTCACTTCCTGGTTAACTGGTGCCAAACATCAACAATAAAAATGAAATTTGCTGCAGTAGGAGAAGCTGCGTGGATCATGTCTTCATTTAATAAATGACTTGCGCCTGAGCAAAGACGTTCTTGACAGTTCTGAAGGTCATTATTAATATAATAACACTAATACTGAAACGGTTACAGCCTTTCAGAAGGACCAAAACAACATTTCAGATGTTTTACAGTGTGCTCAACCTGCTTGTACATCCATTCACACACATTTTAATCATCACATGATCTCTTATAAAAAAAAAATCACATGACCTTTTTTTAAAGGGCACCTATGGTGAAAAATCTACTTTTCAAGCTTTTTGGACAGACATATGTGTAGGTATAGTGTATAGACCATCATATTGGGGTGATATAAACACACCCATAAATATGGTAGACCAATTGGAGCGGTTTTCAGACCGACCGCAACTTGACGTAGAAGTGTGGTCCCCCCGCCCACCAATATTGATTGACAGCTGCGGATTAACATGTCTCCTTCATAACGCATATATTCATATCAACAAGACAGGATGTGCACAAAGCAACCGGGAATAAAAGGTCTGCTCAGTTTGCTAGGATCATCAATCATCATCAAATGTGACCAAGAGTGAGTTTCACAAGTTTAAAATGTTTTAAAACAGTGCATGTGTGTAAGGAATTACAGCGATTTACTTCATCAGCACAGCCGCGTGTCAGAACAATTATAAAAGAAGATGCTTCAATCCCGGATTGTGGATGTTAAATCAGATTTATCAAAGCTAAATGCGCACGCTGTCTGTGTGTGTGTGTGTGTGTGCACTGTGTGTGTGTGCGTGAACTTTGTAACGACATTGTGTGTGACTCATCATTGCAACTCCACAACAAATGCATCAAATACTCATTGTTAAAGTTCTTACTAAAGTAATTTCTCACAAACGCTACATGAGATCTGCTTCCTGAGGCAGCCGAGGGCGGCGATTGCTGACAGGCACGTGGGAACGGTGGGCGGGGAGGACTAGCCTTAAAGACCCAGCACAAAATAACAGCAACAAGCTTTTACCAGCTATAAAACAGAAACTTCAGAAAGCTATAATAAATAATCTGATGGGTGTTTTGAGCTGAAACTTTACAGATAAATTCTGGGGACACAAACGACTTATCTTAAGTCAGAAAAAGGGGTAATCTAGGTGCCCTTTAATGCACATACTGGAATTTGTTCAGTAATAGTGTTTCCATCGTAGTTTATGTGCATCTTTTCTTATCGAATAAAAAGTTTATCCTTCTCAGTTAGGCGTATGTTTTTTTGCGCATTTTCAAAATTTATACGCATCTTGGTGTTTCCGTTAACCATTTTTTTTGTGCATATCCAAAAGGTGGATGGAAACATAGCTACTGATGTTCTTTAGGTGAACAATTCATTTGTGTTAAATGAAACGGTTTGTTTTGGTAATATTTAATAAAAGTCTGACCTTCCACATTTGGAGTGGCGGCCTGTCTCCGTTGACATCAGTTTGACAGCTTCACCATGTTAAAAAACAAGCTCTATCTAAAAAAACCTCTATTTTAATGATCTAGGTGCAAAGTCTAAAGCATGTGGTGCAAAAGCATTAAGGCCATGTCCAAATCCACTTTTACTGTTTAAGGACAGAAAAATACTGTCTGCACCCTGGCGCATGGTCTAACAGGGTTGAGCTTATTCTCTTAATGACTTATGGATGTGTTTTGAGCATAACGTGCATTAAACCAATCAGAGTCTGATCTTCCATTCCCTTTAAGACTCAGTTGCGTTGCACCATGGCGCATTTGCTATCTACATGGCGGACAAGTAAATTACAATGCAATTACATGGCATTGATAAGTGGAAAAACTGAACACTTCACTAGCGAGAAAACGGTTGAACAGATCATCTGCAGCGCGAGGATAAAGAACAAGTCTCCTCCATTCAGCCTCTTTACTTTCTTTTCAGTTTACTTTTACTCTTTACTTTACTCCTTTACTTTCGTGGAGTAAGGAAACGGGTTTGTAAGCTCTCCACTGAAGACATCCATTAGCCTACATATTTAATTTAGTTTGTTAAGCGCAAAGATTTCTTTCAAAAATATTTCTAAATTCATTTTTAATTTCCAGCAAATGAATAAATGAACAATAATAATGAAGTGTGGTCAAACAACTGAGTTATATCCAAACACACGTCCTGTTCTTATGCTCCATATGGTGATGAATACGTCTCCGACAGGTGAACAAATCTAAACTAGTTTTAATTAAATATAAATATGCATATAATAAACAAAACTGCTAATAATAATAACATTATGCAAATGAAAATTGTCATGAATAAACTGAAAAAAAACCCTGAGGTGAAGAAGGCATGGAGGCAGTGGGTTTTATATTTATGTAGAAAAACATTTTAATCCATTGTTTTCTTTTCATATGGAAAGATATTTGTGTATTGCTGTACATCCTGTGTGTATTAAGCAATGTGTAAGCGTTTAGACCTGCACAGGCGCATAACTAACACGCTCTGCACTGGACTTTCAGCTTTTAGTTGGTCGATGACGTGATCTATTTCAGTTTCTCGAAATAGCAACTCACCAACAATGCGTCTTAACACACCTCCTTTTTAGACCGTAACACCCATGAGTCCACAAAGTCGCACAAATAGATTTGCTATTTAAACAACATGGTGCAAAACATCAATATTACTGTAGCGCTGGTCTGAAAATTGCAACAAATTGCGCCGTACGCACCCTGTGCCTTATTGCACCGTGTGTATGATAGGGCCCAAAGAATATGACATGTCAATTTACATTTATATGTGTACATGTATGATTCAAATGAAATCTATTTCCAGCTTTTGCGAACCTTGTTTTGCCTTCAGATGCTTAAAATAAGTTTTAAAATCACTTTGAAAAAAGTCATTACAAATTTTATTACCACTTCTGGCTGAACATTC
Organism: Danio aesculapii; assembly: GCF_903798145.1. Taxonomy (NCBI): domain Eukaryota; kingdom Metazoa; phylum Chordata; class Actinopteri; order Cypriniformes; family Danionidae; genus Danio; species Danio aesculapii. The sequence continues at coordinate 56,678,721 of NC_079437.1, read as the reverse complement.
ATTGATCGGGTTTAAAATCACATCAGATAGGATCAAATAACTGTATAATATAAATGTTTTATTATAAATGTATTCAGCTTTTTTCAAGCTTTATTAAAGGAACAGTTCACTAAAAAATCAACATTTGACACTCAAGTGGATTCAAACTTATATAAATGTCTTTCTTCTGTTGAACTCAAAGCAAGATATACTGAAGAGCATTGGAAAAAGCAGCCATTGCCACCAATATTAAGAACAAAAACACACAATCTTTCTTTATGTTCAACAGAAGAAACTCAAAACAGGTTTGAAACTAGTGGAAAATGAGTAAATGATTGCAGAATTTTCACTTTAATAATTTGTCAATAATAAAATTTTGTGCATAGTCAGATTTTTGCTGAATTCAGTGTGTGATTTAATTTGTGTGTTGTGTCCAGGACTCGGTTGAAGACATGCAGTCTCTGGATAGCTGTGAGTACATCTGGGAGGCCGGTGTGGGTTTTGCTCAGTCTCCACCGCTCAACTACATCCATGACCTCAACCGGTGAGAGCCACGCACGTGTGTTTTGTTTGAGTTTCCACCGTGGCCTTTTAATCAATAACCACACAAGACATCTGAAAGGCCAGACCTGTTTTTCCACTTAAACCGAGATCCAAATCAGCTGCATAAAAAGCAGATTAGTGCAAACAAATGGTGTGTATGTGTTTAATGTGTGTGTGTTTGCAGGTCTGAGCTGTTGAGGCTGCTGCTCACCTGTTTCTCAGAAGCCATGTACCTGCCGCCGACATCAGACAACACTATCCTCAACCCCTGGGTCACTTTCTTCTGCTCCACTGAAAACAGGTCCGGCTCCAGACAACTCACAAAAGACAAACGAGACACTCCCCGCTTAAACACCCGCCGTCTTACTAGTGCTGTTGACAAAGTCCAGCCCCTAATCCTGACTGTTAAACCCTAGTGTGTGAACTTAAGTGTGGGATCTTTAGATTTGGGCTTGTAAGAAAGTGTCTAGCAAACAGCTAGCCAGACATCCTAGCAACTGCTTAGCACCAGCACACAAAAACGCACAGAACAGCCTAGTAAATATGTAAAAACTTCAGCTAATAATGATTTAGAAAGCATCCCATTAAGCACACTGCACTGTAAAAAAGAAATGCAGGGTTCTACTAAATTCATTCATGTTGTCCCTACACAAATCAATTAAATTAACAAATATAAGTGGATTGAACATGAAACAATTAAGTTGTGCCCAAACAAATCTCAAGAATTGTGTTGTTTCAGCTCGTTTTATATAAGTAGCTTGAACAAGTACCAAAAATCTTTTGTTTTTTGAGTGTACACTGTCAAAAATGCTGGGTTCCACCTCCTTCAGGTTGTAATCTTAATAATTTGGATAAATTTAAGTGAACTGAACACAAAAAAATAAGCTGTCCCCCCCAAAAAACATTAGAATTGTGTTGTTTCAACTCATTTTAAAAGAGTAGTTTGAACAAGCAGCTAAAGTAATTTTTTTGAGTGCGTCCAGGTTTACTAACAGCTTGCACTAGCACTAAGCAATCAACCAGTGTAAAACACCAAATCTGTAATCTGTATTTACTAAGCAAGCACAGTGAAGAATAGTGCTTTCAAAAGTGACCTTACTAAATAAGGCCATTTGTTGGTATTTTATGGTCTGAAATATAAATAATATTTAAATAAATCACACAATATGATTTACTAACGTTTGAGCCCTTCAAATTACTGGTATTTGCACCATTATTTAACGGCTAAATTTTTTTAAAGGTGTAGTATGTAAGTTTGACACCCAGTGGTTGACCTAAGTATTGCACTCCCAGTTCAAAGCAGTCCACACAAGCGCAGGTTGCCAGATTGACATTAATAAGATTATTAACCCTAGCAGTTCTCCTAAGACCGAGTTCACGCAAAACTTGAAATCTCCATCAGAATTTACTCAACCTTTACTTGTTCCTAATCTGTTAGAGTTTCTTTCTGCTGTTAAACAAAAGCAGATCTTTTGAAAAATTCAATGGTTTTACATTTTTCTAAATATGTTCTTCTGTGTTCAACAACCGAAAAAAGAAACACTTAATAGCTTTGAACCACTTGAGGGTGAGTAAATAGTGAGTACATCTTTCATTTTTGGATGAACTGTGCCTTTAAACATCACTGCATAGAGTTTCAGTTGTGCAAACATTTCTCACGTGATCTTCAGGACTGTAAAAGTGTGGTAAACACTGCCATTCTGTCACACCTCCAGACATGCTCTTCCGCTCTTCACCTCTCTGCTGAACGTGGTGTGTGCATATGACCCGGTGGGCTACGGGATCCCCTACAACCACCTGCTCTTCTCAGACTACCGCGAGCAGCTGGTGGAGCAGGCCGTGCAGATCCTCATCGTGACCCTGGAGCACGAAGGCGGACAGCCGTACCGTCCTCCCTCTCCATCCAGCATGGAGGACCAGGATGTAAGAGCACCACAGCCTGTAAAATACACACAGTGGTGGACAATAACCTTTTTTTCTTCACTATTGTACTTAAGTACGCATCTTTAGCAGTGTTGGGCAAGCTACTTGGAAAATGTAGTGAGCTAAGCTGTTAGTTACTCTAATTAATATGTAGCTTAACAACACTAAAAGCTGCCTCTTGGAAAATGTAGCAAGCTAAGCTAAAAAGCTACTTGGCAAAAGTAGCTTAGCTGCATGTCCAAATAACTTCAGTCCAATTGAATCATATCTTAGTGATCAATAAAACTGTCAATTTGCTACTAAAAAGCTATTTGATCTAGAAAGTAGTGACACTACTGCCACACCACTGAGAAATGTATTTAAGCTAGTAGCGTCACTCACTACTCTTAGCGACGCTACCGTCAAACACTGATCTTAAGTATTTGTACTATGTGAATATGTTTGTTGTAGGAAACTTTTACTTTTACTTCTACATTTTTACTCCACTACATTTTCTGAGTGAAGCTGAGTAAAAATTTAATTTGAAGGGGAGAAATCGTCACCCTCTCAGAGACAATACATTGGGGTTTATTTTGTGAAGCATCAGAGTTTTATCAGTTAACCTTTTAAATCATCCTTGCCAACACTTCCGTTTTTCCCGGGAGTCTCCCGTATTTCAGACCCATTTCCCGGCCATCTCCCATATTGTTCTGTCTCCCGGAAAACTCCGGGAATTCCCCTGTGAACTGTGAGTTGGACTGACGTCTGTGAAGTAGTTAACAATTAATTGATTCAAATGGTCCATTCTGAGTGAGTCTCTTCAGTAAATGATTCACTGATTCAAATGATCTCTTCAGAGTGAGTCGCTTCAGTAAATGTTTCATTCATTCATTCATTTTTTTTTCGGCTTAGTCCCTTTATTAATCTGGGGTCGCCACAGCGGAATGAACCGCCAACTTATCCAGCATATGTTTTAAGCAACGGATGCCCTTCCAGCCGCAACCTATCACTGGAAAACATCCATACACACTCATTCACACACATACACTATGGACAATTTATCTTACCCAAGTCACCTATACTGCATGTCTTTGGACTTGTGGGGGAAAACCGAAGCACCCGGAGGAAACCTACGCGAACACAGGGAGAACATGCAAACTCCACACAGAAACGGCAACTGACCCAGCCGAAGCTTGAACCAGCGACCTTCTTGCTGTGAGGCAACAGCACTACCTACTGCGCCACTGCGTCGCCGGGACATCAGCAATGTCCACAAAATTCACCATCTCCTTGCAATACCTGTGTAAAACCCATGTTATTATACACACACACACACACACACACACACACACAGACAGACAGAGTACAGGTCTACAAAAATCCACTGAAATGCCTAAAGACGGTATAAATGCAAATACATCTTCTCTTTTTCTCTTTATTTGTGTAGTCTGTAGGTCCAAATAACCTGTTCGTGAATTACCTGTCCAGAATTCACAGGGAGGAGGTATGGAGAATCTTAGTCTTCATAAATATTGAGAAAGTACAAAGCAGTCGCATTGTTCTCTATGTATCCACGCGTTTTCTCCTTGTGTCTGCAGGATTACGACTTTGTGCTGAAGGGTTTAGCGCGTCTGCTGACCAACCCTCTCACTCAAACATACCTGCCCAACTCCACCAAAAAGATCCAGTTTCACCAGGAACTGCTCGTGCTTTTCTGGAAGCTCTGTGACTTCAACAAAGTAAGAGATTAGATGCTTGAATACAGCTGACTTTGAGAAATGTTGTCAGTTATAATCGTCATCTTTTTCTGTTGCAGAAATTCCTCTTCTTTGTGCTGAAGAGCAGTGATGTGTTGGACATTTTAGTGCCTATTCTCTATTATCTGAATGATGCACGGGCTGACCAATGTGAGTGTGCTGAATATGAACATTTTTAAAGGCATAATAATTAATCTAAAGTTCTATCATTTACTCACATTCATCCTGCATGAAGCCCTTCAAACAAGCATCAGATTTTTTTATAAATATATTGAATCACACAGTATTTTATTTATTTTATTTACAGGGAGCGTTCATCAAAAAAAAAAAAAAGTCTGTCATCATTTACATGGAAAAACTAGGTTGCTGTTGGAAGTAGTGTTAGTGAGGCCAGCAGGGGGCGCTCAACCTGTGAGTCCTAATGCCTCAGTATAGTGAAGGGGACACCATACTGTCAGTAAGTGGCGTCTTTCGGGTGAGACGTTAAACCGAGGTCCTGACCCTCTGTGGTCGTTAAAAATCCTATGGCACTTCTTATAAAGAGTAGGGGCCAAATTCCCTCCATTGGCCCTTATCATGGCATCCCAATCATTCCCACTGAATTGGCTCTATCACCATCTCTCCACTCCCCCTATAGCTTGTGTGTTGAGCACACTGGCGCCGTTGTCCTGTGGCTGCCGTCACATCATCCAAGTGGATGCTGCACACTGGGGGTGGTGTGGAGAGACCCCATACATGATAAATGCACTGTATAAATAAACACAACATTACTCTACTCAAATCTGAGTTTCTTTATTCTGTTAAAGACAAAAGAGGATATTTTGAAGATGTCAAAAACCTGTAACCAGTGACTTCCATAGTATTTGATTTTCCTACTGTGGACAAAATATCTTCTTTTGTGTTCAACCCAAAGGGCATTCGCTGTGTAAAACATATTCAGGAATAGTTGACGGTTCATTCCGCTGTGGTGACCTCTGATAAATAAGGGACTAAGCCGAAGGAAAATGAATGAAGATAAAACTACAAATTAATATTTAAGATTAACTTGATCTCATATTTGTTTTGCTAAACCTGTTTAGCTGTAAGAACTGACATAAAATCAAAGTCAATGATCTAAACAAATTATATTCCAAATTTAAGGTTGATATCTCAAAAAATGAGCATTCAGTTAGTTTTTTTATGGTCGCAGTACCAAACATGACCACCAGATTACAACAATGCTCCAACGGTGACCATATTAAGACCTAAAACTCTCAGGTTTCACTAAAATTAATTTGCGTTTTGAAGATAAATAAAAGTCACATGTTTGGATGGACATTCTCCATTTTTAAGACAACCGTCCCTTTAAGAATGGCACTTTTTATTTATTTCTCTGGTTCACTTATAAAGTTATTTTTCATCTTAAAACATCATAATTAATTTTTTATGAGCATTTTAACTTTGGTTTAATTGTAAATTGTCCGCTTTTGTGCACTGATCTCAATTTTGTTTCAGTTTAAAGACAATATTTGTCAGTGTTTGTTAATTAATTGAAAACAAAAAGTAAAAAATGAAAATAAAACAACAAATCAATATTTAAGATTATTTTGATCAAATATGCAGTTTGCTAAACCTGTTTAACTGTAAAATCAAAGTCAACGATCTAAACAAAATGTATTCCAAATTTGAAGTTGATATCTCAAAAAAATGAACTTTCAGTTTGTTTTTTTATGGTCGCAGTACCAAACATGACCACCAGATTACAACAATGCTCCAACGGTGACCATATTAAGACCTAAAACTCTCAGGTTTCACAAAAAATAATTTGCGTTTTGAAGATAAATAAAAGTCACGTGTTTGGATGGACATTCTCCATTTTTAAGAGGACCGTCCCTTTAAGAATGGCACTTTTTATTTATTTCTCTGGTTTACTTATAAAGTTATTTTTCATCTTAAAACATCATAATACATTTTTTATGAGCATTTTAACCTTGGTTTAATTGTAAATTGTCCGCTTTTGTGCACTGATCTCAATTTTGTTTCAGTTTAAAGACAATATTTGTCAGTGTTTGTTAATTAATTGAAAACAAAAAGTAAAGATGAAAATAAAACAACAAATCAATATTTAAGATTATTTTGATCAAATATGCAGTTTGCTAAACCTGTTTAACTGTAAAATCAAAGTCAACGATCTAAACAAAATGTAATCCAAATTTGAAGTTGATATCTCAAAAAATGAGCTTTCAGTTTTTTTTAATGGATGTAGTACCAAACATGACCACCAGATGACAACAAGAATCCAATGGTGACCATATTAAGACCTGAAACTCTAAAAGATAAACAAAGGTTTTGGATGGACATTCCCCATTTTAAAAGGACCATCCCTTTAAGACTGAACTATACCTTTCTCTGAAGTCCACTTATAAAATTCATTTTCTTCCTAAAGACATCATAATTAAGTTTTTATGAGCATTTTCATATCTTCATATATATGGCTTTACTACTGTGTGTTTCAAGATCTGATGTTAAAGACTTGTTCTGGATGTTGCTGTTCTGTGTGTTGATCTTCAGCGCGGGTCGGCCTCATGCACATCGGCGTCTTCATTCTGCTTTTGCTGAGCGGAGAGAGGAACTTCGGTGTGCGTCTGAACAAGCCCTACTCGCTTCACGTGCCGATGGACATCCCTGTGTTCACGGGCACACACGCAGACCTGCTCATCGTGGTGAGTTTTACACTTCACATGACTAAATGACTACAGAAACTGAAGCTCTTTTTTAAAAAACAACTTTTTTTGGTGTTAACATCACATCTGAAGGTTTTCCACAAGATAATAACCAGCGGCCATCAGCGTTTACAGCCTCTCTATGACTGCCTGCTTACTATTGTGGTGAATGGTGAGTAGACATATGATTATGTTCAGTTATTCAATATATCGTGGTCATAAATCTGCACAATATTGATATATTGCAGTCATTTCAAAATCAAAAAATTATTTATTATTTCAATAATACCTTTACTTTTATTACAATTATACTTTTAGAGTGCCCTTTAAGAATATTCAGATTGTAAACAATGTTGTTCATCACAGCAGGTCCCATGAAGTGCTTTGAAATTAGTTTATTTGAAATTCAACGTAATCTCAAATGAAACATGAAGACAGGGTGGTACATGGAGTAGCTACTCCCCTTTATGTATGTATAAAAAAACAGCCAATGGCATTTAGTTTTTATCACAGCTCTGCCAGTGAGAGTGGTTGAGTTCAAGCACATCAAATGAAAAGCAAATGAGAAGTGTCTTGAAGGGGGCGGGACTTGTCAGATACTATAGATCATTTTATTTCGGCTTAGTCCCTTTATTAATCTGGGGTCGCCACAGCCGAATGAACCACCTAGATATCCAGCATATGCCCTACCCAGCGGATGCCCTTCCAGCCGCGACCCATCACTGGAAAACATCCATACATCCCATTCACAACCATATACCATGGACAATTTAGCCTACCCAGTTCACCTGTACCGCATGTCTTTGAACTGGGGGAAACCCACGCCAACACGGGGAGAACATGCAAACTCCACACAGAAACGCCAACTTACCCAGCCGAGGCTCGAACCAGTGAACTTCTTGCTGTGAGGCGAACATGCTATCCACTGCACCACTGTGAAGCCCCCATCTTGTCAAAGTTTTGGAGCACACTAGCTTATCGATATCCTTAAAGCTAACATACTGATGCTAACATCTAAAAAACTTTATCTTGGTTTCATGGGACCTTTAAAGACATAATAAGCGATTGGCTTTCAAACATAAACATATTCACATGTTGATCTGGACTACAGGGCGGCACGGTGGCTCAGTGGTTAGCACTGTCGCCTCACAGCAATAAGGTCGCTGGTTCGAGTCCGGGGCCAGTTGGCAATTCTGTGTAGAGTTTTTCTCATGTTGGCGGGTGGGTTTCCTCTGGGTGCTCCGGTTTACCCCACAAGCCCAAAGAGATGCGCTATGGGTGAATAGGGTAAACAAAATTGGCCGTAGTGTATGACTGTGTGTATTAATGTGAGCGTGTATGGATGTTTCCCAGTACTTGGTTGTGGCTAAAACATATGCCGGAATAGTTGTTGTGAGGGTTAGGGTTGATTCCGCTGTAGCGGCCTCTGATAAATCAGAGTCTAAAACGAAGGAAAATGAATGAGTGAATAAATGAATCTGGGCTACGAAATTGAAAATTTGGTGACTATTTATAGGCCCTTTGTTATTTAACTCTGTACAGGCTGACGCACACCTCTCAAAAAATGTAACTACATGTTGCAACGACACATATCTCAAGCTCTGTAATTGGTTGGCTTTTTGGGATGGTTGATGCGGGTTGTAATGCGTTATATTAGGCTATGTTTACACGACAACAATTCAGCCAATAACTGAAAAGGTTTTCAACTTGGCTGCGTCCGAAATTGTAATCTACACAGATCCATTTGTTAAAAATGTATTAAATAAACAAAAGTAAATACCAGTGGAGATCAGAATGGATCCTAAACTATTTTAAGTCACTTTTAAAAACCTACTTGTTTTTATTGCCCTGTTGGGATTTTTATTTAGCATGTTTTCATGTCTTATCTGTGTTTCTATTTTTATTTATTATTATTTTTCTATCTCTTCTTTTGTAATTCTTGTTTTTATGATGTTGTAAGGCACTTTAGTCAGCTTGTGGCTGTCTTATATGTGCTAAAGTAACTTTGAAACTTGAAACTAAATGTAATGAAAACTATAAAAGGATTTATTAATCTTAGGTGATGTTATTTTCTTAGTTATTGCCTAATAAAGTTCAATTCAATTCACCTTTATTTGTATAGCGCTTTTACAATATAGATTGTGTCAAAGCAGCTTAAAAAAAAATTCATAGTAAATTGAAACAGTGTAGTTCAGTTTTCAGTGTTTAAGCTCAGTTCAGTTTAGCTCAGTTCAGTGTGGTTTAATAATCACTACTGAGAGTCAAAACACTGAAGAGCAATATAAATAAAGCATTAAAAAATCATAATTGTTTTATTCAATGGAGTTAATAACTAATAAAATACAGTTCTTTTTTATTTACTTTGATTTAATGCATTATATTGCAAAGTGTTACATACTGTTGATTATTTGATGATTGATTGATTGTTGGTTATTAATACTATGATATATCTTGATGAAAGCTCCAGCAAATTAATCACAAGAAGAACTGATACCGGCAGCAGCCTAATGACGAGGATCAACAGTGCCTAGGTTTGCATGGGGCTTTATAGGATTCAGATTTCAACATGTTGTTGTGTCAGAAAAAAAAAACAGAGGTGGCGCTTTTTCTTCTTTCATGTGGTCAGAGATTAAATGGTTTATTCAGCCAGGGCGAGGCCACTTTCATCAAAGAGAACAAGCTCAGAGATCCTTTATTTAAAATTGAGCAATCAGGATAATATAAATTTTAAAAATCTCTCCTCAGAATGGTTCATATGTCTGGTTTGGAGCACGAAGGACTAGATTTGCATCTTTTGTGCCCTTGTTTAGTGTCTCCTTACCTGAAGAGTCTGTCCATGGTTGCTGCCAACAAGCTCCTGCATCTCCTGGAGGCTTTCTCCACCAACTGGTTCCTGTTTTCGGCACCTCAGAACCACCATCTGGTCTTCTTCTTGCTGGAGGCCTTCAATAACATCATCCAGTACCAGTTTGATGGTAAGAACTAGATGAAATGCTAAAGAAATCAGTTGTTTTTTGTGTCAAATAGTTACATTTAATAGGTAATGACTCAATCAGATTGCTAGACACAAGAACACACATTAGAAAAGTGTTATGTATTTTGCTGGCTTATGTGCTTGCATGATCCCAAATGTTTGGAAAAATGTTCAGTCGTAGGATGTAATGAAGACTACAACTCCCATGATTCCACACTCAGTCACCGCATCATCAAACGTTGCCTTTGTCTGTTATGAATACACACCTTCTAGTGGTGGTAATGCATACTGCGCCTTTAAAATTGCAACATTAGAGCTAAAACACATCTGATGTTTGTTTATTTCTGTCTTAAAGGAGTCGTTCTTTTCCAGAATGAAATTTCAGTCATCATTTAATCTCCCTCCAAACTTGTAAGAGTTTCTTACTCTTGATAAACAAAAAGAAGACACTTTGAAAAATGTTGGTATCTTTGCAGTTGATGGTTAGAGTTGACTTTCATAGTAAGGAATAAATACTATGTGAGTCAATAGTGCCCCTCGAATGGAGGTAGAAGCCATGCTAACTAATCGTTCAGGAAGTCCTGCTTTTATGCTGCATACAGATTAGGGCCACACATATAATCAAAGGCAGCTGTGATCACATTTTGTCGGTAAGTCCAGTTCAGCTGTAAATCTTCAGCACATGCTTTCAGATGGAGCAGAGTTTACTGCACAGAGTCGTAGTTCGCTGACAAGCCACTCACAACCTTGTATATAATCACAGACGATTGAATTGGACGAATATGAAATTAAGAAAATTGTTCGGTGATAATAACAGCCATTATTGCTGTTACGGCTGTTAACAGTTGCTACATCCTTAAGCATACCCTTAAAGCATAGAGAAGAGGACAAAAGTAACGTGGGACAAAAGTAACAAAGCATTTTATTTATTTATTTTTCTTCCCCGAAGCCCTGACATTTGATTTCCAGGCATAGCAGCACATTCAGCATGGACCCCTTGATGGAGCTGCCAAATATCATGTGGTTTTGTGACCCTGTCCTGCAGTTAGGTCCAAATTTCTGTTTTTAAGTGCAAAACAAAAAGAAAATTATTGTAGAGGTTCTTTTTTCTTATTACAAGTTGTGTTTCTCTTATCATGTGTCACAGTAATGATCAATCTACATGTTATTTAGTTCAATAACACATCCTTAAGTTAAGTTTAAAAGTTTGGACCCCTGTTTTATAATATTAATGCATATTGTCAATAACGATAAAAATAAAAAAATGATAGAAAATTGTAACATTTAGCATTGATTGGTTGATTGCTTTTGAAACAATTGATAGAATGAAATTAAAAATGAAAATGCAGATTAATATTTTTTTGCAAAACTAACTAACCCTAACATATGTTAACATTAACAAAGTCATAGTCAGATATATTTCAAATGAACAAGATTAAGCCAGTAAATCTAGCAAGTATTGTTGTGTTACTTTAGTCCCTGCCTATGGGGTCAAAAGTACCAATGTGCAACTTTTGTTTAAAGTGAAATTACATTGGAGTTGTTCTACATTGATACAAAATGACACCTGACTTTGATAGAGCACACTTTTGAGTTAGTAACCACTAACTCAAAATTTTGTCTAAAATATTATCTTTTAAAATTAGGTTACATGAAAAATGTTACTTTCATCCCCGCTCTCCTCTAGCACATTTAATGCTGTTTATTTTTTACTCCAAACTAATCTTAGAACTTCAGTTGAGTGATCATACTGTAATTGTGTGTTTATCAGTCATGTTGAATCAAGATGCATTGCAGCTCACACAACCATGCCTTTCTGACAAGATGTGCATGAGAATCGCAGCATTTGATTTGCAGCGACATCGTTATTGTGATTATATTCCGATTGGTCATGCAGCCCTAATATAAATATTTAAACAACTGTTGCATGTAAATAGCCTACATTATTTATAATACAAGAATGTTCCATGCACATAACATAGCTATACATACAATATTGTATATAGTAATATACTGTACATACATTTGTCAAATTGTATATTTTTATTTTATTTATTATTTTATTATCTGTGTTTTTGCCCAGTCACTGTCATTCTGTTGCACTGTAGAAACTTCTATCATGAACACTAATTTCTTGTACAGTATATGTAAACCGACCTGGCAATAAAGCTCTTTCTGATTCTGATCCTGATTCTATTCCTGAAGCAGTTGATGTCTTCAGTTTAGTACAAGTCTTGCAATCCTGCAAAAACTACCACGTAATTGGCTTAATATATTGTTTAAGTTAGCAGCAAATCTGGTCATTTATTTTTAATTTAGGAGGAATTTTTGTCCATGTTGGCGTTTCTGTCATGAACACTCTCGATTTAGTATGCAATGAATATGTATATGGTAATGTTGATGTATTTGGGCTTGGCGGTATAGACCTGCTATGCTGCTGTTGCTTATTATGGCAGAGAAAGTACAGAGACTTGCTACTGCCAGTATATACCTCTATGGAATATAACATGCCCTCTAAGAATATAACACACTGCTGCAAACATATTCAGGGCTCGAAGTTAACCTTTTTTCTTGGTAGCACCGGTGCTGCTCACTTAGGCGCACCAGACAAAATTTTGTCGCACCCACCTAAAATTATGAGCACCGTTTTTTATAATGTTTTATATTAACAGATTCTATTATATATTAACACTCTAATCACAACTAACAAATAAACACAAATCTGCATGCGCTCACCAGCCCTGCACGCACGGCTTGACGTGAATGAGATGAACTGAATTAACAATAATAACTGTGCTGTTCTCACAGGTGGTGTCTGATATTGCACAGATGATATAGACATATAACTTATTATTTGCATACGTCATCTTAAAAGCATTAACGGTCTTTTCGTGAGCGGCAATATTAGTACCATCTCAGTGAATGCATGCTCTTTAGCGATGATGAACGCGGTGTCAGTTTCACGACTGACAGCATCATGACGATTAAATGAAGGATTAAATAATGTTAGAACATCTCGTGCTTAAAATGTGTAGATTCAGTGGTAAACACTGTTACCTGAAAACTCCTTCCCACCGGCTTTACGGTGAAGGCTGTAGTCGTTTTCATAGCGGACTTTAAACACTGGAAGTCTTTTATCTACTCTTCGAAAAGTGTAAATGCTGGATTGACACTGATTACATGATCACTGATCAGATGTGCCATTATCTGTAACTTTAGGTGGTTTCTAAAACTAAATCTGTCAGTGTTGTTTTCTTTCTCTTGTATCCAGACCTTTACATGTTCACGGCTGTAGCTCTCTGTCATCAGAACAGCGTGATTGACAGCTGATATTAACCAATCCACTCGCGTTCTGATCTATCGCAGTGGACCAATAAGAAGAGCTTGAAGGCGGGGCAGGCATTGTAGGCTTTGTTTACTGCAGCAACTTGACATGAAAACTGTTTTAAATCATTCCTGAGCGCTGCGTTTGGCCTTTTTAGGTGCAAAGATGCCTAATGCGTGAATGTCTCCTAATTCCGCGCATGTGGTGAACATTTTGTTGTGAAAACTGGTCGCATAAAATCAATTTTATGCACTCGCACAAATGCTTCCAAATATATTTTGAGGTCACATACATAAAATTTCGGCCACATATGCGACTAAAACGGTCGCAATTTCGAGCCCTGATATTATACATGTAACCTTGCATAGCAGATCTGAACACAGGTGGATCTGGGGTGTAGGAGGGTCTTTGAAAACATGCCGCAGCTTAACAGCGTAGAATGACGCTAAGCATTTAAACTGATGAGGAGCAAACTCATTGGCTGCCAAGGTGACAGCAGCCAATGTCCTGCGCTATTTAGTTATTGACGCAGGAGCAGATTAGGTGACCTATCAGCCTGCGCGTGCATAGACTTTCATGGCACCAATTTCCCTTCGTTTTTTGCAATGAGCTTCAGCCTTCTTTCTAACTCTGCTTGTGTTTTGCTCAGGTAACTGCAATTTGGTCTACGCTATCATCCGGAAGCGTAACGTCTTCCATCAGCTGGCGAACCTGCCGTCAGACCCCGCCACCATTCAGAAGGCCCTCCAGAGGAAGAGGAAATCTCCAGACGCCATCTCTCGCACCAGCTCACAGGAGACCGTGTCCATGGAGGGTTCCCGACCCGCTGTACCCGCTGAACCCGGCACACTGAAGGCCAGTCTGGTGGCCATGCCTGGTAAATCCACTCACCTACCACATATTGACCAATAAAAAAGGGACTGTTTACCACTAAAAACTGCAATTTCCTGACCATTTACTCATCTTAAGATATTCTGACGAGTGTTGTAAAACAAGCAGCCATTGATATCCATAGTAGGAGCGAAAATGCTATGAAAGTCAATGGCTTTTTTTTTCTAGCATTCTTCAGTGTATCTTCCTTTGTTTTCAAGAGAAGAAATAACGGAAGTGGAGGACGAGTAAATGATGACCGAATTTAAAATTTTTGGTGAACTATACCATTATCTCTAACCCTGATTAAACACAGCCGAAAAATCTAACCAAAATCTACAGGATTACCTACAAAATAATGTTACATAAATGATGTTACACAAAGATTAGGGATGAGCCAAAACCCTGCAGGACAGTGGATCTCAAGTACTTGAGTTTGAGAAACTTCAACAGTGAGAAATTACTTATGGGTAGGCCCACACGGAATCTGCGCGCGCAGATTTTCCCGCAGATTTTTAGCCCATCATTAATTCTGTTTATTTACTTAATAATTTAGTAAATGTGTGTAAATCTATATTTATTCAGATTTTAAATTATTTACAGTAATATTATTGACTAATATGAAAATGTTCATCTGATTTATATACAATGCAGTTTGTAATATTTTCTGTCTTTTAGTAGATCTATTATATGAGAGACTTGCTTTGTTTACCAAATAAAGCGGATCTAATTAGATTTGCATTTTAAACATTAAATAAAGTTAAGATATTATTTTTTATTTCACATATTAAGGTTTTAGTTGCAATACTCCCAAAATATTTCAGCAGAAATCCGCAGATTTTAACCTAAATTCTCTGCAGACTTCTTCTGTGCATATAACCCATTCAAAACAACACAATCTACATCATTTTTGGGGACTAAAAGAGTTTTAAAACAGAACATTACCTGTATAAAAGAAATACTTCAGGCATGGGGTCATCCTTCCTCTAGTGTGCAAAACTAACTCCAATATTGATTCAGGATTGTAAAAAGTTTCAGCATTTGATTTTATAGCGACTGTCTCGTGAACACGTGGCGCGCATGCAGGCGTGCACGAGCTAATGGCAGATATGCATGAACAGATGCACAAAAGTCCAAATCTACATTTGCTGACAGACAGTTTGGGCTACTTATCAGAATAATGGGAATTATCGGCCTGACAATATTTAATTAGATAAATATTTTTAGTCTTATGGCTTATCCAGAATATAAAAATACATATAAACACATTTAGATCATTTACTTACTATTGGAATGTGAAGAGATTTTCAACCAGCACAACAAAAATTGTTTCTGAAGACAATCACCTGCTGCATCTTTAAACCCACTGCAAGCCATTGATTATTCAACTTATTCCTTAAAGGCAAGTTAAAGCTAATTTTGATCTTTGCAGTGTAATAGTTAATTGAATTCTCAACAGTTATGACATGTTAGATCTCCTAGTCCCCACACTGAGACAGAGAAGGATTGCATGAGAGAGATCATGACATGTGTGCTCATGTAAATGACGCAGCAACATCTAATAGCTCATTTAACATGTAGCTACCTATGCTAGTATTTTAAAGATTATTTGCAAGTTGGCTAATCCTCATTTGCTCTCTGGTGTCCTCAAAATCTGTATTCAATATTACACAGATGAAGGTAGTCATTGAGTTACTATGATTACTACTAGGGAAGTAATAAAGAGTGAAGCGCTTTTATTTTGAAATGAGATCCAAAATAAGTCACTACCTGTTGATTAAACCGTTTTGTTGCACACCTTTCAACAAATCACAGTCAAGAATTTCAACAGACCATGGAATACATAACTATAAGCACTAAACAAAATTTATTTTAATATGTTAGACTTTAGGGGGGGCACGTTGGCTCAGAGGTTAGCACTGTCGCCTCACAGCAAAAAGGTCCCAGCTGGACCTGTGGGCATTTCTATGTGGAGTTTGCATGTTCTCCCTTGCGCTATAGGTGAATTGAATAAACTAAATTGGCTGCTGTATATGAGCGTGCGTGTGAATGAGAGCGTGTTTGGGTGTTTCCCAGTACTGGGTTGCAGCTGGGAGGGCATCCGCTGCATAAAATGGAATAGTTGTTGGTTCATTCCACTGTGACCTCTGAAATAGAGACTAAGCTGAAGGAAAATAATTGAAAATATGAATGTCAGACTTTAATCCATATGAAATGTAAAATTATGTGAAATGTTTTATTATTATTATTATTAAAACTGTATATAGCTTATTTTAGAACTGACTCGTTCAATCCTAAATTTGAGTACATGAATTTTACTCTTTACACCTTGGTACCCCACGAATGTCATCCCTTCACCTTGATATTATGTTGGTTAAATTAGATTTTAACACTGGAAACAGCAAAGTGTATTTCAGTTCAATTGTTTTCAAACCATGTGTTATACTGTTGATCACAATTGTGAATGACCTGGGGTGCATTTCCGAAAACCATCGCTAGCCAACTAAGGTCGCAAGTTCTGTTGTTACAAATATAGTTTGTTGATTTGGCGTTTCCCAAATCCATCGTTCCAACAAACATTCGTAAACTGCGTCGCAAAGTTGTACGCTTGCAACTACACCCCTGGAGCTGTAGTTAGAAACATAGTTGTGTTCTATTCCCAGTTATCCCCCCTATGCCCTATTCATTTAGAACATTCTAACATTTAAACTTGAATGTTTAATTATAAAAAAGCATTAAAGTCATCACTCTTAGCACACTCTTCGGTGTAATTTGCTTTCAAAGTATTTTTACAGTTCAGTTTTAGCGATCTTCTTAACAATTGTGCTCCCTTCGCAGTGCACTTTGAAAACATTGATGTCATTTTGAACACAGCCGTGGCTCATGGCGAAAGCTATAGGTGACCTATTATTTAAAAGCGGAATTTATGTTACATCTCCAAAGCTTGTGAAAACAAAAAACACAGCATATGTTATTGCTTTTAATTTATAGCAGGTTATTTATTAGGTATCAGTACTGTATATGACATGGGCCTGTTGGTTAGAACATTTCTGCAGTGGTTTACATGTGTCAAATTGTAAAAGTAGACTTTTCAAAAAATAAAAAAACAATATCCTACTTAATAGTAATAATAATAATTATTATTATAATTATAATCATCGTCATCATTATTAATATTTTTATTAAAGTAAGATTTTTCATTTCTGAATAAATACTAAATATTACATTTCATTTCCTAATAGCCTTATTATTTATTTATTTATATGATTTATATATGAGATTAGAATATGTGTTAGCTTTTGTAAGAGATTTTATGTTTTAGAATTGGATATGTAATATTCTCAATAATATTTGTAAAGGAAACATTGGCTCTATATGCGTCATTTACATATATTTCAATTAATATGCAAAGCGAGTGCATTTTTTTCCCAAAACTAATTTTGGATTTTTTTTAAATGTGTGTGCGTGTAAAACAATATAATTTGCACAAAGAAATTATGGGGTTCTCTAAAGAAGTTGTTACTCCACCCCGTTTAGAGCATCATTATGGGTGTTTTTTACGTTAAAACTAACGTGGTTCAAATGATTGATCTGCGACAGAGAAACTACGGGTTTTGGGAAACACTCGTCACTACATCGTTCTTTTCCCAAACAATGCGTCGTACTATGATAGTTCAGCCACGAGTTACGTCGTTGTTTGGGAAACGCACCCCTGGTCATGTGACATTGACAAATATTTTCGAAAACAATATGTTTTTACATTAAAAGCTTCATTTTTTACCTAAAGCCATCAACAACACGTTTAGAGCTGCTAGAGATAAAAAAAGTAAAGGGTATGTTCACAATTGTGACCATTGGGATTGTGTATTGTGGCACTTGAACTGAAACAGACTCACTGTCCTCAGGCATCGATAAGCTGACAGAGAAGTCGCAGGTTTCTGAAGATGGCACTATGGTGGCAGTGGCTGAATCTCCACAGAGCCCTGAACACGGCAGTGCTGAAGCTGGAGCCAGCGACACAGAGTCCATCTCCGGAAGAGACAGTGAGGTCAGAGGAAAAGACACAGACACGTTCAGTGCTCGCTGTCCACGTGACGCTGATTACACTTATGACTCTCTTCAGGATGTGTTCTACACTGAGGCAGAGATGGAGAGGAGGAGACGTCTGTCCAGCTCCTCATCTTCTGTCTGCCACTGGAACCCTAAACCAGACTGGGTAAGAAGAACAGAACAAAACAAAAATGTTCAAAGAGCAAAACAAACATTTAAAGAAAACAAACATTTAAAGAACAAAAGAAACAAACATTAAAAAAAAAACAAAAGAAACCTTTAAAGAGCAAAACTAACAAATGTAAAAAAAGAAAATAAAACAAATGTAAAACAAATTAACACAAACTAATGTTTAAAGACCCAAACAAATGTTACAAAAATAAAAGGAAACATTCAAAGAACAAACCTAATTCTATTTACAAAAAACAAAACAAAAAAATGTGCAAAGAACAAAACTAACAAACGTTCAGAAAATAAAACAAATAATCACTAAAAAAAAAAAAACTAAACTTCAAAGAATCATACAAACAGATGTTCAAAGAACCAAACAAACAAGCATTCAAAGAAACAAACATCCAAAAAAAACACTACAAACCTTTAAAGTACAAAACTAACAAATGGTGAAAGAACAAACAACCTTTAAAAAAGAAACATTTCAAGAATGAAACTAAGAAACGTTCAAAGAGCAAAACAAACATCTTAATGAAAAAATATATAAACAAATCCTAAAAAAACAAAGGTTCAAAGAAAAAGCTAACAAACATTCAAAGAACAAAAGAAACAAACAAACATTCAAAGAACAAAAGAAACCTTCAAAGAAAAAAATTTACAAATCAAACAAACATTATAAATAACAAAACAAACTACAGTTTAAAGACCCAAACAAAGAAATGTTCAAAGGAAAAATGGTTCAAAAATTGAAATAAACAATAAAAGAGCAAACCTAACTCTAGTTAAAAAAATGCCTGTGCAAAGAACAAAACTGACAAACTTTTCAAAGAATCATAGATAAAGATGTTCAAAGAAACAAACAAATAAACATTTAAAGAAACAAACGTCCATAAAACATAACAAACACACATTCAAAAAACCAAACTAACAAATGGTGAAAGAAGAAAACAAACTTTATAAAAATTAACAATAAAACTTCAAAGAGCAAAACAAACGTCC
>NC_079437.1:56601949-56649449 GCF_903798145.1 Danio aesculapii | reverse complement strand
CTCTTGATATGTCACGTGATTAGGGTATAATAAAGGACAGAAGTCATTATTATTAAAAATGTGCGGCTAAAATTGTGATTCCGACTTCCCCTCTTATTTTAAAACCTACCAAGCATATTTAACTCTTCATTTTTAAACAGTGTAATGACAGATTTTATCTAAACAAGTAATTATATCTTTTTTATGACTATAGTTTTATTTTTAAAGGGGTCTCTAATTGTAATTCTTACTAGTAAGAAACTAATTAGAGGGCTTTAGGGAGCAAATTCAATTGTAGACCGAATTATAAAAGAATGGAAGTCAATGGAGACAAATTACTAATAATTACATATTACTAATAACTCTAATTGTAACTTTCACAAGTAAAAATTGAATCCAGAAGCTCCAAAATTGTGATCGTTGCTATTATAACAAGTTCAATTAAAGCTAAAATGGCTTGCCATAGACTCATGCTAACATATAAACATTGTGTTATCCGGTACGAACGTAGTAAAATATAAAACATTTGGCTAAACAAAAATATTCTATAAAAATATATTATTTTACAAAGATATGTGCAGTGGGTGCTACAGTTCTGGGATGGTGGTCTGCTTTAGGCGGCGAGGCACACCTCAAACAGACTTGCCACAGAGTGCATTCGGTAGAAAATCCCAAACGGCATTCCGATGTTCACCACGGCGGCCCACGTCTGGAACTCATATATGTCTGGTCCGACGGTGTTGTCAAACTGAGGCCGAGCTCCAAAGGCTGGAATAATCCACAGCTGAAACACAGAAATGGACCGATACGGTTAGATTCCAGGATGAGTTAAACAGTTTTAGCATTTAGCATATTTTAGCATTTAGCATATCCACAGCTAAAACATAGTCTGATTCAGGCTGATTTGTGATTATTAAGACAGAGATTTTGCTTTTTGATAGCAGGTTTGCCCATGTTAACTAAACAAAACAGACAAACAAAACAAAACTGTTGGGTCTCAGTAAGACTTAAAGTAGAAATAGACTCATTGCATCACTCCTCGGGTGTTAAACGGGTGAGTTTTAGCATTTTTGTATCCATTCAGCTGATCTCAAGGTCTGGCATGAGCACTTTTATCTTAGCTTAGCATAAATCATTGAATCGGATTAGGCTATTAGCATCTAGCTCAAATAGAATCATTTTATAACTCCTTTAGTGCTAAACAGTTAAACAGAGTTTTAGCATTTTGCATATTTTAGCCATTAGCACATCCACAGCTAAAACTGAAAGGCAGGGATATCGTCAGATTTCACACTGGTTTGAGATTATGTGTTAAAGAGGGAGATTTAGCTTATTGATAGCAGGTTAACCACTTTCACAAAAAAAAGAAAATACAAACTATCATTTTTTTCGGTCGATCTTAGAAAGACTTAAATGAAAACTCCACTTTTTATAAAAATACACTCATTTTATCACTCCTCGGGTGTTAAACAGTTGAGTTTTAGCATTTTTGAATCTCTGAGTCTGGCAGGAGCACAGTTATCTTAGCCTTACATTCAATAATTCGATCATTTTCTACTTAAATCTTGACTATTTACGTATTAGTTACTATTAAGGACTAGTTATGTAGCTGTTGACCAGTTTATCATTGTGCTAGCTGCAGCCATGGTATCGCAGTAAAGTTCGGAATGAGACTATATAGTTCCTAGGTGTATCAGCCTAGATTAGAAATTGCTGCTTTTCATTTTCCAATGGTCTTAGTATTATGGTCTTAGAAAAATTATGTCAACTCTTTGGTCATTTTTTTGAGCGAGATGCTAATGGTGTAATCCGATTCAACAAGCTATGCTAAGCTAACCCACAAGTGCTCCTGTCAGCCCCGGAGATCGTCTGAATGGATTCAAAAATAGTAAAACTTGGAGTGTTCCTCTTTTCGTGAAAAAACGTTAGATATTTAAACTGGAAAACGGCAAGATGCTAATGGTCTAATCTGATTCAATGATCTATGCTAAGCTAAGCTAAAAGTGCTCCTGTCAGCCCCGGAGATCATCTGAATGGATTCTAAAATAGTAAAACTTGGAGTGTTCCTTTTTGGTTAAAAAATGTTAGATATTTAAACTGGAAAACGGCAAGATGCTAATGGTCTAATTTGATTCAATGATCTATGCTAAGCTAAGCTAAAAGTGCTCCTGTCAGACCTAGAGATTGTTTGAATGGCTGTTTTTTTTTTACCAGAATTCTTCAGCATATCTTCCATGGTGTTCAACAGGAGAAACTCAAACAGTTTTGGAACAAGTGGAAGATGTGTAAATGATGACTGAATTTTCATTTTGGCTAAACGCCCCCTTTAAAATGAACGTAAATAAGATCTAAAATGATCAAGGGGATTGTAGATCGAATTATAAATGAATGGAAGTCCTAATATCAGTGTGAAGAATGCAGGCTTAGGTACGTACAGTGACATTGCAGAGCAGTAGGAAGGCGCAGATCTCCTTCAGGATCCTCCTCTTCCAGGACATCCTGCCTTGCAGTAGAGTCAGTGGGATGGGGAGCGTGTGTGCGGGCACGATGGAGCTGCTCCGTCTTTCCAGGTCCCGCTCCTTCACAGCCATGACGTTGGCAAAAACAGTGGCCACATCCGTCTCTTTAAAGGGCTCCCGATGGAGGCCCTTGATGAGAAAGGCATTCTGAATGCACAGCTCGATCACAGTTAGCATAGCGCACGCTAAGTTGAGCCCGTTTGTGTGGCCTTGAACCCCGGATGATAAAACAGCGACTATAGTGAAGTAGCAGATGAGGAACTGTCCCAGTGACGCTCCCACCAGGAGTCCCACATCCAGACTCCGCGTTGGGTTCTTCCCCGAAACCTGTTCCCGCTTGTCCATGCGGAAGAGGATACATCCGGCGAGAGCGGAGCTGGACATGAGCAGGACGGCCACTATGTTCATGATGTAGTGCATTATCAGAGCCTCCTCCTTCTTCTTAGGGTCGTCTTTAGACACGTCCACTTCGTAGACCACAAACGTAGCCAGACCCGCCACCAGGACGATCAGACCAGCCAGCGGACCCACCAGGACGTCCCACAGGCTGAAGTGCAACTTGTGGCTGTGGTGGTCGTCCATCTTGCGGCCAACGTTCTTCCACATCACGTAGGTCATGGCTGAGGCGAAGAGACTGTACTCGATGTTGAAGGGGTACAGGTAGTAGTAGGCCTTCTCAAAGAGGTCGCACATGTTATGGAGACACTCGCATTCACTGGCTGCAGCGCGACCTGGAAGCAAAAATGTTTGTGGATATCGGTTATCTGCCATTCGTTATGGGAAATGATTGATACTTTAGTGCTAAATCAGAAAACTAGTCATGCACTCAAAAAAAGACGTTTATAAAATGAGTTGAAACAAAACAATTCTTCAGTTTTTTGCAGGACAACTTAATTGTTTTATGTTCAATCCACCTAAATTTGTTCACTTGGTAACACTTTATTTTGATGGTCCGTTTGAGTATTTATTTATTTTTTTAAAGATTTTTTTTGGCCTTTTTTTATTATATAGAACCGTATTTAGACAGGAAGCAAAGTAGGAGAGAGAGGGGGGGGTAGGGTAGGGAAATGTCCTCAAGCCGGCATTCGAACTCGGGACGCCCTGACGTGCTACTGCACCATATGTCTGCGCGCTAACCACTAGGCTATTGCGCCGACGTCCATTTGACCATTAGTAGACTGTCTGCTTAATATCTGTTGATACTGCTGCTAAACAGACATTTAACTGACTATAAGAAACTTTGCAAGTACATGTCAACTTACACAAACCCTAATCCAAACCTAACAGTATTCACCTTATTCTCAGCGTACGAGCGGGCGCAGCCATTTGAATCTTTTTGGCTCGAGACTTCCAGACTCATTCACTTCCGTTCATTTTTAGATGTTAGAAACGGCTCGTTCTGCTGCTTGATGTTGCCTGGTCAGGCTGGAAAATGATCAGCTAAATCCAGCTAAAACCAGCTTGACCAGCCTGGTTTAAGCTGGACATAGCTGGTTTTGGCTCAACTCCCAGCCTGGCTAGACTGGTCAAGCTGGTTTTAACTGGTCATTTTCCAGCCTGACCAGCTAAGACCAGGCTGGAAATGGCCAAAACCCCTCTAAAACCAGGCTGGTCGATCAGCTAAAACCAGCCAACCAGCCTAGGCTGGTTTAAGCAGTTTTTTTCAGTAGGGTTATAATGCAAAATAAGTGCTTAATATGTTCACAGCCCCTATTGACTGCCTCTTTGTATTTTGATTGAAACCTGATTGTTCTTTTTTAATAATTTTTTTTTATTACCATTATTTTCTTTGTATTGTTATGCTTATTTCATGTATTTTGATTGTTGTGTTGTTTGGTAATTACTGAAACATGTAAAACTAGTAAAAACACTTGATAAAAAAAAGACCATTTCACAGGAGTGCTACTAGTGTATATTCACCATCGAGCGTGTCGTTGTAGCTGTTGTTGTTGTTGGTGGGAGGTTTGACCGGAGCCACAGTCTGGTGGAGCGACTCCTCGGTCACAGCCATCATCCACACCATGAGGTTGGTGGACAGAGTCAACATCAGGCCACAACTACAGAGAGAAAGTCAATATTAGCATACAGCGATATTAGCGCCTCAGTTCCACAGAAGCGTACAGTCAATCAAACGCTCAATCGGGCAAACATTTCCCACAAATTGTGTGCTCATTGCTTCACAGCGAGACGTCACGCAGATTTACAGTCAATGGCAGGTTGCGCTGGTTACAAACGCTTTCATTTCCTTTATAGATCTGAAAAGGTGCGACTGTTAGACTTTCTCTTTAATTACACTTACTGTCTACAAGGCGATTTAAAATAGAGAGGAAATAAAATGCCTAATGCCAGTTATACTGTAGTAATTTACAGGAAATACTAATGTAAATATTATAGTACAGTACACTTTGTTCATTTACACTACAAACTGTAGTGTTAATAAACTAATAAATAGTTTACTACAGTAAACTGGTGTATTATTATAGTAAAATATACCCTATAGTTGTAGAAAACTACAGTATTGGGTCAGTTTGTTGTGTTAGCATAGCAACTACACAGTAAATTAATATCTGTTAATAGGGTATATGCAGAGCTAGTGTTTCTTCATACAGATAAACTTCCGGTGAACGGTTATAATGTGACTTTTTCCATTTTATGCGGGTCCTTTTACAGCACTGATGTTGTATTGTAATTAAAATATAATCAGTTAAATAGACTTTGGCGTTCATTTAGTTGCTAAAGCGTGAAACGAGATGAAAAGCCATTTACAGGTACATGCCCCTCGGGATTAGCAGGCTAGCGCAGGAGCTCCATTGAATATACTGGGGTAAAATAAATGTTCATATTTTAAAGACATAGCAGGGGAAAATGTAACTTAATGCAGTGCTTCTTGTACAATCAGAGACCCACTTTATATTGGATATCACTCAGCCAGCGGAGATCGCTGATTTGTAAAGAAAACAGACCTTAAACGCGGCTATTTTGTAACGGCATACAGTTCACCGGAAGCGCTTGACTCAGGTTACTGACAAATTAAAAGCCTTTCTGCACACTTCCGCATACACCCTAATAACCGATTCAGTATTTTGTGATTTAAAGGTGTTTTCTGTTTATGTACGGTTGTGAATTGCATTATGGGATGTTGATCTCTGTTCTGTCGACTTTTAATGTTGAAAATTCAACTCTACAGTTAAACAAAGTGAATTTTATTGACATTTTAGTAGTTTGAAATAATATAAAGAAGTAATAGGGGAGAGCGGGGACAAAAGTAACGTGGGATGAAAGTAACAAATCGATTTTCTGCATTTCCTGGATTTTCCAGGCTGCCAAATATCCCCTAATTTTGGGACCGCGTCCTGCAGTTAGCTCCAAATTTCTGTAAATTAATGTAGCTGTTCTTTTTTTCCTTATTACAAGTTGTTTCTCTTTTCATGTTTCACAGTAATGATCAATCTACAGGTTATTTAGTGCAATAACACATCCTTAAGTTTGAAATGTCTGAGTTTTTCAGTTTAAAAGTTAATCAGGTTTAAATGGCAAGAGTTCCTGTGGGGACACTGAAAGTAACACTGTTATTTAAGTCCCACTGCTAATAGACTTGGCTTATTTTTCACTTCCACATTAGTGTTTTCAGTGATTTGATTCATATGTTTAAAGAAATAATGCTAGTTGCCAATAATAATCAAAAATACTGATAAATTGTAGAGAATTGTAACATTTTGCATTGTTGGATTGATTTTGAAACATTTGACGGAACTGGAATTAAACATGAAAATGCCGTTTAATGCTAAAATAAAGGACTAAATATGTTAGCAGTTAACATTAACAAAGTCATCGTCAGAAATATTTAAAATAAACAAGATTAAGCCGGTAAATCTAGCACATGTTGTGTTACTTTTGACCCACCCGTGTGTTAATTTCATCCCTGGTGACGGGGTCAAAATTAACAATGTGCAGCTTTTGTTTAAAGTGAAGTTATATTGGAGTTGTTCTACACTGATACAAAATAACACCTGATTTTGATAGACCACACTTCTGAGTTAGTAACCACAGCAAAAATAGATTTCTGCTTGAAACATTATCTTTTAAAGTTCGTTTTTTCTGAAAAATAATACTTTGTCCATGCTATAGAGAGAAATAAGTCTGTAAAATAACTGAACAAGTACTGGCTGTTTTACGTACTGTAAAATAAAACACCAACTCAGACAATATGTTACTTAAAACTATTAAAATGTTCATAAAAGTCACCCTTTTATACTTTTAAAGGTTAAAAGTTGTTGAGGGAAGATCAAGGTCCCATAATACCATTCAAAAGCATAAACAAATGGGGAAAAATAAAACTATGAATCTCAAAAATACTGAAAACTACTCATTTACAGATGTTTTTTAAAGTGTAGAATCGCCACAGCAGATGAATTCAAGTACTTCACTATAAAAACACTATTTGCTATGAATCACTATAGGATTTTTTCATCTTGGAGAATATATACACTTTATTATTCTTCGACACGCTGTATTTTTGTTTTGTCTTCTGGGTGAATTTCACCTTCATCAAGCCCTAATTATTAACTGTAGACCTAACTTAATGTTTTCAGATCATTTCGGATCAGCATTTGTTAAGAATCGGTCTAAAACTTTGAGCTCAACGGCTTCTAAGACATTTGATATCCTTGAATCAGCGGTACGATATTTTTAATAAAAAACGATAAATGTGTGTGTACGCTGAAAAAAAAAAGATTCATTAATGGATTTACTAAATTGTTTTAAGGTAAGTGGTTGCAAGTAATTGATATGGGCTGAATTTAAACAAATTAAATTTAGTAATGTTCAACTTATTTGTTTGTTTAAATTCAGCCCATATGAATTGTTTGCATTCACCTTAAAAAAATGTAGTAAATCCAATGAATACTTTTCGTTCAGTGCAGCTTTATTTCCCTTATATAAAGAAAGTGCTTTCGTAATATTATTTCGAGTTGTGGAAAAAAAAAAAAAGGAAAGTTAACAACTAACCGAATAACCACAAGAAGTTGAATGCTGGGACTTACCGTGTGATGTTTTGCTTGATTTGCACACAGTCTTTAGCATGAATCCAGAGCACGTACGTCTGCAAAATGGAGGACAGTATAATTAAGTGATAGACGACACAAACAAGCGGAAATACTCACACAATCTCACGGCAATTCGTAAACGTTTTTTTTTAGTGGCTAATTCGTATGAATTCGTACAATCTCATTAGTACAATTTAGTACGATTTGCTTACCACAATGACGGTTGGGTTTGGGGACGGGGTTTTCTAGCACACCTCCTTTTTAAAATCACCCATTTCCGTATGACTGAACTTGTACGAATTCGCACGAATTAGCTACTTAACTGACAAAACGTAAAATAGGTAAGTTCCCTCATGAGATTAGGCTGGAAATACACTCAAAAAATGACTAATTATTTAAAATGAGTTGAACCAACACAATTCTTAAGGGTTTTTTTTTTTGCGACAACTTTTTTTACGTTTAATCCACTTAAATTTGTAAAAAGTGATTAAGTTAACTTAATCGATTTGAGTTGCGACAACATGAACATTCACAACAAAAATAATTACAGTCTATCAGGAAGTGACGTTGTCGCTTTAAACCCACCTGGACGATGACAAACACAGCTTGCACGACGGGGAATGCTATTTTTATGGGGGATTCGCAGTTCATTCGACCCACATAAAAAATAATCTTGAAGATGTCCATGATTACACTGCAGATCCCAAACAAAACCAGTCCACCTGATGAAGACACAAGCAGAAGAACATGAACACGTATAGCTCGGTGATTCATTCCACTTTAAAATATGTCCCAAATGCTATTTAACTGAGAGATTTTTTCAAATTGTTTGAGTAACTCAGTTCTAATAACTGATTTCTTTTATGTTTGCCATGATGACAGCACATAATATTTAACCGGATGTTTTGCAAGATGCTAGTATTCAGCTTAAAGTCCATTTAAAGGTTTAACTGGGTTAACTAGGCAGTGGATAACAGTGGTTAGTTCTGTAGCCATTTAAAGAAAAGTAAAAATTCTGTAAAGTACTGAATTCCACTGTTAACTACTGGATTATTATCTGCTTATCATTGAGACGTTGGCTGTCTATTACTGTTTTATTAACTGGTTTGATGCTATTTTCATAAGTAAGGTGTACATTTTCAAGCCTCTTAGTTCAAAACTGTAACACCACTTGTCATTCTTTCAAAACCCAATGTCATGATGCTAGTATTCAGCTTAAAGTCCATTTAAAGGTTTAACTGGGTTAACTAGGCATTGGATAACAGTGGTTAGTTCTGTAGCCATTTAAAGAAAAGTAAAAATTCTTAAGGAGGCTAATAATATTGACCTGTTATTATATATTGAGCAGCTTTTACATTTTTACAAACAATTTGATTAATCAACAATTTGATCAAAGCAATTAAGACTTTCTCCAGAAGAATATACTTGGGAAATATTAAAAAAAATCAATATTCAATATATATATAAATAAAAGACAGAAGATTTTTTTGCTAGGAAAATGTTTGAAAAATGTTCATAAATTGGTATGAGTTCTCATAATGTATTGGGTTTTTCTTGTGCTCAAATGGTTTTGTGTTTTCAAGTGGATTAAGTTGACAGTACTCATTAGGATTTGTTTTTGAACTTAAATGGTTTGTTTCAATCGGTTTCCTCAAATTGGTTTGAGTTACCTTAACTCATTGGGTTTTACAGTGTAAAGTACTGAATTCCACTGTTAATTACTGGCTTATTACCTGCTTATCGTTGAGACGTTAGCTGTTTATTACTGTTTTATTAACTGGTTTGATGCTATTTTCATAAGTAAGGTGTACATTTTCAAACCTCTTAGTTCAAAACTGTAACACCACTTGTCATTCATTCAAAACCCAATGTCATGATCTCATAAGACATTTTGCTTGGAAAATATGTGGAAAATGTTCATAAATGTTCATCTTTTTGACAAATAAGAAATTTTACTTTAAAATTAAACTCAGTTTTTCCTTTTTTAAGTTATTTTAAATTAAATAATTAAGATTTTCTCTAGAAGACAAAGTGTAATAGACAATACTACTGTGTGTAATGTCCCTGCTCTGTTAAACAGCACTTGGGAATAAATAATTAACATTTTACATTAAAATTAAACGGCAAGAATATAAAAAATATATTTGATTTTAACTAATAAACATAAGTCTATCTGCAGAAGACAATTCTGATAGGAAATACTATCTTATATTTAAAAAAAAAATTGGTTAAACTTTAAACTGTAACACAACCACATGTAAATCAACGCAATCTAAGCCAATGAATTTCCCAGCAGCTCCTGAAAGAAGAAGAACCGACGTACTTCTCAGCCAAACAGGTCCGGCGTGACTGTCCTTGTAGAGCACCGCGCGGTACACCCGGGAAGTGTGCACTTTATAGTAAACCATCCACACAGTGGACAGGATGACCAGCAAGATGAGGAAGATCAGAAGGTGAGAAGAAGTGATCTGGACCTTATTGAAAACACTCCCGCTCACGATGGCGATTCCCAAAAGCAATGCGTTTAGGGAGATAAACCCAGACAGGAGCCATCCCCAATTGCGGCCCTTCTCCACAGGCTTGAACCCCCGGGCAGGCATCTCTCCATGGGAGCTGATCTGGATAGTGGATATCTGGTTCTCGATGGCTTCTAGATCTGCCTTTGTCGACATGTTGCTTGAGCTGTCCACAAGAAAACACAATCAAAATATTTCGATGAGAAGCATGTGGAGATGGAACAAAAATGACGACAGCTAAAATATGAGTCCAGCTTCCTCGAGCTCTATATATACATGACCCCGCGAAAGCATTCAACCAATCAGGTGTGCTTTCTTCCGCTTACGTCCGGCCCCACATCTGAAGGGCCCCGCATCCTCGAATATTGGAAATCTAAGAGAGCTTTTCAACCTTTTGCTTGCTCTGGAGCGCGGCCAGCCAACAGCAGTCCGCTATTGTGATAACAGTGTTTAACAAGAGGGCTACCTGTACGCTCTGTTTGGTGATGAAGGAAACGACGCAAAAAAAGCGGCGCTCAGACACCCTCAGCTCTGAGTCACCAGGCCGATATTATTTACTTCAATCATATCTGTTGTCAAAATATTAAAGCCTGTATTTACTCGGCTTACAGCACTTTTTTTTTCTTTCTTGAAACCATTGCAATATTGAGCCTCGCCCAATTTCATTGTAAATATTTGAGTGCTGTTGTATTGTGCATTGTTTCTTTGTGTGTGTGTGTGTGTGTGTGTGTGTGTGTGTTCTGTGAGTGCGTTCACTCATAAAATGATTTTTTAGCTGCCTGCTCAAACTACTTATTTAAAATGGGCTAAATCAACAGTTCTTGGGGCTAACTTTGAGACAACTTGATTGTTTTATGTTCAATCCACTTCAATTTGTAAAAACAATTAGGCAAGAGTAATTGATTTGTGTTGGGACAACTTACTTAGAAGCAAGTAAACCAATTGCCTTAAAAGCAACAAGTTGACTTTACAAAAATAATGTAAGTAAACCTATTGTAACTTGGAACCGTTAAGTTGACTTAAATTTTACAATTATGCAAATTGTACTCACTTTCTTAAATAAAAGTAAACTAATCACTTTTTCCAATACACCTTTATTATATTTGCCCCCCCAGCTTTTCTGTATCTAGCAAAATGACACAGTAAAATAAATCTGCTCTTCCAGACTCGAGTGTGTCTTCTAAATTCAATACAGGCTATAATTGTAGATTTTACAGACTCAATGAATAATTTGAAACTTACAAATTACAGTATCAGACAACTTGAAAATCTATAGACTATAGACAAATGTACTAAACTGAATGATAAGATGTGCAAATTAAACGTTCGATAGTTATATCTTTATGAAATGACATTGCTTTCTCACCACAATTCACTACTTTTTGATTTAGCAGCTAATTTGTAACTTGCACGATATCATTTGTACGTTTTGTTTTCATTTGCTAATGCCCCATTTTTGGTTGGGATCTGGTGGCTCTTCCCTTTTGAAAATTGTACGTTGCCATACGAATGAACGCATATGTATTTGTACGAACTAGCCATTAGTTTCCTTGCTAGATCAAGCTGGAAATGCAGTCACGAAACATTTACTGTAAAAAAAAAAGTTGATTCAACTTAAAAAGGCAACTTGCTGCAGAGCTTTTTGAGTTGACTGCACTTAAATCAAGTCAAGTGTAGTTCTTGGGTTAAAAGTTGTCAAATAAAACTGTTTAAAACTTATTTTTTTTCAGTGTTTATAGATAAAACACCTATTTTGTGTCATGAAATTGATATTGTGTGATCATGTGTATTAATTCGATTGAAAATATGCTGAAATGATTTGTTGTAACATAGTGTGAGTTTTCAAAATACACCAAATGCTTGTGTCCCAAATCAATTTAAAAGAATTGCAATACTTATAAAGCATGATCTTATTTTACATCCCTAATCCCGCGCAATTCCTAAACCCAACAACTACCTTAATAGCTATTAATAAGCAGCAAATTAACACCTCGTTGAGCCTAAAGTCAGAGTTTATGGTTTGTTAATGAGGATTGTACCTTAAAATTAAGCATGATCATACATTTGATTTTAAAAAATGAACTCAGTTGCTTTTGTCCATATTTTATCCACAATTGGGTTGAAATACCTCAGCAATTTTTTTACTTTAAATTTTTTTAGTGCTTTAAATTTGTATACGTGAAAAAAAATTAATTATTAAAATATTTAATTCAATTTATTAACTTTATATTTTTAAATTATGTATTTTAGTATTAATGTCTAGTATTAATACATTTAAATTAGTGTTATATAGTGTCTTGATCTTATCATGAGGTGAGAGTACAATTTTGTTCCTATAGGGAAACAAAATATATAATTATACCTTTAAAGGTTGCCAAATTGGTCCTTTACGGTACAATTTTGTACCCAAATGTGCTATAAAAGGTACTAAAATGTACCTTTCAAACCGAAATCTGGACGTTTGTACATTTATAGCGCATTTGGGTACAAAATTGTACCCTAAGGACCAATTTGGGACCTTTAAAGGTATAATTATATATTTTGTTTCCCTATATAGGAACAAAATTGTACCCTCAGCTCATGATAAGATCAAGACACTATCTAACACTAATTTAAATGTGTTAATACTAAACATTAATACTAAAATACATCATTTAAAAGTATAAAGTTAATAAACAAAATTGTACCTTCACTGTACCGTTTTTCTGACAGTGTATAGCAGGTCTGCAACACAGGATTTCACAAGTAAACACAACCTGCACTGTAAAAAAGTGAAAGCTTTAACACATTACTTCAGGTTGTTACAACTATACATGAATTAATTAATTTCCACTTAATGTATTATGGTTTTCAGTAATAAATAAGTTGGAATAACTTCATTCTTTCAGGTGTAATAAGTTAAAGTAATTTATTTAAGTTGATCCGATGAGAGTTTTGTTCCGTGAAATAAACACACTGTTAAAAAATGCAGGGTTTCACACAATTCCCTCATGTTGTTCCAACACAAATTGACTAAGTTAACTTAATCGTTTGTACAAATTCAAGTGGATTGAACGTAAAACAATTAAGTTGTCCCCCAAAAACCTTTGAATTGTGTTGTTTCAACTCATTTTAAATAAGTAGCAGCAAAAGTAAAGCTTTAAGCATACGTTTGCATTATCTAATAAACAGCTGCTATTAAAAAGCACATATAAAAGACAGCAACACAACACTAGAGATATGTGTCTGTGTGTCCTTCACTTACCACGAGTAGGATCCGCTGGCCTTCTGAGGAGCCATCCACTACATGTCATATATATATATTCCCTCTGAGACACACTGATTTACAGCGGTAACACTGAAGGGCCTGTAACCTGTCAGACACAACACACAGTACACAGATAATCAGAACACAATGTATGAACATCTCGCGCACACTATGCCATTAACTCATAAATCTTCAACCTCCAGTGGAGTGTGTGATAATGACACAGCGATGAGACATCATGATTTATTTGTCATAGACATATATTCTCCCACCATAAATAACAACAATACAGTTATTAATCCAGCTTTTTAATGGCTGAGGCAGTATAAAATTATATATGAATTTACCACATTTAACAGTTCTGTATTAACTTTCCTGTGAGAAAAAAATAAGAGAACTACACTCCAAAAAAAAAAGCATTTTGCTACGTGTAAAAATTACTTAGTATGTAAAATGAGCTGAAACAACACAATTCTTGAGATTTTTGGGGGTATAACTTAATTGTTTTATGTTCAGTCAACTTAAATTTAGTTTAATGCTTATGAGCTCAAAATTACTTTACTTTAAAAACTATTTTAATTTATATATAGTTTATAATGAGTCTTTATGTGTGTGTGTACAGTTGAAGACCCCCCCCCCCATGTGACTTTTTCATTATTTATTATTTTTTAAATATTTTCCCAAGTGCTGTTTAACAGAGATGATTATTTTGAAAATGTTATACCTAATTTAAGGCTTTCCTAATTTTTTTGGTTTACTAGGAAAGTAAGGCTAGTTATGCAAGTTATTGGACAACACTGATTTGTTCTGTAGACAGTCAAAAAAATTGTATATACATGTAAAATTGTGTAATATTGACCTTAAATTTTTTTTTTTAATGCTTTAATACCTGCCAAACTTAAAGAAAAAGTACATTTGAATAGCTATGGTTTTATTTTAGCTAAATACAATAACCCTGTTTACATTAATATATGCATTGACTCCAAAAATATATCTGGCCACTAAACCCACATGTACATTTAATATTATGAATATATTTAATAAAACATCCACAAAAGCACACTTTTCATTTCACCAAAAAAAATAAAAAATCTAATAGCAGAATATTAATCTAAGCTAATTATTGTTTTAAATGACTATTAAACAATAAACAGCGCGGTACAGTGTGATTCAGACATTAGAGAATCATGTTGGTAGTCAATGTTAATAACTTCAGCTTTGGCATAGAATAATGTAAACTGAAGGAAACCAAACGTCACATATTAAGTTCTGTGAAACACCAATTGGACAAATCTTTGCAAGACTGTAAGTGTTTTTAAGTAAAACATGCTAAGACTCTTCAATGTAAAAGCCAGTACGTTTAGGAAACTCAAATAATTCAAAAACAACAACAACAAACTATTGCCTTAAACCATTTAAGTTCAAAAATGAATATTTGAGTACAGTGAACTTAGTCAGTTTGAGTACACAAAACAAACCTTAAACCATTTAAGTTAAAAAACTAATATCTGAATATACAAAACCATTTAAACAAGGGAACTCAAACTATTCTAAAAAAACCAACAAATAAACGATTGCCTTAAACCTATTTAGGTTCAAAAACGAACATTTGAGTACAGTGAACTTACTCCATTTGAGTACACAAAACAAACAATCGCCTTAAACCATTGAAGTAAAAAAAAAACGAAAATTTGAGTCCAGTGAACTTACTTCATTTGAGTACACAAAACAAACAATCGCCTTAAACCATTGAAGTAAAAAAACCCCGAATATTTGAGTCCATTGAACTTACTTCTTTTGAGTACACAAAACAAACAATTGCCTTAAACCATTTAAGTAAAAAAAAGAAAATTTGAGTACACAAAACAATCGCCATTTAAGTAAAAAAAATAATAATATTTGAGTACAGTGAACTTACTTCATTTGAGTACACGAAACAATCGCCTTAAACCATTGAAGTAAAAAAAAAAACGAAAATTTGAGTCCAGTGAACTTACTTCATTTGAGTACACAAAACAAACAATCGCCTTAACCAATTAAATTCAAGAAGTAATTTTCGAGTATTGTGAACTTACTTCTTTTAAGTACACAAAACAAACAATTGCCTTAAACCATTTAAGTAAAAAAAGAACATTTGAGTACACAAAACAATCGCCATTTAAGTAAAAAAATAATAATATTTGAGTACAGTGAACTTACTTCATTTGAGTACACAAAACAAACAATCGCCTTAAACCATTTAAGTAAAAAAACGAACATTTGAGTACAGTGAACTTACACCATTTGATTACACAAAACAAACAATTGCCTTAAACCTTTTAAGTAAAAAAAGAAGAAAATGTGAGTACAGTGAACTTACTGCATTTGAGTACACAAAACAATCGCCATTTAAGTAAAAATAATAATATTATTTGAGTACAGTGAACTTACTCGATTTGAGTACACAAAACAAACAATCGCCTTTAACCATTTAAGCTCAAAAACTAATATTTGAGTACACAAAACAAACAAGTTCCTTACAACCTTTTAAGTTCAAAAATGAATATTTGAGTACAGTGAACTTACACCATTTGAGTACACAAAACAAACAAGTTCCTTACAACCTTTTAAGTTCAAAAATGAATATTTGAGTACAGTGAACTTACACCATTTAAGTACACAAATCAATTTAAGCACCGCAAAAAACAATAAGTTAAGGAAACTCAAATTTTTCCGCTGCACATTTTTCTCAGATGCTCTTAGTTCAGATGTTTTATTAGCACATTTCATGTACTGTACTATAACTTAGACTGTAACTATACTCACCTAAAATCTTTGAGTGACTTTTTTAGACAGTAGATGGTCCTTCAACAGTGACATTCGCATTAAACCGAACTGAATCAGTTTAAATATATCTAGAACTACAATTTACACCCCAAAATAATGACATTTTTGGTAAAACTTTAGAATATAGATAAACAAATAGGCTTTAATTAACACTTAACTAATGAACAGATAATCATGAGTTAGCGTTTGACTTAACCATTTATTAATGATTGCTAATGATTCTTATTAATAAATTAAGTAATTTATATTAATAGTTGAATCATAACGTATTAATTCCATAATAACTTATTGTATTAACTACACTCTAAAAAAAGTTGGGTTGTCGTCAAAGTTGGGTCATTACAAACCAGAATTTTTTAACAGCGTAAATTCATCAGATAATTACCACAACTGGCTAAAGCCATGCATTTCAGCAGCCTCGTTGTCAGTTTTAATTAATTATTAGCTAATCGTTTGGAATGACATGGTGTTAGGACTTTACTGGTTGAGGCACGTGACTGACTGAATAGCTCATTCAAAATCAATGACCATAATATTACTTAACAATTAGTTAACAGCACATGTGCCTCAACAAGTCACAACATAACGATCCCTTTACAAATCATTAGCTAATAATTAACTCCAGCAGACAACTGGAAGATGAAGTGCATATCTTGGACTCTTGGGAATAGATAGATTATGGGGCAGCATGGTGGCGCAGTGGGTAGCACAATCGCCTCACAGCAAGAAGGTTGTTGGTTCGAGCTCCGGCTAAGTCAGTTGGCATTTCTGTGTCGAGTTTGCATGTTCCCCCTGTGTTCGCATGGGTTTCCTCCGGGTGCTCCGGTTTCCCCCACAAGTCCAAAGACATGCGATATCGGTGAATTGGGTCAGCTAAAAGAATTGTCCGTAGTGTATGTGTATGAATGAGTGTGTATGGATGTTTCCCAGTGATGGGTTGCAGCTGGAAGGGCATCCGCTGTGTAAAACATATGCTGGATAAATTGGTGGTTCATTCCGCCGTGGCGACCCCAGATTAATAAAGGGACTAAGCCGAAATGAAAATGAATGAATGGATACATTATGATGCTAATAACAAAATGGTTACTTAATCTATGGTCATTTGTTGCGAATGTTCACTAACAAATGCTTGGGTATATTTATATAACATTTAGTTAGCCATCTGTTCATTAGTTAAGCATTATTTAACGTATATTAGTGCAACAGTACTGTAAAGTGTTACCAAATGTTCTTAAGTAACTTTTATAATTTGCCTTTCTAATCTTATATGAATATCTATTATCTATAGATAGAAATGAAGGTGACTTGGCTTTATTTGAATGTATATTAAGCATTTAATAACACATTAACATTTCTTCACACATTTAAAAGTAATTCTATAGTAGCTTACAGTAAATATTATATTGTTTATGAACAATACTATAGTAAAGTACTTGAATTAATCTGTTGTGGTAATTCTACAAATGCTACGGTCATACAACAACAACAACAATATAAAGAAATTACCTAATACTAGTTTTTAATTACCTAATACTGTAGAACTGTACATATTATACTTTGATACACCAAAGTTTACTATAGTAAAGTATACTACAATATTAAAGTATATCGGTTTACTGTAGTTATGTATGCCATTGTATGCCATAGCATTCATTAACATCCATTGTAAGCATTGCAAATACTATAATATGTATAGTACAGGATTATACACTTTACTATAGTTCAAAACACTATAATATTTACTACAAAATTCTATAGTATTTTACTATAATTTTGTCGCAAATATTACAGTGTTTTGAACTAAATGTATTATGCTGTACTGTATATATTATAGAGTTTACAACGCTTTGTTAATGAATTGTATTTGAGTCTGTTTATGAATATGCTTTATAGTGGCTCTTTAAGTTTTTCTTTCCTCAAACACCATTATTTTGAGTCTCTTTTTTATTTTAATTTTAATTTTTTTATTGTATTTGCTGAACATTTCCAGTCAAATGCATAACAAGTCTTACAATAGTACACATTTTAGCATAACGTGTGTAAACAAAGTAACAAAAAGGAAAGAAAGAAGAAAAATAAAATAAAGAACAAGAGTGAGTATACATAACATTAACCATAGAGAAGAGGAGGTTAGCTTTTTAAGTATATTCACAGTTCTGTTCGCTTTACGACTAGAAAGTCCTTTAAGAGTTTCAAAATACATTTTTAAATCAGCCTTGAAATGGAGGATGTAGGCTTCCTCTCCGACTATTTACACTTGTGTATATGAAACTTGCCTAATAATATCAAAAGATTTAACATAAACAGAAGATTCGTATCTATATCTTCTTTATCTATATAAAATATGACATCTCTTTTCTTAATAATAACTCTATAAACACTCAGTATATTAAATAGACATTCAACATCAAACCAGAAATTTCTAACATACATACAATCAAAAAACAAATGCATAAGAGTCTCAACATCCATTCCGCAAGAAAAAAAAACAGCTTAAACCAGCCTAGGCTGGTTGGCTGGTTTTAGCTGGTTGACCAGCCTGGTTTTAGAGGGGTTTTGGCAATTTCCAGGCTGGTTTCCAGCTATTTCCAGCCTGGTCTTAGCTGGTCAGGCTGGAAATTGACCAGCTAAAACCAGCTTGACCACCTAGCCAGGCGGGGAGCCCAGCCAAAACCAGCTATGTCCAGTTTAAACCAGGCTGGTCAAGCTGGTTTTAGCTGGTCATTTTCCAGCCTGACCAGCTAAGACCAGGCTGGAAATGGCTGGAAACCAGCCTGGAAATGGCCAAAACCCCTCTAAAACCAGGCTGGTCAACCAGCTAAAACCAGCCAACCAGCCTAGGCTGGTTTAAGCTGGATTTTTCAGCAGGGACACGATTCAGAAAGATCAACTTTATATCTCTTGAGAAACTGGTTGGTTGGATATATTATGTATAATTTTATGTAAGTAGATTTCACGGACTTTATTAGTGACACAGTGTTTGTTGTTATAAGTCCAGATCAAGTTCTGATTATTTTGAGTCTCTTCAAGGGAACAGATTGTGTTTGTGTGCTCAGAGCTGAAGCCACGCCCTCGCGGTAGCGGCGCGTTCGAGTCTCCTTGGAAACTCCAGGCGCCTGACGGGCGCGCACCGCTCGGGGCTCCAGACCTGATGCTCAGCGCCCGCGAGAGAGTTATGGAGGCTGAGGTTCGAGATCACCATGAATGACAAATATCACAAGGCAGCTCGGGATGGCTACCTCGATCTGCTTAAAGAAGCGACGCGGAAGGACCTGAACGCGCCGGATGAGGATGGCATGACACCGACCCTATGGGCGGCGTACCACGGCAACCTGGACGCGCTGCGGCTGATCGCAGGGAGAGGGTAAGACCGAGCCTCATGTCGCTCTTTTCATCAAAACCACCAACTGTTGATCTTACAGGTGTTTCGCCGGCATGTTTACGCTTCATGCGAGACGGAATTACGCAGGAATGAGCTCTGCTTGTCACTCCATAATTGTGGTGTCATGAAGGATGAGGATTTGATTAATAGTGTGTGAGGCACTCGCTGTTCTCCAGTTTACTTCCTTATTCCAGTTCTCACGATGTTTATGATGGTGTTGCACAAAGTGTGGCTCTATTAACATAATGCCAGAAATGGAAAGTTTTACTGTAAAACTTGAAAAAACAATAAATAAATGTTATTATTTTTACACACACACACACAGTCAGAATTATTAGCTCCCTTTAAAAATGTTTTTATTTTTTAAATATTTTCCAAATGATGTTTAACAGAGCAAAGAATTTTTCACAGTGTGTCTGATAATATTTTTTCTTCTGGAGAAAGTCTTATTTGTTTTATTTCGGCTAGAATAAAAGCAGTTTTTAATTTTATAAAACATTTTAAGGTCAAAATTATTAGCCCCTTTAAGCTATATATTTTTCCAATAGTCTACAGAACAAACCATCGTTATACAATAACTTGCCTAGTTACCCTAACTTGCCTAGTTAACCTAATTAACCTAATTAAGCCTTTAAATGTCACTTTAAGCTGTATAGAAGTGTCTTGAAAAATATCTAGTAAGATATTACTTACTGTCATCATGGCAAAGATAAAATAAGTCAATTATAAGAAATGAGTTATTAAAACTATTATGTTTAGAAATGTGTTGAAAAAAATCTCTTCGAAAATCTTCTCTCAGAAATTGTAGAAAAGAACAGGGGGGCTAATAATTCTGACTTCAACTGTATATATATATATATATATATATATATATATATATATATATATATATATATATATATATATATATATATATATATATACGTACAAATTTGAAGATTTTTCTGTAGAAGTCTATACAGTTTGTATTCATTTCCATCTTTTAACTAAATTAAAAGGCTTTTTATCTAATTGCAAAGTAAATATAAAACTTAATCAGCTCTTTGCTACTGAACTTTGCTAAAGTGCAGATGTTTTCTGCTCTTCAGATCTGAATGTACAGTATCTGAATGTTAAAATGTCCCTTTCCTTGCGAAAATTTGTTTTCTTACAGTAAATTTGTAGTAACCATGTCTGTTTGGCACATTGATTGATTCCCATTTATACAACTAAAGATTACTTACAAAAATAAATAGTTAAAAACCTTCTTTTGTTCTTTGATTATTTTTAATGTTAAACGACGACATTTTTTGGTTCTATTTGTAGTAAAACCATTTTTGATTGTCAGGGGAAAGGAAAATAGTCAGATATGATGAACAAGACAACTGCATTTGGTTGCATCATGAAACAGGAAAACCATGTAGGCTACTACTTTGCATATATAAACTTGGTAAAGTCAGAATTATTAAACCCCCAGAACTATTAACCACCCTGTTTATTTTTCCCCCAATTTTCTGATTAACAAGGAGAAAACTTTTTCAACACATTTCTAATCATAATAGTTTTAATAACTCATTTCTAATAACTGATTTCATTTATCTTTGCCATGATGACAGTAAATAATATTTGACTGGATATTTTTCAAGACACTTCTACACAGCTTAAAGTGACATTTAAAGGCTTAACTAGGTTAATTATGTTAAATATGCAAGTTAGGGTAATTAGGTAAGTTATTGTATAACAATGGTTTGTTCTGTAGACTATTATATATATATATATATATATATATATATATATATATATATATATATATATATATATATATATATATATATATATATATATATATATAGCTTAAAGGGGCTAATAATTTAGACCTTAAAATGGTTTAAAAAAAAGCTAAAACTGCTTTTATTGCCTTTTAAATAAATCAAATAAGACCTTCTCCAGAAGAAAAAATATTATCAGACATACTGTAAAAATTTCCTTGCTCTGTCATTTGGGAAATATTAAAAAAAATAAAAAAATCAAAGGGGGGGGGCTAATAATTTTGACTTCAACTGTATATGTATGTGTGTGTGTGTGTGTATATGTCACTGTAGCTCACTGAAAAGCCTGCAGTTAGCAGCAGCAAGGTCATAGGTTCGATTCCCTGCTAATTCATGGACTGTTTAAAAATGTATACCCTCAATGCACTTTAAGACATCTATACAGTACTAAATGTGCTGCTTTGTTGAGGCCCTCATTTGCTCGCAGTGTCATTTGAGTTGTTTTAGGACCAACAATGCATTAACAGTCCCACATCCCGCTCTGTTATTGCTGATGATAGAGCACAGATAAAAGCCAACACACAAAAGCTTTCATCAGAGCTGACCTGATTTCCTCGCAGGACCTACAGGCCCTTCACAAAAGCGGTTAATTGTCAGAAGTTCTCCCGCTCCCCACACAATCCCGAATGGGTAACCGGACTGCCTGAGCACTGAAAGCCGCTCGCTATCATGCGATCGCCTTCACATAAAGCAAAGCAAGCATCTCATTTCTATGCTTAGAGCCAACTTATGCCCATGTACACATAGGGATTCAGCAATTAATCCCCTCATTTGGGTGTTTCTTCTCTGTGGTGATTAAGTCAATGGCACTGATGGATCCCTGAAGCATGATTTCCCACGATAACTTTGCAGAAATGGGTTTCTATAGAGGTCGTTCGGTACATGAGAACAAAATCCGGCTCATCCTGGATTAGCTATTAGAAGTCGTTAAGAAGTAATGATGATAAAGTGATGGTAAAAATAGAAACGACAGTATAAATAGGCATTTATGGGTGGTTGGGATCATATAGCAGTCATTGTCAGGAGATAGCATATGCTATTATATAATACTCCTGTTCCAGTCTGTTTAAAAATGTCATATTTCTTATAGTCTGACAGTATTAGTAGGGTAAAAATGACAATTCATAACTCACAATGCTAGACAACTGCAGTGCTGTCTTATTATATAGCATGGGATAAGAGTCTGTTTTATAGGGCAGTAAATGTATATGATAAATATATGTGGTGGCATGCCAAAAATCAAGGTCAGGCAGGTTAGTGGGTCATAATCCAAATTCTGGCTTGATCCAGTACAGCACACACAGCTCACTAAGCTAACTGTGAAAACCTTGCAGCTTTTCTCATCCATAATGCACCACTGCAAGGCTTCACCTGTCAGCCATCAAATATTCATCAGGCTCAGCTAGCAATAGTTGCAGAACACTGAAAGACACAGCCGCACATTGTCACTATATTGCATGAATATGTATTTAAAATAATTATCTTTTAAATGTTTGCATTTAACAAAGAGTTCAATGTAAGAAGAAGAAATGAACTCTTACTCTAAAGGCACCAATTCTATTGGAGTTTAAGTCACCCTGTATAAAAGGGATGTATATCTAGGGTTATTCTAAGTTTAGTTGCAAGTGTTCCAGTAATCAAATGCATAAGGCATCTTATAGGCATATGGAAATTTGATTAAAATAGGAAGTGCAGTTATACTCTTTATGCGTTTGTATATATTCCAACACAACAGATTTGACTAATAGTGTGCTAATAGCTATTAGCTGCTATTTTTCGATCCAGATTTGGGCCAAATATGGACAAAAACCCAACCCAACCCAAACCCTGGGTAATTTCTTTTAATTAAATATTTGTTTTTAAATAAAATGTTAACCTAACGGTGTGTTTGTCCATAAGTGACCCAAATTTGAGGTAAAACAACCCAGCATTTTTAAAAGCTATGGTCATGCTTTGTTTTGATGGTCTATTTCAGGCATGTCCAAGCTCGGTCCTGGAGGGCCGGTGTCCTGCAAAGTTTAGTTCCAACCCCAATCAGACACACCTGGGCTAGCTAATCAAGCACTTACTAGGCTTTCTAGAAACATCCGTGCAGGTTTGTTGAGGCAAGTTGGAGCTAAAATCTGCAGGACACCGGCCCTCCAGGACCGAGTTTGGACACCCCTGGTCTATTTGTTGAACTGAAGTTACATTGCATCTACATGCCAACTAATTCTCATTAGACTATAAGTAGACTGTTAAATTGGGATTAGGGTTAGTGTAAACTGACATGTACTTGCAAAGTTGTCTTATAGTCAGTTAAATGTCTGTTGAAGTAGCAGTGTCAGCAGATATTAAGCAGACGGTCTACTAATACTCAAATGGACCATCAAAATAAAGTGTTACCCAATCTATTAATTCATAAATTAGTTTCTTACTTAACGAGGTCTATGGTTATGTTCTGAGCACAGGAATTCGGTGTTACATCACCTGCGCAACTCTACCATTCCTCCTAGTAAGAAGACACCCAGAGAGTGACCTCTTATTCAGACGCTGATCAAATTACAGATCCAGTGCCCGGGATCAGCATTAACAGAGATGATCCTGGATTACTGGCTTAAATGAGAAAACAGAGAGTAACATTTGCTTTATGAGATCGTATGGGTGGTTATAAACCACACCTGTTTGCCCTTCTTATGACATTTGAGGATTTTAGACACAGCAAGTTTTCATTTCATAGATTCATGCATTATTTACTAGCCTTCGCGGATGACAAGCCAGTGCTGAAAACATAATCAAAAAATCATGGGATTGCCAGCGTGGTCTCAGCTATTTTGGGGATATAATACAAGTGATAATGTCAGCTGAGACGAGCTGTGTCCAGTTTCACCTAGCACATGAACTTGTGAATTGTGTTGCCATGTTATGTATTAAATATAACTTAGATTATATCTGAGTAGATGTTTCACTGTTAAATGCCATGTCTGACATGGACCTGTCATGGATCTATTACTTTCAGGGGGAACCCAGATAAGTGTGACATATGGGGAAACACGCCACTTCACTTGGCTGCTTCCAATGGCCATCTCAACTGCCTGTCCTTCCTGGTGTCCTTTGGTGCCAACGTGTGGTGCCTGGACAACGACTACCACACCCCTCTGGACATGGCTGCCACCAAGAACCACATGGATTGCGTACGCTATCTGGACTCTATCGCGGCCAAGCAGACAGCTCTCAATCCCAAGCTAGTAAGCAAACTGAAGGACCGGGCCTTTCGGGATGCTGAACGGCGCATGAAGGAATGTGTAAAACTGCAGCAGAGGCACCGGCGGCGCATGG
This sequence comes from Danio aesculapii, assembly GCF_903798145.1. Classification (NCBI taxonomy): domain Eukaryota; kingdom Metazoa; phylum Chordata; class Actinopteri; order Cypriniformes; family Danionidae; genus Danio; species Danio aesculapii. The sequence goes on along the minus strand of NC_079437.1, from coordinate 56,624,809 downwards.
AGCGGAAGTTTCAGAGAGAGGCAACAGAAGCATCAGTTTCTGATGCCATGAGCTTCTCCAGCTACGCCAGCAGCACCTTGAGTCGCAAGTTACACCACTTCAACACTGCCACTAGTGTGCCATACTCCCAGGTTAGATTGCTCTCCTTACATATTTGATGTTTGGTTACTAGTAGGGATGCACCAAATTTTCTGGCAAACATTATTCTTATAATGGACATTGAAAGTGTTGTGCTATGAAACCCATTCATTTCAATGGCTTGCAATGTCCAGACCAAAGCGCAGGAGCAGTAGAGTGCACCGGTTTCAGCCGAGAACTTTAATTTCTGAGCACTTCTAGTTACAAGCCTCAATTACTGAATTTGTGTTGTTGTTTTTTTTACCAATTTATTGTTCTAGGCTACTATCCATGCCACAGCCAGGGGGAAAACTAAAATCCAGAAGAAGCTTGAGAAGAAAAAGCAAGGTGACGGGACATTTAAGATTTATGAAGATGGCAGGAAAAGCGTCCGCTCTTTGTCTGGTTTACAGCTAGGCAACGACGTCATGTTTCTGAAGCAAGGTACGTACGTTAACCCTAAAGACCGGTCTCGTCGCAACATACGTGACATGTTCCCCAGTGACAACGAGGATGCCATCTCACGTGCCATCAGTGAACCAGACCTGCACGGTCAAGATGTGGACTACTCTGAGATCAGCACTGACTCAGGCCACGACTCGCTCTTCAACCGGCCTGGCCTGGGCACAATGGTTTTCCGTCGCAACTATGTGAGCGGTGGACTTTTTGGCATTGGTAGCAGAGATGAAGGCAGCCTGGCCGGCAGTGAACGGGTTGATAATGTGCGTCTCCAAAATCGGATGCACCCCAGTCTGGATGACGACAGCATTGGAAGTGCCCATAGCCTGCAGGAGAGGAACATTCAGGAGCTGCCTTGGGATGAGGTGGAGTTGGGTCTGGATGATGATGATGAGCCCGACACTAGTCCACTAGAAGTGTTCCTGGCCACGCAAAGCATGAACGAGTTTATTCCTATCTTAAAAAGAGAGAAGATCGACTTGGACGCACTGTTACTGTGCTCAGACGATGACCTTAAGGGTATTCACATCCCCTTGGGGCCCCGCAAGAAGATCATGGATGCCTGCATGCGCAGACTGGAGACATTAGAGGAACCGGGCTCCATAGAAGACACTGAGATGTGAAGTTCTTGCCTTAATGTCTGTTTTTACCTCAGTGAATGTTGAAGAATAAGCAAGTTTACAGGCTAGAGTTTGTGCCATGTTTCTTTGAAGATGGCAAAAGTTGCATTGTCAACATTTGGCCAACACTGTAGAGAAACTAACGAAATAGAAACCTAAACCAGAGGTGTCCAGTCCTGCTGCTAAAGGGCTACTTTCCTGCAAAGTTTAGCTCCAGCACAGCTGTCAGGGTGTTTCTAATGATCCCGAAGATCATAATCAGCTGGTTAAGAGTGTTAAAATGGGGACCATCCATGAGCAGGACTGAACCCCCTGAGGTAAATGAACCTTTAGGGGGCATTTACACAACATCACTAAAAACACATTTTTTAGAAAATTATATTGTTATTTTCACTGTCTAAACTTGGTAAACATGCAGTTATATGTGAACATGTGAGTTGGAGGTTCACACAGGGGCGTACGTCCCCCGCACTTTTAGGGACAGACCATTTAGAAACAGGTGATTAAAAATGTAAACCTTTGGATTTCATACAGCTGCCCCCCCACACACACACACACTTTTAAAATGTCCACTACACCCCTGGGTTCACACTACAGGTGTACACAAATACTTGAATGACAATTTGACTGAAAGAGTGCAAATGTGACCCTGGACCACAAAACAAGTCACAAGGGCCAATTTTATGACAATGAGATGTATATAACTTCTGAAAGCTGAATAAATAAGCTTTCCGTTGATGTGTGGCTTGTTAGGGTAGGACAATATTTGACAGAGATAAAGCTATTGAAAATTTGTCATTTGAGGGTTTAAAAAATAAGTTGTTCAAATGAGGTTCTTGGCACAGCATATTATTAATCAAGTTTTGATGTATTTACTTAATCTTTACTTAATATCCTAATGATTTTTGGCACAAAAGAAAATAAATAATAATTTTGACTCATAGCTCCAGTTTATTGTTGGCTATTTCTACAAATATACCTGTGCAATTTAAGACTGGTTTTGTGGTCCAGGGTTACATTTATGCACATGCCCATAATAGTGTTATTATGCCTGGCTTGGCATCCAGATATACACATTTTAGTCATTTTGACAAGGTGGTTTTGTGAAGGCTAAGCTTTTCAAAAACAAAAGGGAAAACCTTTTAGTTTTTAGTGCATTGTTGTTTAGTAAATGTACCCTAAATCTAACAGAGAAAACAATCAATGCATAAAGAATCTCTTGTAGTAACACAATAGCGGTTTTATAATAGTGCTTTATAGTGGACCAATGTTGCTAAAAGACTATATTACCTCTCTAAATGACACAAACAGCGCAATATACATAAAAATGGTAATTCAGTTCAAAATGTAATGATTATCATGTGTCATGTGGCAAACACAGGGAGCGAAAATGAGGTCACATCTCATTACATGCACTCTTATAATACTTCTGCCCCCATGGGGCATAAATCTCAGTGCCTGTGCTATCCGTGCCAGCACATTTCTATACAAAATGTCATTTAAGACATAACATGTTGTATATAATTTGATAAGTTCCTTGTAATACTTGCAAAGTTGGTGTATGCTACACAATATGGCAGCAGTGCTATTCTTAATAAAACACATTCGAATGATGTATTGCTGTATTCTTCTTGTAGTTGGGCAAGTGAATTGTGAGTACAAATGCTGAAATGTACAGTAAATGTGTTAACAGAATCTGATGTCTATATGTAGTGTAAAAGTCTTTATCTACAACAGGGGTCAACATGCTTGTTCCTGGAGGGCCGGTGTCCTGCAGAAGTTAGCTCCAAACTACTCAAACACTCCCGAACAACCTGATCGTTGCTGTAACTGAAATTGCTACCCTCATTCATTATCACCTACATTAGTTCACTAAAAAGTCCACTTAAATTAGTGAATGAGAAAGATTGAGTAAACTGGAGCGCTGAGGAAACTGAGGGATGCTGATTTGACTGCGCTTTGCTGGTTGATAAATTAAAATTAATAAATTAAAATAAAAATGTCGACTCTCTTGATAGTTTTTAGTACTTAGCATGCGGTCTATTAGCAATGAAACAAAGAATTTTGATAGCGTTTCATTTTAAAAACGTTAATTTAACAATTAAATAATTGTTTGTTTAAAAAGTACACAGATAGGATTCCGCTGTGGACGCCATCTTGTGGAAGTTAAAAATTCATTCGATGTGTGAACTCTCACAGCGCATTATGGGTATTCTCAAGCTGTTGAGTGTACAGCTGTGTCTGAAATCATCTGCTACTCAGTAGGTACTGCATTTGAATTTAAATGTACTTCTCGAAAAGTGTGTTCTATACAGTATGAATACTACTTCCGCCATTTTGTCATGATCATGTTGTGCCGCTTCACTCCCATTCATGAATTCTGTCACTGTGCATCATGTGATAGTGAAGCATCCATCAGAATCTTGCCAGAAGTAGTAGGTCATCTGAGTACTTCTTACATACTGTTTTTCGAATTCTATGAATTCTGACATATTACTTAGCTTGCATACTGTTTTTAGTGTATTATTTAGAATGGAAGTATGCAATTTCAGACGCAGCCTACGACAGTTGTACACTTGTTATTGCTGAGCATTGTAGGATTGATTGAGCAAACTTTAGAGCGTCCAATATGGTTTTGGACACCACTACAAATGGCTGCTACCTCAAATAGTGTCTATTTAAGGCCTTGGTATACTTCAAACGAAATGACGCCATTTTGAAAAAAATACAGCCGCCGCGAACTTTGTTTTGAGTCTGTTTCGAAGTTTGAAACAGCTCATCAAAGCAAACTTTTTGGTGGAGTCCGCTTTGGTCCTAAACACCTTTGGGCTACCATTGGTCTGTGACAATTATGGAATCAGTGGGTGTGTCCTGGAACGCCTCCTTTTTTGACGTTTGGATTCAGAGTCACACACTGAACGATAAGCTCAACTGCACTGATCATCGTCTGATAAAGTTCAATTCACTGTCTGTCCACGGCAAGTAGAAAGCAATGTGGTGTGCCGAGGCTGTTTGCTCTATACTTGTATGGAACTGTACATTTCTCATAGTCGCCGTTGTTGTGTTTGGAGCGTCGGAAGGTTACAGTATATCATCACTCAGCCTTTTCAAGCATCTTTTTAGACTCAAACGAAGAGCTTAATTTGAAGTATACTGTGGCCTTTAACGGCATAGAGAGAGATTTTGGATACTGCCATTGTCTTTGTGAAATCTAAAGATGTGTTTGATCAGGGTTGGAGATAAACTCTGCAGGACACCTGGAAGAATCGTGTGCCGCATGATTGAGTGAGTTGATGCTGGAGATTTAACACGTGGAGCGTAGCTCTCGTTAACGCTGAGTCATTTAATTTATCAGCAATCACTTTCCTGAAGTCTATTGTCAGTAAGCAGTAAGCACATGCACAGGTCTGCAGCGAAGCACGTTCCTGAAAGCCCGCCTGCGCTTACGTCAATATTTATTAACAGCCATCTTTTATAATGTGTACATCAACTTTATTTATAATGGCATTTGTTGATATCTATTAAACTCATTATCTTGGAGGTTTGTTTGTCTTTGTCATCTGATTATATATTTTTTGTAAAGATATTTCACGTGTTAACCATTAAAGTGAACAACAGTCAATCTGGGTAAATCTAGGTAAGTATTAATGTATCTGTTTGTGCAAAACTGCTGTACAGGGCAGCACATGCAGCTTTTATTATGGTGGCTTGAAAAGCCAGCATATTGTTATCTATCTTAAACTTATTATTATTATTCTTCTTCTTCAACATGCTAATTCATGCTAGAAACATGCTAATAACATGCTAATTCATGCTAGAAACATGCTAGTAACATGCTAATTCATGCTAGAATCATGCTAATAACATGCTAATTCATGCTAGAAACATGCTAGTAACATGCTAATTCATGCTAGAATCATGCTAATAACATGCTAATTCATGCTAGAAATATGCTAGTAACATGCTAATTCATGCTAGAAACATGCTAACATGCTAATTCTTGCTAGAATCATGCTAGTAACATGCTAATTCATGCTAGAAACATGCTAGTAACATGCTAATTCATGCTAGAAACATGCTAGTAACATGCTAATTCATGCTAGAATCATGCTAGTAACAAGGTAATTCATGCTAGAATCATGCTAATTTATGTTAGCAACTGCCTAGCAACCACTCATAATACTTTAGCAACTGCCTAGCAACAACCTAGCAACGCCTTAGCAACCACTCAGAACACCCTAGCAACCACCTAGCAACACCTTAACAATGACCTAGAATACCATAGCAACCGCCTAGCAACAACTTAGCAACCACCTAGCAACCACTCAGAACACCCTAGCAACCACCTAGCAACACCTTAGCAACCACCTTGCAACACCTTAGCAACCGCCTAGCAACACCTTAGCAAGCACTTAGAACAACCTAGCAACTGCCTACCAAGAAACATGCCAATCTATACTAGAAACATGCTAACATAAATGTACTTATCTATGCCGACTGTTTCAAACTTCATAAAAACTGCTTGAGTTATTTACACTTTAAAACGACTTCAAACTTTTAGACTCGGCTTTTCAAGCCACCATAAAGTTTGTCCTCAAACTTTAATATCTAGTTAATGCAAGTGTGATTTCTCACAGCAGGTGATTTTGAATCTTTTGGACCTCCAAATATGCTCATCCTTGTGTGAAGGACTCCTGAAACGTTAAAGGTACCTCATAATAAAGATAATATATTAAAAATCATATTATAAATGTGTCTAATATACTATTTAGAGTACTATTTATTTATTATTACACATTTATTTGATTTTATGAAGAGAGTCATAATGTTAATTTTAACATAAATAGCATTTCTTTAATATTTTGTGTATTTTTAATTTGATATATTTATATAGTCTATTCATTTTTTAATTTTTATACTCATTGGATTATTTAAATCTAAATTTGATTTGTTTGTTTCCTTTATACCAGTGTGTTATCTTAATGAAATGTTTGAATTTTATTAATTATTATGAAGTCATTATTTATGAATGTACAGTAATATTAAAATTGGACCGACAGTACACAGAGGATAGATTTCTTTGAAAATGGAAAGTGATGTTGTGGCAACAAACCTTTCATATGGGGTTATGTGAGCCTTGCATTTGGACATGGTATTATTTATAATAGGGAAAAGTGAAACATTCACAAGACACTAAAAGCACACATAGGATGACTGTAAAGTATTTAACAGGTCAACTGTTGAGATTTTAGTTTCAAACATACTATAGAAAAAGCAAACAAGAGCATTGCAATGTTACCTCCCTCTCTCTGTCTTTCAAATTATATTGTCTCTTAAATGTAGTGGTTGCATGTTGCCAGATTGTAGGATCATGCTACTTCAGTATTGAAGGGATGCTTGAATTAGTCCTAATGTTTTCAATACGCTTTCATCTTACAATTATTGCTTCAGTTCAATTTCAGAAAACTCATTTACTGTAACACGATGGAGGGAAAGTATTATTTCTGAGATGTACTAGTTTATATTCATATATATATATAACCTCCATTTAACTAAACTGCTTAGGAGTGATTGATATGATCCAAAATGATGAGCTAGTATTTAAGTATTTAATCTACAAACCTAACCCTGAATAGGATATAGCATAAATATAAAATTATTAGAGCCAAAAACTCAGACATTCATGCCTTTAATTTATTTATGAAGAGAAACCTGATTATGTGGTATAGAATTTCAGAAAATACAGCATGTGAAAACTGAAAACTTCCCATTACATCATGAGACTAACCAAATAAAACATTTTGTGATTCGCTTGTGCAGATTTGAACATAATATTTATCATTCTGCCCCTTCACAAGGACATTTTTCGTCTTTAAGATTTAATTCTGCTTATTTTGTCCCCACATCCCCCATCCAATTGTCTGAAACTACACCTTTCATCCATTGAAATCGGTTTCATCATAAACAGGATTCACGAAATGCACTCCTGATTTGGTTAGGACGACGGAGTTTACTGTCTCTGACCCATATAGCTCAGGTTGTTCCGGCATCATAGTGGGCTTGTCAAACATGGGGTTGTCAAAGCCATGGTCCATGGGGCCACCCAGTTCCCCAATGTCACTACCGTTCCTCCATTTGCTTAGTGAGGGGATGCTAGGCATTCTTGGTAACTTAACAACACCCCTTCGATAGAGGAGAATAAAGCCTGCAAATAAACCGAAAATAAGCAGGCACCCCAACACTGCACCGGCCACAACCCCTGCACTGTTTCCAGCCACGTCACTGCTGCTCGCCCCAGATGACGCCTGGAACTCCGCACTGCTGATGCCAACATTTGAGCCATGGTTGTGCACGTCCTTCATTATGTCCCGAGCAAGAGCCTCAGCCAAACTCCCAGATTCCTGTCCGGATTTCTGGTCCAGAAGCAGCACCTGAATCTCCTGAGTGGCTCCGAAAGGAATCACTCCCAGAAGCCTCTGCTCTTTGGACACTTTCGACATGGCCATCTGTGCAGATTTGTATTTGTCCGTGTTGAGAAAGAGGTGCTGGAGACGCTGGCGGTACGACTCAAAGTTGAAGCTCGAAGAGAACTGAACGTAGACAAGAGCGCCACAAACATTGCAGCAATGTCCCAGTGCATGCAGGGGTTTCTTGCACTCGAGCGTATCGCACTTCACATTTGCACAGATCTTGTCACGATTCCTAGAGTTATCGCAGATGCAGCCTGAGATTTCACCACATCCTGAACCGCTGATGCTAAGGGACGCGGTGCCATGAAACTGTAGCTTGCCAGAACTGGAAGACAGGTACTGAGAAAACTCAGAGCTGCTGGTGAACTTTTTTCCGAGTACAGAGACACTCTTCACAGGCACATTATGATCTGATGAAATCTCCACACGGAATGAGGTGGCATCTCGAAATACAACATCGTCATTTTGGCATGGGACACTCTCCTCATGGACTGAAAACTGGTATGTACCTCTGTGCAGGTCGTCAATAGTGGTCGCAGCCACCCACAGTGAAGGGTCGAACCATTTCAGCGATTCAGAGTCTTTAAATTGAGCCGTCCCCCCAGATCCACAGCCAGGATCTCCACCTTCTCGCACAGTAAACCCAGCGCCAGACGCCAGAATCAGTTCTCCATCCACAGGCAAGCTCATCCCGGTAATAGTGTGAGCTGTTTCTACATACACCGACACTTTTCTGTTCGCTAAAAACTCCACTTGGTCATTCCCGCAGGGTACAGACCCTTTGTCCCAGTTGGTTGCATTCTCAAAATTAGTGTCTGGAATCCATTGCTTGTAAAGTGCATTAGCAAAGGGTGAAATGCAAAAGAAAAGCAGAACGTTGTGTCCAAGAGCCATCATGAGAGGAATGGGTAGAAGAAAAACAGAGCGACCTTTGGTCTGCCGCTGATGGTTCGACTGTCACATGAGCGCTCGTGATTTAACTTAGTGAAAAATTCACAAGAAGCTGTTTTGTCAGTAAAACATCTACTACAATGACACTAAAAGCAGACGTTTGGATGACTGTAAAGCATTTAATAGACCAGCTGTTATGCCTCCATTGCGTAATTTTGTCTTGTCTTTCATGAAAACATGATATAGCAAAAGCAAAAAAAAAAAGGTATTGCAACATTACCTTTCTCTCTGTTTCTCTCTCTTTGTCTCTCAACATGTTTCCCCTTAAAGTTGGCATGAAATCAAAATGTACTTTCCTTAATTTATATGTATATTATTGTGTGTTGTGCTCCAAAGAGCCAATTGGTTCCCGAAGGAAGAAATCATGAACTGCCATTATTTTATCTTTTCAGAAACCGTTTCAAGTGGATGTACATCATGATAGCGAAAAAAGTAAAAACTTTTGTTTCATGCCGACTTTAAATGTAGTTTCTCAATGTTGCCAGATTGTAATACCATGCTACTTAAGAATATATCAACATAGGCTCATTATGAAAACGTAGTCTTATATATGTTTCTGGAGACTGCAAATTATGTAGCCAGAGGTACGTATGGCTGCGTTTAATTTATTTTTAAACAAACGCTACGGGGTGGTGTGACGCCATTCCTTTTCGCGCTTACCAGCTGACCGCTTACTTCGGTATAGACGGCTTTCCTGCTGTAACCAGTTTGTCCTGTTAGCTCGCCATGTATGTCGGCGGACTTGAGACGCAGAGAGAAATTGACCACGATGACGTGGTTCGAGTCAGGTGAAGAACGATGTAAAAAATTTAAAATGAAATAAAATGAACAAGTAAATATCAGGGTGAGATTTTACTGAGAATGCGGTAAAATCTGAAAACACGGTAAAAATCAGACGAGGGCTTTTCTTTTTCTGGATTACTTTTGTAAATTGTTGGTTGGGTTTAAGGAAATGGGTGGGCGGGTCAATCAATAAAATTGGTTGGGTTTAGGGAAGGAGGAGGGTGGGTCAGTCAAATGGTCGGTCAGTCAGTCAAACAGTCAGTCAACAGCGGCCTCTGGCGGGTTTATGCGAGAACAGCAGGCACAAATGGCACTCGCGAGAGAAATTTGAGATCTCAAAAAGCGTGCACAGCGGCCTCTCGGGGATTCGCCAAAACAAAAACTGCAAATTAAAACTAACCTCCTGGGCTGTATTTCGCGGTCTCCAGAAATGTATATAGAGGTACGTTTTCAGAATGAGTCTGAGTTGGAATATATACAGTGGTACTGAAGAAGGGCACTCTAAATAGTTTCCACCATTTTGCTACTTTTACCACACCACTGACCCCTGAATTACACCGGTTTCTCTACAATGTCTTTACCCAAAGACGTCAGCAAACCCAAACCTGCTAAATGATGGACAGGAAAATGTTGTTTTGCTGTATAGTGTAGTGTTTATGCAAGTTTTTAATAAATAAATAAGCAAGTAAGCAAGCATCTAAAAGGATAATCATACTGTAAAACATTTCAAGTTGGTTTAAATTAGACATGAGTCAACTCAACTTAGAGATCTTCTTTTTTCAGCTCTAAATGTTGCGTGTATAAGTTATTTAATGATTATTTGTTTCAGCTTCATTCTCTGAGTAATATAAGCTCATAAAAAATGCGCTCTTCACTGGACTTAATGACATATTCACATTTTACTAAAACAAATTCAACACTGTGCAAGCTTTCTAGTTCTAAATTACAACTGACTTCGGTCACAGCCTTAGAGGAGTTCAACTAAAATAAAACACACTAAATCTGTCAAAAGCTAAGCAGAAAATCATTAAACAGCTTCACAAACAGCATCAGCAGCTTGACTTATTACTAACCTGTTTGAATTTATTTCTGCTAGAAGCCTACAAAAGTCTTCAATCACATTTATTGACAACTAAATGTTTTAATTTTACGTAAAAAGTTTGGTCCAAATTCAACAGTTAAACTGCTTGAGGATATCGTTGACAATTCTAACTCTATTATTTATACAGATCAATTAAGGAACTAATATTTAGACAACTACTGTAAGTAGGTCCGGTGGTTCATTCTGCTATGGCGACCCCTGGAATAGAGACTAAGCCGAAGGAAAATTAACAGCGTTGAGCAGTATGTAAATGATTGTTACTTTAGTTAAAAACTATCCGCTTGTTAAGTGTGATATCACACAAAGCGGCTTCCGCGTCCAATCGCTATATCAAACTGTATGGGAGACTCATCAAATGTACTCACTATTTACTCCACCCTTCACTTGTTTCAAACATTTATGAGTTTTTTTTTTTGATGGTATTAAAACAAGTGAAGGGTGAGTAAATAGTGAGTACATTTTAATCTTTGAGTAAACTGTCTTTTTAAGGCCAGCGACTGTGTGAACATTTCAATATTTCAGAGTTTAAAACATCCGGACTCAAGAAATTTTTTGCAACTTTAATAAAGATGAAATAATATACAAGGAAGACTATGCCGTGTTGATTATTCAAGATCTGTACCTGAATAGTGAATACCTGAAAACTATCATTCACTTTTGTCTTTACTATATTTTATTCATCTATGCTTGTAATTTATTTGTTATTTCAAGAGTTCACACTTAGCTGATGATTCATCAAAATCTTGTTTGGCATGCTGTCCCGGGAGAGAGCCCGGAGAACCCGGGGAAAACCCACGCGGACACGGGGAGAATATACGAACTCCTTACAGAAACACCTACCGACCTGGCAGGACCAGGGCTGGCAGTGTTCTTGCTGTGGGGCTAACAGTGCTAACCACTGGGCCTCCGTGCCGCCCGATCTATAGTGAAGGAGGAGAATGGGGAGGAAGGGGGGTTTCTTCCAAACGAAGATAAAGTGGACTGAAAACTGTGGTTATTTATAGTAGCTTATGGCTCATATGATTGGATGGTACTGATTAGCTTAATACGAGACCGGCTGTGATAAATCATAAGCATGTGATCCTCTCGAAATTAGTTTATAAATAAACCTCACTTAATATTCGAGATTCACTCCCCTACAAAATCCCCCCAATCAATCCAAATAAACTTAAATCATCTGGTGAAATTGTATTCACATCGCAATATACATCCCATACAACCCTAATTCAAGTATACAGATATTTGTTAAACTAATTTCCATGAATTTTCCAAAACTTTGTGGGGTTTTCTGTTTTTCCAAACTTTCCCAGGCCTGGAAAACACCATCTCAAAATTCCATGACTTTTCCAGGTTTTCCATGACCGTATGAACCCTGTATAATGCAAATATGCATTTTACATATAGTTTTGTTTATATATACAACTGGATTTATGTGGAAATTGTGTATTATGTATTTGAACTACATTATGGCTCATAACACACAAATGTCAACAGTGTTATCAACAAGCTCTGTGATAAAGGGATGACAATAAGACACGATGATAATAAGTTATTATAAATATTAGCGTCACTATTTTACGTAAATAACGTCATATTGTGTAAATCTGACCAGACGACAAATGGAATGTTCAGAAGCCATTACTCATCTCAAACTCAACAAATCTCCTGGCGTGGACGGCTTATCTTCTGAGTTTTATAGATAATTTGCAAAACAGTTTGCTCCCTTCCTTTCACAAATGTTCACAGAATGTAATTTAATAGGCTCTCTCCCTCCTACATATACACAAGGTCTTATTACATTGCTCCCAAAGCCCAAAAAAGATGTTCTTTTCCTTGATAATATGCGCCCTGTATGTCTTCTTAACAATGATCACAACATTTTAGCTTTAATTTTTGCTAAGCGTCTCTAAAGAGTAATTGATTCTATAATAGATGAATCTCAGTGTGTTTTTTTTTTTTACCAGGGAGGCATATTTCCAATAATATTAGACTGGTGTTAGATATAATTGATTATTCAGGCCTTATTGTTGATGAGAGTTTTACTTTGTTTTTAGACTTTTATAAAGCCTTTGACTCTGTGGAGCATATTTTTCTTTTTCTTGCTTTGGAAATATTTGGTTTTGGTCCTTTTTTTATTAAATCAATTCGAACACTTTATGCTAATGCAAACTGTTCTATTAAACTAAAAATTTCCAGATTTGATTTGCAGCGTGGAGTTAGACAAGGCTGCCCTATTTCACCATATTTAATTTTCTGAGCTGGGCAACTATTCATCTCAAGGCAAGCTCTGTGCAAGGTATCAATATTGCTGATAGGCAGGTCTTACTGAGTCAACTTGCAGACGATACTACACTATTTTTTTTTTAAATTCATCTCAAATCCCTTTAGCTGTGACAATCATCAGTTTATTTTCTCAGGCTTGCATTTAAATATTAATAAATGTGAGTTATTGTCAATAAAACATTGCTCTTTGCCAAGTATAGATGGCATTCCAGTGAAAGACAAGGTTAATTATCTGGGCATTGTTTTAACAAAAGATATGAAGAACAGATGTGCAGATAACTTAACTTAGATAAACTAAATATGTGGTTACACAGAGATTTGTCTCTTAAGGGTAGAACTTAAGGGTAGAACGTACTTTCTAAAGCAGAAGGTCTTTCACATCTAGCTTATTCTGCTGCATCACTCTATGTGGATACTAAGACTTGACAATTAAACAATCCTTGTTTAATTTTTTTATGGAAAAATAAGAAACACTATATTAGAAAATCTGTAGTTTTGAATATTTATGAAAATGGCGGTCTTAATTTCATCAGTTTTGCTATACTTAATTATACTTTCAAAATTAATTGGATTAATCAGCATCTTAGAAATCCTGCCTCTTTGTGGAATTTAATAACAAATTTATTTTTCTCTAAATTAGGGGGGTTTAAATTTTTTGCTCTTGTGTAATTATAATCCTGAGAAAATTCCTTCCAAATTATCATCATTTCACAAACAATGTCTGTTATCATGGTACATAATTATATAATTTGACTCAACAAAGATTTACTGTACAAAAATACGTCCATTTACTTTGAAAATTGGGCAAAAATAATATAATTTATGTTAGACAATTATTTAATAACAGAGGAGTGCCTTTTAAATATGCAGAATTTTTGTCCCATTATAAATACCCAGTTACAGCTAAAGAATTTGCAATTGTATTTGGAGCAATCCCTTATGGGATTATTATGCTTATGAAGGGATAGGACAATCAGTCCCCCAGGTTGTGCTATACATCTAAATGTGCTAAAAACAGTTCTTTGTAAATTTCTATTTACCGCAAAGTCAAATAACAAAAATATCCGCTCTCTATTTCAGCATGAGATAATCTCTCATCCTAATGCTGTCTATTATTGGAACAGACATATAGGTAATATTAACTGGAAAAGAGTATTGACTTTACCTCAGAAATCCCTAATGTACAATAAAATCTGTGAAGTGTCTTATAAAATAATACCTAGGTGCTATTCTACAAAGGTTTATTTCTGAAGATTTTGATATAAATTGCTCCTTCTGTGATCACCAAACTGAAGATCTGTCTCACATTTTTTGGAATTGTGAATATACCAATTTTTGGGGGGGAAAATGTAGTAGGTATATTTAGTGGTATATGTTACTGATGTTATGTTAAAATATGAAAATGTTATTTTAGGATATAACCATCAGAATGAACACCCGGATGCTTTTTATTTATTTAATCTTATTATATTTTTGGCCAAATATTTTATACACAAGTGTAAATTTTGTAAGCGTAAACCTTTGTTTCAGATCCTTCTTGAAGATCTAAATCTTTATATGTCTTTGATTTCTGAATGTACTAACAAGAAAGCTGTAAAAACTGAATCTGTTTAAAAGATACATTTCTGTTTTGCTCCCTGGCATGTAATGTGATATAATGTGATGTAAATGTTTCATTGTTATGATAAAAAACGGAAAAAAATAAATAAAAAAAATGGAATGTTGACTTAGGGCGACGCAGTAGGTAGTGCTATCGCCTCACAGCAAGAAGGTCGCTGGTTAAAGCCTCGGCTGGCTCAATTGGAGTTTCTGTGTGGAGTTTGTATACTCTCCCTGTGTTCGTGTGGGTTTCCTCCGGGTGCTCCGGTTTCCCCCACAGTCAAAAGACATGCGGTATAGGTGAATTGGGTGGGCTAAATTGTCCGTAGTGTATGAGTGTGAATGAGTGTGTATGGATGTTTCCCAGAGATAGGTTGCGGCTGGAAAGGCATTCACTGTGTAAAACATGTGCTGGATAAATTGGCTGTTCATTCCGCTGTGGTGACCCTGGATTAAGGGACTAACTGAAAAGAAAATGAATGAATGTTGACTTACTTTGAATCTTCTGAGTTCTCATTCCTGAATAGTTTCACAATAGCTTAACTCTTTCTTTCTTTCTTTCTTTTCTTTCTTTCTTTCTTTCTTTCTTTCTTTCTTTCTTTCTTTCTTTCTTTCTTTTTTTCTTTCTTTCTTTCTTTCTTTCTTTCTTTCTTTCTTTCTTTCTTCATCGACGTAGTTGTCAGGTTGTATTTCTAACCGTCAAGTCAGGTAATCAACAATAGTTTTTGAGTGATACGAAAATCATCAATCAGAAAAATAAAAACAACATTTTACGATTTCTGAGGTAGATCATGAAACAACATTTTCTCGTGACTTATATGATATAATATAATAAAACATCTGCATATAAGATAAAAAAAAAGTAATTGGATGTCATTTTATGAACGGATCTATGAGCCACTGAACGCCCCCTAAAGGAAGACTTTGAAATTGACTATTAGTAAGGCTTGTTTCCCATAGAGCGGACACGTGTGTTGTTTACATACACGTCATCCGGAAATAAAACTACCTGCGCCAACATGATCCGACAGGTGAGTTTTAACTTATATTTCCTTTAAAGAAATATATGCTTCATATTTTTATTAAGTTTAACTATCTCTTGAAGATGCAATATTAGGTAAACTGTAATTATACAAGCATAACTGCTGGCTGTGTTGAGCTGAAATCTTGACTGATTCAGTGTTTATTTGAAGGATTCTCAGGGTGAAGTGCCATTATTTCATGAGGACGAAAATGCATTTAGAGAGAAGAAATCAAACATCAAGTGAGTTTCAAATTTGAGGAAATGGGGCAAATATTTTGCTTGACATGAGGTAATATTACTTCTGTTAAACCTTTATTGGGCAAAGAACCATATGGTAGCTTTATTGACATTGATATATTTTCATTTCAATATTAATATTTTCCTTTTACACTCAAAAAGGGCCTATTTTCTAACTGTGTGTTAGAACCAGTAAAACTCAGCAGTCTCAATACCCTTTTTTTTCCTTTAGTTATATTTAGCATTTATGTAGGCCTAAATAATTCACCATACAGTCAGTCATGTTGTTTTTTTCCTCAGACATCCTCTGGCCTGCTTCTTTCACCTCTTCTTTCGCACAAGTGCCATCCTGATTTACCTCTTTTGTGAGTTACTCAGCCGAAGTTTTATTGCCAACATGGTTACCATTATTTTACTCCTCTCATGTGACTTCTGGACAGTAAAGGTGAGCACGGAGTTAACATGAAATCATACGTTTACTTAATCAATGTTACATGTTCCACCAATTATATATGGAAACCGCCATTTGTCACAGTATTTCCTATATTTATTATTATTGTTGTTGTTATTACATTTATTTATTTATTTATTTTTTTGAGAATGTAGTATTTTTAGTTTGGCTGAGATAACACCAGTTTTTAATTTTTGAAGAAAAAAAAATAGTGTTAGGGCAATAGTTAGTTCATCTAATTTTAAATTTTAATACGTTTCCTCTCCTGTTACTTAAATTTCCATTTTTGCTGACATCATTATGACTAACTAAAGCCAAGTACACTACCTGACAAAAGTCTTGTTGTCGATCCCAGTTGTTAGTAGGGTTAGGTATCGTCTGGGGTAATTTCGATACCGGTGCTAAATCGATACTTTAAAAACAGTACCGGTGCCAAAACCATTACTTTTTAGCCACAAAATTATTTGACCAAAAAAAATAATAATAATTTCAATCATTTTAATTGAACAATATATATTTATAATAAGTTTAAAGTAAACATCAATTCATATTTTATATATTTGAATTGCATTAATATATTTCTTTTGATCATTTGTTTGTTAGCATGAATGCAAGATTTGCATTATGCTATTAACATTACATTAGCTTACTATAACCTGTGGAAAGGCTGTCATCAAAATCAGGGAACAACTTTTTTCTGGGTTTGGGGCTTGTGACTACTTTTACAAGGAAATCAGTGATCTAATGATTTGCCTTAATCTGAATGAGACAATAACATGATTCAGGTGTTTACATAAGTTGCTTATTGAATGTTACATTCATGATTAAAGTTACATGTTATAGCACATAGATCTATTAACGTCACTGCATCACCGGCCTATAAATGTTTCCTCCGCAGTTTGTGTCTGTGGTCCTTTAAGATAATCAAAAATCACTGTTTACATGGTAGACTCTTGATCAGACTATTGTCTTAATCATATTAAAATCAGAGTATTGATGTCCATGTAAAAAATGTGTGTGACAAAATTCGTACTTATGTGTGCCTTTGATGCACCCCTTGATGCTTAATAAGGGCATCACACACCGGATGCGCCGCTCAGAGCCGCGACACGGTGCGCACATGACAGTTAAAAGTATCACACAGCAGACGCACACATTCGCATGTTATTTAAAATGAAACTATTCAGATGGCGCTCTGTGGCACGGCAGAAATATGAACAGTGTCCTGAGTCGTGGCTGGCGCAACGGACAGCCGCCGACTTGCGGTGCCAATGTGTGTACCCTGATAGAAACCTATGTTGCTTTACGTTCTTGTCGTAGCACCAGTGGCACCGGAATTAGGCACCGAAATTCATATGCTAATTCGGTCCGGTGCATACCGGTTACAAAGGTACTGGTGTCATAATGGTACCGGGTTTCGGTACCAACCCTATTTGTTAGAGAAACAAATAATAACTTAACCTCTAGTTAATCATTTGTAAAAGTGGCAGAAGGTAGATTTTTCTGATGAATCATCTGTTGAGCTGCATCCCAATCATTACAAATACTGTAGAAGACCTATTGGAACCCGGATGGACCCAAGATTCTCACAGAAGTCAGTCAAGTTTGGTGAAGGAAAAGTCATGGTTTAGGGTTATATTCAGAATGGGGCATTCGAGAGATCTGCAGAGTGGATGGCAACATCAACAGCCTGAGGTATCAAGACGTTTGTGCTGCCCATTACATTACAAACCACAAGAGAGGGCAAATTCTTCAGCAGCATAGCGCTCCTTCTCAGCCTCCACATCAAAGTTGCTGAAAGCAAAGAAGGTCAAGGTGCTCCAGGATTGGCCAGCCCAGTCACCAGACCTAAACATTATTGAGCATGTATGGGGTAAGATGAAGTAGGATTCATTCAAGATAATTCCAAAGAATCTTGATGAACTCTGGGAGTCCTGCAATAACGCTTTCTTTGCCATTCCGGATGACTTTATTAATAATTGGAGTCATTGCAGAGATGTATGGATGCAGTCCTCCAAGCTCATGGGAGTCATACACAATATAAATTCTTTTTTCACTGCGCCATGACTTTATATTCTATACTGTACATTATTTCTGTTTAGTCACAAGACTTTTGTCTCAGCAAAGTCAGACCTTATTGTCTTAAGTAAATAATAAAAAATTAAGGCATGATCATATTTTATTTTGGTATAATAAGCGTAATCTAGAGGGCTTTGCCTTTCATATAAGCCACTTCTGACACCAAAAGATCAACTAGAAGTCAAGTTATTA
Organism: Danio aesculapii; assembly: GCF_903798145.1. Classification (NCBI taxonomy): domain Eukaryota; kingdom Metazoa; phylum Chordata; class Actinopteri; order Cypriniformes; family Danionidae; genus Danio; species Danio aesculapii. The sequence continues at coordinate 56,606,442 of NC_079437.1, read as the reverse complement.
TTTGTTGTTTCTAAAACTTGGATAGGCAACAAGACATTTGACAGGTAGTGTATGTTTAAACTAACCAAATAAAAATGGAAATTTACGTGAAATCCTATTCGACTCAGATTGTAGAAGTTAAATGGAGTTTGAAGACTCAGAGTGTAAACACTTAGAGTGTTTCTCTCTGTTTTTCTATTTGAGAATGTGACAGGACGGCTGCTGGTGGGCTTGAGATGGTGGAATCAGGTTGATGAAGAAGGTCGCAGTCATTGGATGTTTGAATCTAGATCGGTGAGTCTCGACACCTTACTCTATTACAGGAGGAAATGACAAATATTTGCAACTTTGGAAGGTGAGCGCATAATAAAAGTCGAGTTTACGATTGTGACTAACATTACAGAGGTAATGTGCAACTTTAATATATAGCAACAGCTAACTTTTATCACACCTCGATCAAAGTTTAACGGTTCTGTTTTGTCACTGTTGGTGTTAGCGACACCTTCAAGTTGTGTCATTATTTTAAAGAGAGATAGAGTAGGGGGAAATAAGTATTGAACACGTCACCATTTTTCTTAGAAAACGTATTTCTAAAAGTGCTGTTGACTTGAAATTTTCATCTTTGGTAACAACCAAATAAATCACTATATTCAAAGAAAACAAAACTAATTATTTTACAAATGAAGTTATGTGTAATAAAATTAAATGACGCAGGGAAAAAAGTATTGAACACATGAAGAAAGGGAGGTTCAGAAAGGCAGTGAATGTCCAGACAGCAGCTGAAATCTCGCAGTATTTCTTCAGCAACCCTTTACCCTTCCTAATTGTAAATTAATATTAGCTGCTTCAATCCAACATCTATCTACATTATCAGGATGATGAAGATGAAACCAGGGTGGACATTTCAGCATAACAATGATCCAAAACGAAGCCAATAAAACTCTCAAATGCTTTCAGAGAAAGAAAATCAAGCTGTAGAATGGCCAAGCCAATCACCTGACTTGAATTTGATATAAAATAGAAATTAAAGATCAGATTTGATAGACGAGACCCACAGAACCATCAAGATTTTACATTGTTGAATTGAAAAGGTGAAAAACTCACACCTGAGCAATTCATGTGACTTCACTCTCCATATGAGAGGCGTCTTTAAGCTGCCGTCACCAAAAAAAAGCCTTTTATATAAAGTATTAAATACGTATCAGTAGTTCAGCAATTTTTCCTTGTGTCATTTCATTGTTATTTCAAGAGTTCACACTTGATGATTGATAATAAAGCGTGTTTGTCCTGGGAGAGAGCACTGAGCTCAGAATATCCTTGAGCCCAGGGCTCCATCCAGTTTGAAGGGCGAGAGGAGAGTTTGAGCTCAGGTAGGTCTCGAGAACTCCCCTACTTGTGAACTGCTGAGATATATCTGACTAAGAGTTGCCTTTGGATGTTTTCCTATGGTGTATGTCTTTTGGACGCTGGGAGGAAACCGGAGAACCCCGGGAAAACCCACACGAAACACGGGGAGAACATGCAAACTCCGCACAGAAATGGCGACCGGTTTGGAGAGGGCCGAACCAGCGGCGTTCTTGCTGTGAGGCAACAATTCTACCCACTGGGCCAACATGCCGCCCTATCAGAGAAGGGGAGGAGTTTGGGTGGAAGGGAGATTCTTCAAGACGAAGATGACTGGAGTAGAAAGCTTTGGTAATTTATAGTGTGTCAGTATCAAGCGGCAACCTCCCGCTCTCCCTCGGGAAGCCAATACGGAAGTAACTAAAACTGCAATTCATCGACTCGCCTTGGGGGGCTGGCTCCAGGAAGTCCAGGTCATTTCTGACTGCAATGGGAAATTGGCCATTTTTACAGCTGATAAAAACATGCTTACAGCCTGGTACAAAAGATGCCTAGCTGAAAAAGATTGATTAGCTGTAGGCTCTAGAACAGTCATCTGAAGCGTTGTCATACAGTGTTATGCTGGAGTTTATCAATAGTCTTGCATTTAATAACACAGACTATATTTGAAGTGTTTGGACGTATTTCGCGTTTTCCTCCTGTAGAAAAACGTCATAAGAACAATGTTTAGTGGCTCAATGTATTACTACAGTGTTTTTAAAAGTCTAAAGACTTTATTGATATAGTGTACAACCAAGCACATGTGGTCAGAACACAAACGAGTCGCAGGTAATGGAGTATTAAGCGTTTCTCCCAAAGTAAAGTCTGTCTGCCAGCTCCAAGCAAAATGCCAGCAGGTGTTTGTAGCTCCGCTCACTCTCCGCCTCTTTTCCCTTGTTTGGTATCCTGCCGTTGGTGCGACGACGCACGAACAAAATGGTGACGGTTGGCCGCGCCTACTTGTAGCTTCATTTACGCTCTTCAGAAACCTATGGGTGACGTCATTGATACTACGTCCATATATTTTACAGTCTATGGTCAGTATTCATCTGATTGGTGCAAATATACGCTAATGCGGTACCAGCTGTGTTCAATCGTAAGCACGTGATCCTCTCGAAATTAGTTTAGAAATAAACCACACTACGCACAACTCGTTTTTCAGATTTTTTTCATTTTGTTTTATTTTTATGTTTGTATCGTTCGGGTTTTTACCAAAATCTGGTTCAGTTCCATGTCAACAGCTCCTTTAGAAATATTATTTCCAGGAAAAAAACAAGACATGTTGAATGCTTATTTCCCCCACTGTATGTTCTTTCAGGATGTTCAAATATTAATAGAACAAACATTCTATTCTGTGATCATTCCATCCAAACCTGTATTGATTTGTTCTAAGAATACTAAAAAAAAAACCTCATTAAGGTGTTCTCAAGTCGAATGGTTCAAAATTATAGCAGAAGTTAAGGAAATGGAAAAAATGACACATGCACTTCGAGACAATTAGAGACGAAATGCAGTAAATGGCTGGCTTTCCCCTCAACGACAATATAGATATTTATAATTGAACATTTACATAATTCTAGAGGTTATGTATCATTGTTAAAATATGTTTGGCAATCTTTTATTATATTTTATTTTATACTTTTTTTTTGATAAGGTTAATTTAATATTTCCATGCAGTATGTATACAGATATACATGTGTGGAATGGATGTATTCGCCTATATAAGTATGTATACATAGGTATATTTCTGTATATATGTATTATTTTTTATTTGTTTGTTTTGTTCCCACTGGTTATATGTTCCTAAAAAATCAATCAAAAATAAGTAAAAATAAATAAATAAAGTGTTCTCAAGTCACATGATGTCTTTTTGTGAGGAAAAGAAGCTGAAAAACATATTTACAGCGCATAATAAAACTCATACATAATAAAAATCTCCTCTGCCGCACATGGCAAACCTTATTTTCCATTCGGCGTATTCTGACAGGCTCATCAGGCGTACATATATGGAGTTGCTTTGTCCTTTTTTGGAGCTCATCCATTGTAAACCACCATTTTAATAGGAGGAATAAAGCGGTATTAAAATGTCTCCTGCTGTATTCCACACTAGAATAACAAATCAACATGAGAGGATTTCAGTTTTTGATGAAATCATTGTCTCCTCATAGGAGAGCAGTAAGAATGTGGTTTCGAACTCGGAGTCCCGGATTTTCTGGTTCGGTTTGGTCTTGTGTCCCGTGTTTTGGGTTTTCTTTGTGTTCAGCTCTCTTTTCTCCTTCAACATAAAGTGGCTGGTGAGTAAAGTGTCTCTTGAGCGCATCGATATGTTGTGTGACATCTTGAGCTCTAACCTGATGCGTGTGTCTGTTTTTGGGTTTGTGTGCATGTGTCTGTGTGCTTGTTTGTGTGTGCGTGTTTGTCTGTGTCTGCATGCTTGTTTGTGTATGTGTATGTGCGTGCGCCTGTGTTCATGTGTGTGCGTCTGCGTGCATGTGTCTGTGCACGAGTGTGTTTGTCTGTGTGTGTGCGTTTGCTTGTGTGTGTGTGTGTCTGTTTGTTGTCTGTGTGCTTGCATGTGTGTGTGTGTGTGTGTGTGTGTGTGTGTGTGTGTGTGTGTGTGTGTGCACGTTTGTGTCTGTATGTTTGTCTGCGTCTGTGTGTGTGTGTGCGCGCTTGTTTGTGTTTGTCTGTGTCTATGTTTGTTTGACTGTGTGTGCGTGTTTGTGTGTGTGTGTGTGTGTGTTTGTCTGTGTCTGTGCTTGTGTGTGTTTGTCTGTGTGTGTGTGTGTGTGTGTGTGTGTGCGCGCTTGTTTGTGTTTGTCTGTGTCTATATGTTTGTTTGACTGTGTGTGCGTGTTTGTGTGTGTGTGTGTGTGTGTTTGTCTGCGTCTGTGCTTGTGTGTGTTTGTCTGTGTGCGTGTGCGTGTGCGTGTGCGTGTGTGTGTGTGTGTGTGTGTGTGTGTGTGTGCATGTTTGTGTGTGTTTGTCTCTCGGTGACTCTCTTTGACTGTCTTTGTTTGTTGTTTGTCTGTGTGTGCGCATGTTTGCGCATACATCTGTGTGTTTGCATCTGTGTTTGTCTGTGTCTGTATGTTTGTCTTCGTCTGTGTGTGTGTTTGTTTGTTGACTGT
>NC_079437.1:56486949-56596949 GCF_903798145.1 Danio aesculapii | reverse complement strand
AAATGCATAATGACACCTGTCCTCAGTAAAATGTGCCTTTTCAGATGTCAACATTTGTTAGATAGCTGTAATATAACATTCAGAAGTAGGTCAGGGTATACACAGGCTGTGATCTGAACAAACAGACACTTAAACATGGTGCCTTTATAGTGATGGTGATTGTACAACTGAATCAAAAGTCTAGTTTAATAGGCTTTTAATGCAGGGAAGGGTGATTTTACTTACAAGATGCCATACAGTATAAATGCTGGCTTCCACACAATGCCTTTGTTGTCCCAACACAAATCCTTTACAAATTAAAGTGGATTTAACATAAAATAATTAAGTTGTCTCCCAAAAAACCCTTAAAAATTGTGTTTTTCAACTCATTTTAAATAAGTCACTTAAGCAGCAAACAATCTTTTTTGAGTGTATAAAAAACATTATTGGTTCACCAAAGAACTTGATCTTAATATGCATATAGTAGTTTAAAGACTGGGCCGAAAAAAAAAATGCAGTATTATTAAAGGTTATTAAATAACGAAGCTTTAATTGGCTTAAAATTGACCCTTTTCCTTATTTTTTGGTCATTAAATCAGACTTGATGCACTCAAAAAATGGTTTCGCTGCTTGTTCAAACTACTTAAGACTATTGTTGAGATTTGTTTGTGACCGCTTAATTGTTTTAAGTTCAATTCACTTCAGTTTGTTAAGTTAACTTAATCGATTTCAGTTGGGACAACATGAATGAATTGTATGGAACCCTGCATTTTTTACAGTGTGTGATTTAATATATCGGTATTATATTACATACAGTTGAAGTCAGAATTATTAAACCCTCTGAATCCCCCCCTGTTTATTTTTTCCCCAATTTTTGTTTAACAAAGAGATTTTTTTCGACACATTTCTAAACATAATAGTTTTAATAACTCATCTCTAATAACTGATTTGTTTTATCTTTGCCATGATGACAGTAAATAATATTTGACTAGATATTTTTCAAGACACTATTATACAGCTTAAAGTGACATTTAAAGGCTTAGCTAGGTTAATTAGGCAGGATATTGCAAGTTATTGTATAACGATGGTTTGTTCTGTAGACTATCAAAAAAAATATATGCCGTGACTGTTGCTCAGTGAAGTGATTGGTTTTCGTTTATTTTAATATCCTGATTACACAACATATAAACACATCCATATCTCAGCAGGGTCGGTCATAGTTTTGGGTCCCCTTGAAACATTTCCGTTGTGATGCGTGGATATTTGCAAGGGTTGTGACCAATTTGCAGCGCATTTCTTCAGTTGTTTGTGTTGTGAGAATTTGCAACACGCGTGCTGTCAAATTGATGAAGATCGTTTCTTAATTTGCTAGTGCTTTTTGTAATTGCATGTGCTTACTTATATTGCAGTGCGTTAAGCTCTCTCGGCCAACGTAAACATCGGTCTATTCTCATCATTATATACACATTCAGTCATGTAGATAAAGGTATGTACTCGGAAAAATAAAAAATCTGTATCTGTATTTAGTGATTTTATGATTATGAATTGCATTCCAGGCCCTTCATCTCTGCTCTGTCAACTTTTGATGTTGGAAATTGATCTCTGCAGTTTAACAAAGTGACTTTTATTAGTTTAAAACTATATAACCAATAATAAAGAGAGAATTAAGTCTGTAAAATAACAGAAATAGTACTTGCAGTTTATTACGCTAACAAAAAAATCACACATTGGATGAACTCAATTCAAGGGCAGGATTACCATCCAATAAATTTGTTTAGCAGCAACAAAATCAAAACATTTACACAATTAATAATGCAGTTGAGTTGGTCTAACATGATTTTATCGTATAAGATTTTCTATTTTTATTTAACTTCAACTCAAAGGTCTGATAATATCATGTATGTCTATTACATTTCAAAGTCTCTTTTTTTATTTGACGTTATCCAAAATGAACTAAAAAAGCCATTTTTAAACATATTTCATGAGTAACATGTGCAGCTGATTGAGACTGATCTCAGAACTATTGTTAGGACAGTTATTGCTCACTGAGCAAAGAAACAAACTGCATTTTTGCTAATTAAGCTGCCAACACCCAAAGCATCGGTGCTTCTGCAAGGTGATAATCTCAAAACTCAAAGCATTACAAGAAAATCTTCTAAATCTTCAAACTAAAGTGAAGATTAAACTCTAACAAGTTTTTCTATTAACGTTAAACACCTAAGATTTCTTTTATTGTCAACATTTCCCTCTCTTAATTCAATCCCACGCAAAGTATTCTGGGAACTACAAATCCCCAAACCAGGTAGTTGGACCAACACAAAACGCTTACCTTAATGGTTTACAAATATAAGTGGACTGAACATGAAACAAATAAATTGGCCAAAAAAAAAGTACAAGAATTGTGTTGTTTCAGCTCATTTTAAACGGGTAGCAGCAGTAATCTTTATTTTTCTTCTTCAGTGTACTTGTTTTTGTACTAGAATAAGCAAAAATACAGACAATGTATCACTTCAAACTATTAAAAATGTCAAGAAAAGTTACTTTTTCAAGCTTTTTAATATCAAAACTTGATTAAAGACAGATCAATGTCCCATAATGCACTTCAAAAAGCATAACAAATTATAATTATAAAAACTGGCAGATTAATTTTACGTGGTGCTCCAGATAGGACTAGTTCATCAGGCACTGTTTCTCCATTTGATTCATATGTATATATGTGCCTGAAACAAAGTTGTTGCTTTTTATTTTACGACTTTACCAAAGTTTTGAAAGTTTAATTTGAAAAGATACATTTGAAAAGTTTTGGTAAACCTCATATTTTCTAACCAAGGTAACCATCACCATCTTTCTTTTTTCCAAAACAAAGACAGCCACATCTTTAACCTTCTTTGAAACTTTCATAACATACAGCACTTTTTTTTTTTTTGCCCAAAGCGTTTTGGTGTTCTTGTAAACGCTACTGTAATGAACCCTAACCCGTATTTATTCTGTCTGGGTCACGTCATACTCAATACCGTACGCGATTATAGGATAACAACAGAATAAGGCTGATTTCGTCAGAGTCGACACTAGATATAAACCAGTATTGATGATAGTAAAAGGTAAATATTTAGCTGAAAATATTAATACTTAATCCCGAGGATGGTGTTATGAGTGCATTTTCTTGTCAGTGTTGATATACGGCATTGTCCAGCAGTCATTCGTGCCATTTTCCAGACTAGAAATACAGCTTTTTATATATTCTAAATTGTGTTTTCCACTTATAAGAGTGAACTAAAGAACGTAAAAAGCATTCAGTTTGGACTTCAAACGCTAGAATTTCTGTAGTATAAAATAGAACAAAACAAGACGAGAAAGGATTTACCTTTGAACTTTTGACCTCTTTACGTGTACGTGATCTCGGTGTGTACGAATGTTAAAATCCATCTAGCGTTCAGGATTAATAAAACTACAATTTGTAGAAATGTATTTTTAAAAATGTGCTCTGTGCAATGACAGGGTTGGAACAGGTTTATTCAGATAATTTAGCCAGAATTTGAGATCTGCAGGTGTTTGGGGATATAACAATCATACTAATTATATCAATACAAACAAAATAATAATAATTAGTAGTAGTATTGGTAGTGTTTTATGTATTATACATTAATTAGTAGCAGTAGTAGTATTAAAAATAGATCCTTATCCAAATCGCACATCATTAAAGTTCAGTTTTTTTGTATGCATACTTGTTTCCACACAGTTATTATTTAGACCAGGGGTCTCCAAACTTGTTCCTGGAGGGCCGGTGTCCTGCAGATTTTTAGCTCCAACCCTAATCAAACACACCTGAATGAGCTAATCAAGGTCTTACAAGGTATACCTGAAACATCCAGCCAGGTGTGTTGAGGCAAGTTGGAGCTAAACCCTGCAGGGACACCGGCCCTCCAGGACCGAGATTGGTGACCCTTGATTTAGACTATCCTTTGGAAGCATTTTAGCAGACAGAGACGTTTCACAGCATCATTGATTTTTAACTAATTATACCCATTTATTCCCTGTGCCTGATCAAAAATATACTGCTCTGCTTAAGGTGATTCAGTAGCCAATTAATGCACAATTTTTTCTCCACTAGTGATTTACATGGATTAACTGTGGATATACAGCAATATAATCCTACTTTATGAAAATACATACACACTACTATGTATTCACAGGGTGTCCGCAGACTCTTAATATCTCTTAAATTTCAAAAACAAAATTTTAGGCCTCAAAAAGTCTTAAATTTAATGAAATATTGTCTTGTTGGTCTTAAATTGTTTTGAATGGGTCTTAATTTTAGTCTGTTTATGTAGTCATCCAATCGATCCGAACAATACATCTCAATAAAACTTTTAGCAAAACTCTACTTACAGTATTACTTATTTATTTATAATCTTAACAGTCTGTTGCATACATTTATTTTAAGTTATGTTAAAAAAGATTTGAATGCTTTTTACATGTGATGTGGGAATGTCCGGAGGTGCAAAAACTTGCTGCCATTTTATTTAAAGTAACAAAAATTTGTTTCCCCAAAGATCCTGTATTGTGACTATTGAATGATAACTCTCATATTCCCTTAAATGCAAAGGTCCGTATATTTTGGTTAGCTGCTTCAACTGCTACAAAGAAAATATTGGTACAAATCTGGAAACCTCCTCATGATCTCTCAGTTAAGCACTGGTTACATTCATTATTGGAAATACTGTATCTGGAACTGTCATCAGCACGGATTAACCATGCCAAAGTGGACATTCTTACGACATGGAAAATCTATATATGCAACGTCAAAGAAATCTTGGACACTTAACCCTCATCTGATGCTACGGATGTCAACTTAATGTAAAGTATCTAACAGCTTGGTCTAAACTATAGTTATTCTGTGTTTCCTGGTGTGCGTATAATGGAGTGGGGTGATGGGGAATTTATATGGGGTAATATCTGTTCAAAGTTTTTTTTCTATCTGATTGTTAAAAAACTGTATATTCTCACTTTCAAAATAAAAAACTAAATTACAAAAAGAAAAAAATATAATTAGAATGTAAAAAAAACTTGGGTCACATTGTTTAAAATACATGATTAAGAAATACGTAATTAGATTAAATACGATTTATTTATTTATTTATTTATTTTTTTGATGGAGCGAGTACATTTTTTTTTTCTGCTGGGCCATTAGTCTTAAAAAGCTCTTAAAATGTCTTAAATTTGACTTTGTGAAACCTGCAGTGTATGCTTTGCTACTCCAATTTCAGTCCATTTTAATTCTGTTTCTCTAAATCCATCTGTTATTCTGCATTTTGACTTGCAATCTCCCCCTTTTTTTTTACCTTAGCGCTGCTGGATAGGCAAACAAACATTCAATATACCATCACCAGAAAAACCAAGTGTTTTTGATAACAACAGCTTCCGCTATCACCGCCGATATCATGGTATCAACACTATTGTCTAATCAGATTACAATAGCACTTTAATCACTTGCATGCAACTCCACAATTGCGTTTTATCTGTTATAACCGATGTATATCTGTCATATCTAATTTAAATAAGACAATATCTTTTGTAATCCAATCTTTTACTGTAAACCCGATAGCACGGTCAATGGACGGACACCAATTAAGCAGACTTGAGTAAATAAACAGGGACCCTCCTAACAATACATAAAAAATCTCGACCCTATGGGTTTCAATTGACTCAGCACAGATGACTGATAATGCGAGGACATTTTTAACAGCAAAGAAAGAAGGATGTGCAAGGTTATCTCACTGTTATCTTGCAGTGGCATTAGATAACTTTACACCCCTTTGAGTGTTTATGCCCAGTTGTCATGTGAAAGAGTTCAATTTAAATAACATGTTAACTCAACTTAGAGATATTCTTTGTTTAGGCTCATAATGTTGAGTCATTTAGCTAATAATCATTTATTATTATTAATAATCATTCATCATAACTTAATTCTCCAAATATAAGGTTCAAGAACATTAATACAAGCTCATAATATATGCAATTGTCTGCCGTTACTGAAACATATTCAACATTTACACTGGTTCAATACTACTCACAGCCTGAGTTGAATTAAAATGAAACAAAACTCTCAAAATCTCAGCAAAACTAATAGCATCAGCAGCTTCACGTTTTACTAATCTGTTTGACTTTATTTCTACCAGACGTATCCAAAAGTCCACAATCAAATCTATTGAGATCCAGATGCTTGAATGAATTTCATTTTGAAAGTTTTCAGACGTCACTATTGTGGAGATCCGTGTTTTTTCTTTACTTGGGGTCTCATCATTAATGATAGCTTGTCTTAGATTACTATTACTCCGTTTTATGATCTGACTAACATCTGTAACCACACTGAACATCTGCGTTAGCATTTAAATTAAATGGATGTGCACTGGATGTGTAATACATAAGAATATTTGTGATACATATTAATAAACAAATCATTTACCAATTAATCAATCAAGCAATCAACCTATAAATCAGTTTAATCAACTTCTCTTCTGACTAGTAATATACATTAATATTAATCAGCAACTTTGATAGCATTCTCTCCAATGAAACGAATGAATGTTATTATTTTTGTAATTCCTACAAACATTACATCAATCATTTCTCACTTTAGCTCTAAGCAGGCTTAAGTAATCAAACACTTGAGTCCGAGTAATGAAATTGTATTACTTACAACTCTTCCGTGTCCTGTCAAGTGTTAAAATACACACCTAGACAGTATAAAGGCCCTCTTATAGGTGAGTTTCCGACTTGCGGAGCCACCTTTGACCCTCAGGTCAGCCGCAGTTCTTAGAAAACGAGCATTAAAAGCCTTTCAACAGTCTCTGAATACCTCTTCGGCAAACATTCCCTGAAATGATCTCATTGGGCAGCTCACTTACTCTTTTACAACACAGGCTGTTTATACGACCTTCAATACACTCCTAGTCCATTTTTCTACACTCCATAATAATCAACTCTCGTTTTTGTTGAAGAATCGCTAACTTGCGTCATAAAGGCAATAACCCTTAAAATGCGTCATGCTTTCTTTCATCAAAGGCCAGAAGAGATCTACTCTTAAGCAGTCTGGGCTGCTTTAATAACTTTACTTTTATTGTTGCTCATCAAAAAACTTAAATTCAGTTGGTATAGAATTATAACATGGTTATCACTGCCTCTTTATTGGATTTCTGCATGAAAACATGCATTTAACACATAATTACATAATTTGTTTTGGATAATTGAGCTTATGAACACCAGAGCAGTCTTGTGATTTATTGGTTTTTATTCAGGATGGGATTTTTAGGAAATTAATTAGCTGAAAAACTGCTTTGAATAACAACATATGATGCAAAGCTGTATGAAATACAGCATATTAAGGTATTTGTTGAGTAAGTTTACAGTACTCATGAACATTAGTATTTAAACTTAATGTTTTAAGGCACCGCTGCGTAAAACCAGCCTGATCTCACGAGAAAACGTAAGTATTTTACGATTTGTCAGTTTAGTGGCTAATTCATACGAATTTGTACGAGTTCAGTCGTACAAAATTGTACGATTTTGAAAAAGAGGCGTGGCACCTAACCCCACCCCTAAACCCAACCGTCATTGGGGGAAAAGCAAATCGTACGAATTTGATTGTACGAATTCATACGAATTAGCCGCTAAATCAAAAAGTTACGAATTGCCGTGAGATTGTGTTGGTAAAACATATCCTGGATAACTTGTGGCTCATTCTGCTGTGGCGACCCTAGATTAATAAAGGGACTTAGCTGAAAAGAAAATTAATGAATGTTTTAAGGCAGCCGGTTTCCTCAAATGGTTGAAATACCCTTAACCTATTGGGTTTTACAGTGTTAGCTTGGCAAGTATAGTCACTTTTTATTTCAAAACCATGCTAGTCTGCACAAGTGTTGCTCATTAATGACTTTGGCTGTAATTCCCAGGGTTTATGAGGATTTCAGGTCAATCGCTGTGTCTGTTACTGTAGATAATTTATATGTGATGATTTTGATATCTTATCGAGTTTACCGATCAGACATGATATGGATTATCTCTATCTTACAAAATCAATCTTATAAGATTTCTATGGGTGTGTTCAATTTGAATGGGTAAATGTGCTTATCTGAATCCTTATCTTCAAGTTCAGCCCGTTCAGGACCTTTGGGTTGCTATAATGGTGATGGGCTGGAAAGGTCACATGGTACAGTGGTGCGAGGGGAGATGAAATGATGTTTATGAGTCTGACATGAAATTGGTTATAAAGCCTTCCTGGCTGGCTGAAATGTTAGAAGTCTGGGCCATGTTTGCACGCTATTCATTTACTGTGTACTCTGCTAAGCTTTGTGTACACAGTGTAAACACTGAGCCATAACACACTTGATGAATAGTAAAAGTGATTGCAGGTGCAAAATTACAGGACAGCTTTATTCCATATTTCCAGAAGGAAATGGCGCAATCAAGATGATGCCTAACCGGAGAGGTTGGAAATAAGAGTTTTGTGGCTTTTTAGAGACTAATTCCCAATCACAATTCTACCCCTTAGCCCTTCCCCTTACCTCTTATTCCAGTTCTTTTTAGCTTGAAGGCGTAGGGCTTAGGGGAATGGCTTGATACCCTTTTAAATGGAGATTTTTTTAGGACCACAATCGAAAACAAGGGGTAAGAAAATTTCCCAGAATACACCAGCTACAATAACAGCATGGTTTCACGCGGAAGTAAGGAGATCCACAAATTAGTATTTTTTGTCATTATTACGAATTTTAACACCAAACAAGCATGTTTTAATACATTCATAACAGCGCTTGTGTTTTAAATAAAATAAAAATAAAACCAGCAAAATTTCGCCATCCCTGATAATAACTCTTGTATAGCAGTCCCACAACATTCTGTCACTCGATAACACTCAAATCCCCCATCAAAAAAGTCCCTATGAGAGATCACAATGACTAATGATGACGTGCGGGTGTTGTAGTGGTGTCCCTTTTCTTAGGGGTAAATTTTAAAGCCCTTCCCCTTCACATACTATTTCAAGGGGGAAGGGGAAGGGGTACAAAAATTGGGATTGGGCCTAAGTCTTCATGTATTGTATTCTAGAGTAACAAGAGGTTTAACAACCTGTGCTTAACACTCCATTTTATAATTTTTTTTATGCTTGTTTAAACTACTTATTTAAAATGAGCTAAATCAAAAATGAGCAAAATCAAAACAGTTCTTGTTTTTGGGGGGGACAACTTAATTTATTAATTTAAGTTTTGTTCATTCCATTCATTCATTTTCTTTTCGGCTTACTCCCTTTATTAATCCGGGTTCGCCACAGCAGAATGAACTGCCAACTTATCCAGCACGTTTTCACGCAGCGGATGCCCTTCCAGCCGGAACCCATCTCTGGGAAACATCCACACACACACTACTGGCAATTTAGCCTACCCAATTCACCTGTGCTGCTTGTCTTTGGACTGTGGGGGGAACCGAACGCAGGGAAAACATGCAAACTCCACACAGAAACGCCAACTGAGCCAAGGCTCGAACTAGCGACCTAGTGACCTTCTTGCTGTGAGGCGACAGCACTACTGCGCCACTGCGTCGCCCTTCATTCCATTTAAATTTGTAAAAACAACTTAAAATTGTACGGTTCTATCTGACATTTTAGTCAAAATTGAGTTCACAAATTCTTATTAACAGACAACTTATTTACATTATGTGAAGATTTTTTTTTTAAGTCGTTTACATTTTAAAACTTTTTATTTAAAGAAAGGTTTTATCTACAAAGTCGAACTCTAGCTTGGCTCTATAACAGGGATGGGCAAACTCGATCCTGGAGGGCCGGTGTCCCTGCATAGTTTTGCACCAACCCTAATCAAACACACCTGCTTGTAGCTTTCTAGTGATCTTAAAGACACTAATTAGGGTGTTCAGGTGTGTTTGGTTAGTGTTGGATCAAAACTCTGCAGGGACACCGGCCCTCGAGGATCAAGTTTGCCCATGCCTGGTCTATAAGGTTGTTTCTGTGAGCAAATCAGCATTACAAATGTTCGCACAAGGACCAATCAGGATCAGCTTTCTTTGTCATTCCACCAGACTGCTTCATTGTTAAAAAAATGTAATATATTAAATGTGAAATATTTTTATTTGTGTATATATAGTAAGCAAAACATTTTTCAGTGTCTATTAAGCTTTGTTAAACAGCCTATTGTCTGTTTTCTTTTAAAGTCTTTACATTTTTAAGCCTTGAAGGACAAATTATTAATTTAATTCATGGGGTCTTAATTACAACAATAAATATGACCATATTAAATACATAAAACTAACATCTGCACTGGACAAAAGATTTAGCACAGCCTTGTATGCTTCATTTGAACGAAAAAAATATTCATCCTAAAACATTAAATAAATGTTAAAGAAAGCAAAAATGTGGCATATTGTTACAACACCAATTTTTTAAATTAGATTAATAAGCAAACTGACTGTATTTCTTGAAAACTATTGCTTCAATTAGTGATCTGCCAGATAGAACCTTATAAGTCAGCCTGATCTCACGAGAAAACGTAAGTATCTTACAAAGAAGACTTCATCAGCCGTTTGTTAAAGGAAGGATCAGTAAAGACTGTCAGAACATGGATCAGTGCATCATGAATCAGTTTCTTCCCCCATTTCACCAGTGTAAGTACGTGCGATTAAAATTACTGCCTAGTTTACTCTAGCTTGCACATTATGTATTTAGTTGTGTTTTGTTACTTGTAACGGCGTGTACTGTATCAGGTTAACTCTTTATATTCTCATGTTGTGTGTGTGTGCGTGCGTGTGTGCGTGTGTGTGTGTGAAAAGAGCAAGTAGACTGTGATGGGATAGGAGATCTCCTCGCCAGTTCTTGGACTTTTTGCTCAATAAAATAGTTAGTCGTAAGTATTTTCTAGTCCATCGTCTGTATTTACATTCACCCACTGGCAGCCAAAATCCACTATGAAGCGTGTATGCACTGTGACTACTTTTATATTGTTGATTAGCAGCTGGGCATTTCACTCTGTCTCGCGCTGAAGCCTGTCACTGTCGACCAATCGCAGCAGGCTGTCATCGGTCCAATCAGCGCAGATTAGCTTCGCGCTAAGGAGGGGTTTGGGAACAAATGAATCGCTGAACGATTCATATGAGAGTCGCTGGGATAATTAGGTAAAAATAAATGCAGATTATAAGACCATCAAAGTGTTTTATGACCTTGCATGCATATTAGACTGTTGTTGGAGACCCTTACAACCTAAATATGACCCTATTTCATGTATAATATGGGCTCTTTAATCAATTTGTGTTGAGACACCATGAAGAAATTGTTTTCTTACATTTCTTACAGGGCACTTTGGCCACTGCTAACATTATGACACCATCCTGGAAATAAAGAGTGGAAAATATTAATAATAATAATTCAAAAAAATCAAACTGACTACACGATATGCGCTACCTTTTTTTTGCGAAAAATTTTATGTCGAATGAGTTGCACTAAAACTGCTAGTTGCATCTGAAGCAGATGAATATTAATTTAGAAAAGTTTTACTATTGTAAATATACTTACAGATTAATACTTCATCACCTTTTCAACTAGTCTACCATCTAAACTCAAACCTCAAACCCATCTAAACCTGTCCAAACTCAGTCCTGGAGGGCTGGTGTCATACTGAGTTTAGCTCCAACTTGCTTCAACACACTTGTCAGCAAGTTTCTAGTATATCTAGTAATGCTGCGGTCACACATTTAAGCTTGTGAAATTCTGTAGTACGGTGCTGCGAAAAGGGGCGGGATTAAACAAGATGATTAGACATTTTTAAAAAAGCCAGCGATTGGTCCATATTTAAAATTTCTGTACAGAGAGGTCATGTTTTGATCCTCGATTGGTCTCACGCAGTCCAGTGATGCGATTTCGCTGGTCAGAATTCACCAAGCTTGAACTTTCCATTGCAGTGAACTGCGAAACTTGACGAACGAACTTGCGTTTCCGGTCTGACGCATTCGCGTGCGTATGAATAGAAGTCTATGGGGAGAAAAATCCAGTGTGACCACAGCTTAAGAGCTTGATTAGCTGGTTCAGGTGTGTTTGATTAGGGTTGGAGCTAAACTCTCCAGAACACCGGCCCTTTAGGACCATGTTTGGACACCCTTGGTCTACACCAGGGGTGTCCAAACTCGGTCCTGGAGGGCCAGTGTCCTAAATATTTTAGTTACAACCCCAATTACACACACCTGAACCAGCTAATCAAGCTCTTTCTTGGTATACTAGGAACTTCCAGGCAGGCGTGTTGGAGGAAGTTGGAGCAAAACTATGCAGGACACCGGCCCTCCAGGATCGAGTTTGGACACCCCTGGTCTACACTAAACCTGACCCTTAATTGACCCAAAAGCAAATGTGAAATATAAACTATGCATTTAAAGCTTAGTTTTAGAAATCAGGCACTAAAAGAAGGTCATTTTCAACAAAGTTCAAGTATTTAAGTTTTATTTTTTTGCTAATTTGTGCTTAAACCTATGAATTCTTACAATATCAGTTACTTTATTTGCATTATGCAGTTCTTTACAGTTGCGCAACAGTATTTTGTAAAGAGCCAAGCTGCATTAATAAACTGATAACCTAATCGTCATTTAGGTGAAGAAATAAAAGTTTGTGTTTCACTGACACATTCATTGCATCTGAAAATGAGGTCTGTATACAGTGTCTTTGTGAAATTTTGTGAAAATGTACATACATGCTTGTTTTTATTTGTTACAACCCTCATATTATAGTAGATGTTTTGCTAGTTCCAGATAAAAAGTGGCTTGTGTCTTGACATTTACCGTGCACCCCAGTATGTTGTCTGGGAATCCATCCTGTTTAATCAAATAGTTGAAAATATCAGTAGTATGCAAAGTGTATCACAACACTTTTGTAAAAGAGCAAAAGAGATTTTTTAAAGAAACAGTGGGAAGATGACTTAGGAAATATAGTTCCAGAGACTACATCTCAACATCTATTTGCGTCAAACACGGTTTATTACAAGTTAAGATAATTCAGCTTGATCTCACGAGAAAACGTAAGTATTTTACGTTTTGACAGTTTAGTGGCTAATTCGTACGAATTTGTACGAGTTCAGTCGTAGGAAATGGTACGATTTTAAAAAGGAGGCGTGGCACCTAACCCCGCCCCTAAACCCAACCGTCATTGGAGGATGAGCAAATCGTACTAAATTGTACGAATTAGATCGTACGAATTAGCCACTAAAAAAAAAGTTACGAATTGCCGTGAGATTGTGTTGGATAATTCATAGGCTGCACCTTTCTAAAAGCAAACTGTCAAGAATATTCCCAGAAATTGATCCAATATGTTCTAGGTGCCACAGAGATGGTCATCTTGGGGCATATGTTCTGGACGTGTCCATCCCTAAGACCATTTTGGTCTGCGGTGTTTGAGACTTTTTCCTATATATGTGAAAAGGAGATGCAACCAGATCCAGTAATGGCAATATTTGGTGTGACACCTGAAAACCTTGCACTACCAGCAGGTCAATTAAATGCACTAGCGTTCTCCTTTGTTGGCCCGAAGGCTTATACTTTGCAGTGGAAGTCAACTAAACCACCAACACATACTAAATGGGTAGAAAATGTCATGACGTATCTAAAGCTAGAAAAAAATCAAATATAGCACCCAAGGCTCAAATAATAGATTCTTCAAAGTTTGGAGACCCTTCCTGTCATATTTTGAGAACAGATTTATTCCAAATATTTGAATTGTAAGCCCCCCCCCCCCCCCCAATTCACCCCTTAATGTTTTTTTTTTTGTTGTTTTTTTTAATATTATATTTTTTAATTACTTTTTTCTGTTGATTAGTATTATTTCACCTGGTTTTTGCTTTCCTTTTTGTTTCATGTACTTTGTTTTTGTATATTTTTGAGTTGCTCTGTTAAAAAGTTTTAATAAATAGACTTGTATACTACAACACTTTTGTAGATCGCTACAGTTTACTCAGTGGAAGAACTCTTTAATTGGCCATGTGCTTGGCTACACTGTACAGAGTCATATGAGACTTTTATGATGTTTTTAGTTTGCACTTCAAACTCCATTTTGTCTGCAGTGCAAGTTATCACACAAACACAAAATACAGACTTTTAATTACGGATAAGTTGGAAAATAATCTAAACAATTCTCCAGCAGAAGTGATTTTACCCATGTTTAAGGATGCCCTTTTTTATGTAGGCACATTTCCTCTTGAAAGAAGGCACTAGAGCAAGATATAAGGGATTAACCCTTATTTTGTTATTGCCAGTCGGGGAAGGGACGTTTTCTTTATCGATGAACGTTTTATTGAACAAAATAAAATAGTCATCAGATCTGGTTAGTTTTGTTTGTCGAGTTCAAAGTGAAGGCTATAAATGTTAAATAAGCGCATATACGCATAAAGATAAATTTTTGATTATTACCTAGCTGCAGAGAAAAAATCTGAACAATCAATTTTGGATCTTGACAATTCACTTTTGCTGATTTGCTTCTCGTTGAACATATGCTGATAATAATAATATTTACATCTGCATCGCTCAATTTGTGTAACATTGGACTGCTAGTTACCTCATACTACCTCCCTGTATATTATTAAGACACTGTCACTTTATCATATCAGCTTTTTGTACTATATACTGTTTTGCAATATACTGTACTTTTTGCACTATATACTGTTTTGCAATATACTGTACTTTTTGCACTATATACTGTTTTGCAATATACTGTACTTTTTGCACTATATACTGTTTTGCAATATACTGTACTTTTTGCACTATATACTGTTTTGCAATATACTGTACTTTTTGTATTATATACTGTTTTGCAATATACTGTATTTTTGTACTATATACTGTTTTGCAATATACTGTACTTTTTGTACTATATACTGTTTTGCAATATACTGTATTTTTGTACTATATACTGTTTTGCAATATACTGTACTTTTTGTACTATATACTGTTTTGCAATATACTGTATTTTTTGTACTATATACTGTTTTGCAATATACTGTATTTTTTGCACTATATACTGTTTTGCAATATACTGTATTTTTTGCACTATATACTGTTTGCAATATACTGTACTTTTTGCACTATATACTGTTTTGCAATATACTGTATTTTTTGCACTATATACTGGTTTGCAATATACTGTACTTTTTGCACTATATACTGTTTTGCAATATACTGTATTTTTTGTACTATATACTGTTTTGCAATATACTGTATTTTTTATACTATATACTGTTTTGCAATATACTGTATTTTTTGTACTATATACTGTTTTGCAATATACTGTATTTTTTGTACTATATACTGTTTTGCAATATACTGTATTTTTTGCACTATATACTGTTTTGCAATATACTGTATTTTTTGTACTATATACTGTTTTGCAATATACTGTACTTTTTGTACTATATACTGTTTTGCAGTATACTGTACTTTTTGTACTATATACTGTTTTGCAATATACTGTATTTTTTGTAATATATAATGTTTTGCAGTATACTGTACTTTTTGCACTATATACTGTTTTGAAATATACTGTACTTTTTGCACTATATACTGTTTTGAAATATACTGTACTTTTTGCACTATATACTGTTTTGCAATACCTGCCAACACTCCCGTTTTTCACGGAAGTCTCCCGTATTTCAGACCCATCTCCCTCCCATCTCCTGTATTGTTCTGTCTCCCGGAAATCTCCCGGAATTCGAAACCCTTTTTGGTTCAGTTCCCGTTTGGTTCAGCACCGAACCGAACATGCAACCATCTTCATACCTGCTCCACAGTTCGCGCGCACCTTCACCCTTGCTCTTCAGTTCGCGCGCACAACCCCCCCTCCCCCTTCACTTTGTGCGCATCCCCCGGATAAAATCTCCCGGATATTAAGATCCGAATGTTGGCAGGTATGCATGTAACCTCTGTTTGACAGTAATTCCATCATTCCGAGTTCATAATAGTCCAAAAGGTGATGATAATAGTTGAACATGGCAGTTTATTCATGGTTTAGGTTGCTGAAAGAATCATTTGCTCTGTTTTTTTCCTGGGTTCTCCTTAGTTTTTTTCGCGCTTTGCGTTTGTCTGTCTCTGAAAGGATTGGATGTCAGAAACACTTTAATTATCATGTGCACATTATTATCATCAGCTCAAAAAGTTCAATATTTCAAGTATAGATGAGCACGTGAGTGATCGCGAGCTCTCTTGAGAAAGTGAAATTGCTCGCATTTTTAGACGGCCTCGTAAAACAAAAACAGGACACGGCAGATTTTGATCTTCTTGGCTTTGTGGCTGTTCATCAAGACAACGACAAGGTTTCGGGTCGATCATGGCTCGATGTAATGTTTCGGCTGTGTATTTAAAAAATGTCGGTTTCTTTGTTTTCATTTTCCTGCTTGTGTATGCGTAAGTGACGTATCTCTGTAAAGCAATAGCGTTCATCTGCTCGTCTAGCTCTGCCCTTTTGGTACCCTTTTGTTGTGCTAGGTAAACTTTGCATAAGGTACCCAAAAAGTTGTGTAAGAGGCTAAATTATCATATGCATTTGTTTATATGACAAAACATGTATTTTTGACTCAAGAAGGTCCATACTGACTCCAAAGGCAGATACTGATAAGATCAGGGCCTGGTATGTGGACTTTGGGGGTTTTACGATGTGGTCACATGTTGATTGGTCAGTTTGATTGTCTAAGTATTTGGGCTTTGGTCACATGGTCAAGAAAGATACAAAATAGGTGTAAAACTCTGCGCTGCCTCTTTTCCTGGCCTGTCTTTTCTGTCTCTGCGCTTTCCTGCTCTGCTCCTCTCATCCTCTGGAGTCTATCTTCTCTGACTCTACTGCAATCAGGCTAACTTCTGAGCCTGCTCTCTTTGTCTCTCTCTCCCTCCCCTGTGTCTCTCCTTCTACCTCTGGTAACTTTATTTTGACATTTAAGCTGGGTACAATTTATATAATATGTTTTATCATTTCATATTTGATCATTTTAGACAGTTATTTTGTAATTAATTCAGTTGTAACCATTGTGGCAGACCTGCCAGTGTGGCTTCAGCGTCGCCATGGAAACGTCTCCCTCACCGTAATCACGACCCATCAAGTGCTGATCAGGGACAGCTGCGGCCCAATGGAAGAGGGGTATTTAACAGACACCGTCGACATCGACAGGAGAGCATGACTAGGATGACAGCAGGAACCATGCTGACGTCTCCCTCTTCCACTGGGCACCCTGACCGGCATTTCACTGCACGAGCTCACCGGACTCCTTTGGACACGGAACTCACCGCCCTACACATCCCCACGCACCTTTTCCCTGCTCCACTGCCTGAATAAACACCCCTACAGGGATTTTCATTGCCTCTCTGTGTCTGTGTGATCTCTCGCCAGCGACACCGTCGAGAATTATTATCATTAAATAATTTTATTATCAAGTATTTGTGAATTACTTTTGATTTAACATCAACATTTAATTGTTCCATATTGCAATATAATATGATCACATAATATCAACGCTCTCCCACATTTTAAGCTATTAATAATGTTTTTGGTATAAGATTCCAGAAGAATGGTTTGACTAGAATGTACAGTTTTTACCATCAATAGCTGTCATCCAATCCATCCTCTGCACTTCAATCACCGTCTGGTTCGGCTCAGCTGCCAAAACCGACCTCCGTAGACTACAGCGAATAGTCCGGACTGCTGAACTATCACTGGCACAACCCTTCCTACACTTCATGAACTGTACTCTTCCAGAGTGAGTAAAAGGGCTCGCAAAATCACTCTGGATGCCTCACACCCAGCACACTACCTGTTCAAACTGTTACCGTCTGGTCGGCGCTTCAGAGCACCAAGCACAAAAACAGCCAGACAGAGGAAAAGTTTCTTTCCTCAGGCTGTCTACCTTATGAACAGTTAAATATTCCCCTACTGTGCAATAAATATGTGCAATACTTTCTCATACGCACTTGTACACAGCACCTTATATCAATATACAATGCAATACTTTCTCATACGCACTTGTCCACAGCACCTTATATCAATATACAATGCAATACCTTCTACATTCGCACTTGTACACAGCACCTTATAACCTGTATATTTATAACAGTCTGCACATACAACTCAACATCCAGGTTTCTTGACTAACCGCATCTGTTTAATGTTTATCTTTTTTTTTTCAGATTTATTCTGTGTTGTCACTTGTCACTTTATGTACACTGGAAGCTTCTGTAGCCAAAAGAAATTCCTTGTGTGTGTGAAGCACCCTTGGCAATAAAACTGATTCTGATCTGATAACTTTTTAGTCGTTCGGCAGAACTATAGTTCGAACCGCTGTGGTTTAAAACCCATTCTTAAGGTGGTATGGTACGGTTCGCTTTTTGGTACCTTTTGACAATGGAAACAGCCATAAAAGCATACTGTGGTGTACTGTACCACTCAGTGGAAATGTCTTAATAGATGTCAATCCAGGAATATGTCCATCTTGATGAAATCAGGTTTGCGATCACACTAGCATATCAAATCATACAACGTGTGGCTCCAAATATTCCTCACATGGCCTCTGCAAGCAAGTGTTGACCTTTTCTGCATTAAGTGAAGTTTCTTAAACTAATTTCGAGAGGAGCAGGTGATATGATTGAGCACGTCTGGCCACTCATCTGTAATCAGTAATAATCCAATCAGAGTGATCCTAGTTTACTATAAATGGATCATTTTCTCCCTACTGTTTCTATCTTCGTTTGGAAGAATCCCCCCTTCCACCCCATCTCCTCCTTTTCCTCCCTTTTCTAAAGGGGGAGCTCTTGAGACCTACCTGATCTCGGATCTCCTGATATGCTTATCGACCGGGCGGGAGGCCTGGGCTCAAATATCTCCGAGCTCAGGGTTCTCTGCCGGGACAGCATGCCAAACCTGCTTTATACGCCAAGCATATCTAAGTGGGAACTCTTGAAATGACATTAATCGTCAATTTTAAAGCCGTTCTGCTCGAGAAAGCACCAAAGATCACTGTTTGCACATGAAAGTTTATTTTAAAGTAATTGTTACTCTGGCTCAGGGTGAGGCTGTGTGTTTGCATCCGCTTAATAAATTATTAATGAACGAGTCTGAAGTGAATCATGACATGTCGGTGTGACTGAAGGCAGGAACGAGGGTTTTTGTGGAAAGTGAAAGCCGTCTGAGGAAACAACAGATGCCATTGTTTTCTACACAAGTGTGTAATGTTTATTTACAGTGTGTCTGGTTCTGATGTGAACGCATTAAGAGTTCAAATCAAACCACATCAAAAATCTAGGATAGATTTCTAGGTTTGAATTAATGCAGCGTCATGCTTAGATGGGAAGTGCTGACAGGGAGTGCCTGATACCATATCTACACTTCCTCTGGTGGCTTCACAGAAGAATTGTTTCATATCCAGGGTAGGGTTGCGTCAGCTGTTCTCGTGAGTTCGTAAGTTCTTTCTTAGAACGTATAACTAGAACGTAAAGTCCTCACTAAAGGCTTAGCTTAACTACTAGCTAGTTTGTAACTAAATCTGTTCAGTTGCGCCACATTTTCTTAAGGCAAAACGAAGTTAGTAGGACATAAGCTCTCCATAGGAGCTCCTCAAAGTAAACTAATCTTGCGGTCATCTCTTTTTCTAACGTTATGCATGGGGAGAGGCTACCGTAAATATTTAGCTGGAATGTAGCGTTACGTTTAAACTAAGTTCAGTAGTGCAACACAAAAATATTTAGTAAGTTGTAACTTAGTATCTCTTTACATCACAACTAGGGTACACTTTAACTTACGCACCACTGGTGCAACTGGCCCCAGGAGAATGAAGTCTTCTCTAAACCCTGAACTTGACTTGACTATCACTACACCACAGCTACATCACTACACACTGACTGCAATAAACAGGTCAGTTTCGTACAGGTAGTTCCAACGTTATCTCACGGCAATTCTTAACTTTTTAATTTTTACTAGGGCTGCTGATTCTGGAAAAATCAGGGATTGCTATATTTTGTTTTTTTTATGCAATAAATACTGATTGTGGAGGCGGCTGCATGGTGGCTCAGTGGTTAGCACTGTCGCCTCACAGCAAGGAGGTCGCTGGTTTGAGCCCCCGGCTGGGTCAGTTGGCATTTCTGTGCGGAATTTGCAAGTTCTTCCCGTGTTCTTGTGGGTTTCCCCTGGGCGCTTCCCCAACAGTCCAAAGACATGC
The DNA here is from genome assembly GCF_903798145.1 of Danio aesculapii. NCBI lineage: Eukaryota > Metazoa > Chordata > Actinopteri > Cypriniformes > Danionidae > Danio > Danio aesculapii. The sequence goes on along the minus strand of NC_079437.1, from coordinate 56,576,745 downwards.
GGTACAGGTGAATTGAATAAACTAAATTGGCCGTAGTGTATGCGTGTGAATGAGAATGTATGGATGTTTCCCAGTACTGGATTGTGGCTGTAAGGGCATCCGCCGTACCGTTGTTGTGCCTCCAGGAACAGGGTTGAATCGCAAACTATGTTTACGCAGCGGATGCCCTTCCAGCCACAATCCAGTACTGGGAAATATTTACATGATTTATTCATTAAAACTTTAGTTGTATAAAGTATGCTAAAAGTTAAATATACAATAAAAAGTGGTTCATTGAATTTACCCAAAAAGTGAGCAACCTTGAAATTAAGTAAATTAACTTATTAAATTAACTGTGCATAATTATAAAATTGTCAGCTTAGCAGTTTCAAGTTTCACTGAAAAATAAAAGTATATATATATATATATATATATATATATATATATATATATATATATATATATATATATATATATATATATGTATTAAAAAAAATAATAATAAAAAATATATATATGTATATATATATATATGTATATATATATATAAATATATATATATATATATATATATATATATTTATATATATATATATATATATATATATATATATATATATATATATATATATATATATATATATATATATATATATAAATAAATATATATAAACACACACAGTTAAAGTCAGAATTATTCGCCCCCCTTTGAATTTTTTTTCTTTTTTTGAATATTTCCCAAATGATGTTTAACAGAGCAAGGAAATTTTCACAGTATGTCTGATAATATTTTTTCTTCTGGAAAAAGTCTTATTTGTTTTATTTTGGCTAGAATAAAAGCACTTTTTAATTTTTTAAAAGCCATTTTAGGGTCAAAATTATTAGCCCCTTTAAGTTTTTTTTCCCCCGATAGTCTACAGAACAAACCATCATTATACAATAACTTGTGTAATTACCCTAACCTGCTAGTTAACCTAATTAACCTAGTTAAGCCTTTAAATGTCACTTTAAGCTGTATAGAAGTCTCTAGAAAAATATCTAATAAAATATTATTTACTGTCATCATGGCAAAGATGAAATAAGTCAGTTATTAGAAATGAGTTATTAAAACTATTATGTTTAGAAATGTATTGAAAAAAAATCTTCTCTCCGTTAAACAGAAATTGGGGGAAAAATAAAGTGGGGGGCTAATAGTTCTGACCAACTGTGTGTATATATATATATATATATATATATATATATATATATATATATATATATATATATATATATATATATATATGCAAAATACGATGGGACCATCGCAACTGGCCCACCTTTACAGGTACTCTGCCCTGCACCAACTGTGGGCCAGTGGCATAATTCCCCCCTCCTTTTTTCCTTTAGCACCAGTTAGGGAGTTAAGAATGTACTCTATATAAGGTTGGTGGTTACAGCCGGTCATCAGATGGGCACCCCCCTTCCTTGGTGTTTCACCGATTTAAACCCATGACACCTCGGGAGGGCTCGACAGCAGATCCAGCGTCCTGGATCTACTCCTGCTGACCACCAACCAACTCTATGTTATGGTTTGTCGTTCAACTGGTTGGCTTTTCCACCGAACCTCCCTTTGTAGCCAAATCCAGCGAGATGTTACTTCTGCCTCTTTAGTAACCTTTCCTACAAGGCGTTTCCTGGCCATTCCTTCAATTCCCAGCCTTCCGAGGGCTCTCCAGAGTGACTGCCCCGCAAACCCCCTACAACCCACCTCTACTGGTAAATTCCAGGCTCTCCATCCATTCTCTTGGCTCTCAAGATATATATATATATATATATATATATATATATATATATATATATATATATATATATATATATATATATATATATATATATATATATATATATATATATGTATGTGTGTGTGTGTTAATAATAATTAATTATTATTTGTGTGTTTTAATACTATTTGGTCATTATGATGCATTGACTACAAAGTTGCATCCATCATAGCACTATAATTTTATTTTGTAAGATTTGATTTGACACATTATTACAAGTCATACCTATTTCAACAGAAATGACATGATAGAAGGTATATTTGAATTGATAATAGTTTTTTTTTTTGTCACTTTAATTTCAAACAAATTTAAAGACAAAATTATTTATTATATTACAAATAAAGGTGTACAGTACTTAAGTCACACTTGCTATATGATGGTCAAAGGCAAACGGTAACTTTTATTACTGGTGTTAGTGATTGATTGGTATTACTTTTATGACTTTTATGATCCTTGTTCAATAAGGTTTCCTGATCAATCTTTCATCTCAAATCAGTCTCTTTGTTTGAGGGGAATTCCCAGGAAGAAATAAACATTAAATATATCAATTAAAGGTGGGATGAATCTACATTTATGTGCTAACTTTACAGCAATTTCCTCATTTTTATAGACAAAATACGTCACCAAATGTTTTTTTTATGACACCTGAGCATATTACACCCATGAGGCAATTAGCACAGTCATACTGTACAGCCATTCACCTACTGTCATTTCAAAACGACTGTAAATCATTCTTTTCTACATTTTATATTGCATTGCTGCTGTATATTCTGCAGTCTCTGCCTGCATAAACATTTTACAGTGTGCTAAAATGCCTTAAATAGATAAATATTAAAATTTAAACATTTTTTCAGCACATTTATGTTGAGTGGGAATGTTTGATCTTCCAAGCTACTGTTTTTACAGTACTCCAGGTTATTTTCATAGGCTTTTGTATTATAATGATTAAGTTACATGTTTTTTTTCTTTCTTTTTTATTTATTTATTATTTTTGGGAAGCAAATTTTCTCAGAAACTTTATGTTTTTATGTTCTCAGTTATGTTTTATACATTTTAAATTAAAATTGTAATATATTAACAGTAGAAAAATATACATTTTGTGTTAATAATGTTTGTAATTAGTGTTATGTAATCTTAAAGTTTACTTTCATTTTAAGTTGTTGCATCCCCCTCCCTCCTTTTGTTATATAAATGTATGCGATAACATCGGTTTAGCTCTACCTCATTGTCTCTTAACAGAATAATGCCTTTACTGTCCTCTATAGTGAAAGGCACATTCAGCTTTTCACTGCGATGCTTGATATATGTTAACATTCGGCGTTTGATTTATATCGTGCATTATATAAGAATCCTGGAACAATGTGGTTTTGTTCTTTGAAAGCATTTCAGGTATAATGTTCCCATACCCATATGTCTATTATTGCAACAACAGAAGAAAAGCATTACAGCATTATTAACCTCTTTCAAGTGGTGCTGATGTTTTACATTGACTGTTTTGCTTTTTAAAAACTACACATTATTTCCAGTTCACTGCAATCAGTCACCATGGGTTTCTCCATTGTCATACTACTGTCTCTTTGGGCCCTTACAACACACAGCATCTCTCCGATTTCCTCAACAATCTCTGTGGTTCCATTATTCAGCAAGAAGAAAGAGTGGCAGGACAGGCTGAGCAGCCTTAGTATGTTTTAATTTTAGATAACGCAAGTTTCCATCATGCTGTTGTGTTCAGCAACTAGTTCGATGACCATCCCAGAGTTTTAAACATGGTCTTATCAGCATACTTCCCATTTCTCCAACATAGGCTCATTCTGAAAATGTTGCCCTATATACAGGGATCACGAATTATGTAGCCAGAAGTATGTGTGGCTATATTTTGTCTTTAAAATGAACACTACAGGGCGGTATGACACCATTCCTTTTCGTGCTAGCAGCTGACCGCTTACCTCCATATGGACAGCTTTCCTGCTGTTACCAGTTTGCCCAGTGACTTTCAGCATCCATTGGTGGACTTGAGTCGCAGACAAGAGTTCACCGAAAATGACGGGATTCAAGGCGAAGAACGGTTCTAGAAAGCAGGTAAGACAAAAACAAAAGCCAAACAATAAAATAAACAAGTAAACAACAGGTAAAATCTGAAAACATGGTAAAACTTTCTTTTTCTGGATTGCTTTTGAAAACACTGTCGGTTGGGTTTAGGGAAGTGGGTGGGAAGGTCAGTCGGTGCTTTTAAAATCTATTGCTTGGGTTTAGGGAAGGAGTCAGTCAGTCAGTCGACAGCGGCCTCTGGTGGATTTACGCGAGAACAGCAGGCGATAATGGCACACGCTCTCAAAAAGCGTACACAGCGGCCTCTGGTGGATTTGTGAAAATAAAAACTGCTAAAAAAATAAGTACCTCCTGGGATGTATTTGGCGCTCTCCAGAAATGTATATAGGGGTACGTTTTCAGAATGAGCCTGGGCTGCATTTCTCAATCCCAGGAGTTTGTTTTGTCCATGGTGGTGAAAGGTTTACGATCACAACCCTTCTGAACGAATGATGACAATGAAATCATTTGAAAACAATGGAAGAAGACTGTTGTAACAGTGATGTGACGCTGACAACAGGGGTGCGGATCCAAATGCAGGTTTATTAAACAATGGTCAGGCAAGCAGCAGTCAACACAGTTGGCAAACAGATGTATACAGGGAATCCAGAGTCGTAGTTAAATAACAAGCAGACGGTCAAAAGGCAGGCAGCAGACAACTTAAAGCAAACAAACAAGGCGAGGGTCAAAAACATGGAAAAACAAGACAAAGGTAATTCGTTGTAATGTCACTAAACAGATAACAAGACTCAGCAACAACTGTGTGTTAGTGTGCTGTATTTATAGTGCAGTAATCAGTCCAAAAGCAGCTTCAGCTGTGTGTCTAATTAATGGTGACTTGGAGCAGGTGAGTGTGTGTGTTGCATGACTGGATCTGTAGTCCATAAACCGGCAAATTTGTGGGTCGTTAGAATGAGAATGCTTTCCAGTGATCTATGGTGGTTAGATCACTGGTGATCGTGACAAGAGTGTTGACATTACTTAAGAATCCATGCAAGGCTGGATAGGACACAGAAGAGCATATTTATATCCACTCTCCCTTGCAAGAGAAAACATTTACTGTAATGTAGATGAAGTTATGTGGCCTGATAATGCCCATAGACATGATGCTGAGGGTGCTGAGGATAATCAGCAACTGATTTTTTTTTGTTTGCTGTAACTGACAGAAATATTATATATAGGGACGACATGGTGGCTCAGTGGATAGCACTGTAGCCTTACAGTAAGAAGGTTGCTAGTTCGAGTACCAGCTGGGTCAGTTGGCATTGCTGTGTGGAGTTTGGAAGTTCTCCCCCTGTTTGCTGTAATATAATATTACCGTCTTGTAATTTAAAAAATCTAAATTCTGCTTCTCATATTTTATTGTACCATTAATCTTCCATTTAAAATGTTTTAATATGAGTGAAGTAGTCAGTTTTTCAAAATAAAGCACCTTTTTTTCTGTATATGACTGTGAGGACAGTTTTTTTTTATAAAAAAAAATAAATATTGAAACATTTATGGCTCAAAAAGGGTGTAGATGTTCAAATAAGATATTATTTCTTTTTAAAATGCAAAGAAATTGTAAACCTAAGGAGTTTTTCAAGTGTAGTTTTACTGTTAAATGAGGTATTATTATACAAAAGAAAACTTTTATAAGGGGTTTAAACACAGTTGTGTGGCAACAGTGTGTGAATATATCCAGCTTCTAATGGTAAAAATGTACTAATTCTATTTTTTATTATCCCACTTGATAAAAACAGTCTGCAGAAACACTTTGATTGGCATTCTCCCTTTGTACATATATGTAACGAAATAAATATATACCATGTTAATAGTTTATTATTAAATCCTGCTTTAATGGAAGTGCAGTTCCTGCTAGTTCGCCGGTGGCGCTATTGCGCACAGAGTCTGTGTATAGACTGCAGCAGAGTTAGGGAGAACTGCTGTGGGTGAGTCGGGTTATGTGTTAGCTCCACACTAAAATATAAAAATATCATTTAAATGATTAATTGGATGCAGCTTTAAAAGTCTACCACACTTTATATACATTTATTGATCGATAGAGTGCGTTTTCTTTTCATATTTGTTTGATTTTAATACTTTTAATCTCATCTTGATGTTTTCCCCATGTGCTTATACAGCAATGCTAATGAAGTATATGTGTTTTAGATGTGGATGCTAAGTTAAACCGTGTTGATCTCACTGTTACTGCTCTGTGTGCAGGTAATTTTCTATTATATTTTGTGTTTAGGTATTAAATGTGTTTATTCAGCGATATTAGTTACGCATTTTCTGTATTTTTATATTTCTATCTTTGTTTTATATAATAATGATCTAAACTTTCAAGATAGACTGCAGCAGAGTTAGGGAGAACTGCTGTGGATGTGGATGCTAAGTTAAACCGTGTTGATCTCACTGTTACTGCTCTGTGTGCAGGGCAAAATAAAATCCTCCTCATCCGAGTCCAGTGTCTGTGTATTACTGAAGGGTGAATGAAGTGGGTTCAGGAGTGAAGTATAAAGGTCACATATAATCCAATGGAGAAAGCCCTGTCCATTAATGACAAACTCTTCCTCATTAGCATAGACAGCCTTGACTGAGAAGCAGCTGTCCACCATTAGAGTCTTCACTTGCTGAAGAAAATATCAGTGACTAACAGGATTATAAATGTGGAATTTTAGATGCGCAAATGAACACTGTAGTCTCCATTGACTGCCTTCTTCTAAGCCAATCTCTTGACATTTTTAGCTCATCACAGAAATAGCTGCTTTGAATCTGCCACTATGCTGACACACCAACACAATCTCACAGCAATTCGTAACTTTTTGATTTAGTGGCTTAAGCTGCGGTCACACTTGACTTTTCCTCCCATAGACTTCCATTCATACGCACGCGAATGGGTCAGACCAGAAACGCAGGGTCATGCGTCAAGTTTCGCATGTTGTTGCGGTGCAAAGTTCAAGCTTGGTGAACTCTGACCTGCAAAATCGCATCACTTGATTGCGTGAGACCAATCGAGGATCAAAACAGGACCTCGCTGGACAGAAATGTAAAACATGGAGCAATCGCTCGCTTTTTAAAGGTCTAATCATCTTGTTTAATCCCGCCCCTTTTCGCAGCGCAGCACGACAGAATTTCGCACACACAAAGCCCAGTGTGACCGTAGCTTTAGTCGTATTGATTAGTACGATCCAATTCGTACATTTTCGTACGATTTGCTCATCCCCCAATGACGGTTGGGTTTAGGGGTGGGGTTAGGTGCCACGCCTCCTTTTTAAAATCTTAAAAATTTTGTACGACTGAACGCGTACTAATTAGCCACTAAACTGTCAAAACGTAAAATACTTACGTTTTCTCGTGAGATCAGGCTGGACACTCAGGCCTGTATAGCTCCGCCCCTTTTGAAAAGAGCACAATCTCATTTGAATTTAAAGTGACAGTCACCAAAACGGCACAATTTGTTTCAAAGCCTAAAAACGTGAGTTTCAAAGAGTTATAAAAAAATATTTGTGCGGTATTTTGAGCGGAAACTTGAAATACATACTTATGGGAAATCAGAGACTAATTTTACATCTTATACAAAGGGGTATAATAGGTTTCCTTTAAGTCAAGGGACATGTTGAGGTTTTGTGGCCAGACGCAAACTGGATAGAGAATGCAAACCGTTTTTTTTCTTAGATTACAATAAGAAGTAACACCAAAAATAAATAAAGGTGAGAGGGGTGGTTATATAATTTCCCTAAAAGTAAATGTAAATGAGTGTGAGTGTGTGTACCTATATTTGGTAGTCTGGGACATGTACTGTACATACAGTAAGCTTGTCGTTAGAGGATTCCGACATCTTGCAAAAGGTCTGTTACCTGTGTGCTATATTATAGGTAGCTGCAAAAAATGACTCATCTCTTTATTATTAACAGTGTATCATAAAAGATACTCGAGTCATGCTATCTCATTGCACACTGTTTTATTATCTTAATGCTGCTGTTTCAATCATTATTAGTCATTCTAAATCAGGGGTCACCAATCACGGTCCTGGAGGGCTGGTGTCCCTGCAGGGTTTAGCTCCAACTTGCCTCAACACACCTGCCTGATTGTTTCAAGAATACCTAGTAAGACCTTGATTAGCTTGTTCAGGTGTGTTTGATTAGGGTTGGAGCTAAAATCTGCAGGACACCGGCGCTCCAGGAACAAGTTTGGTGACCACTGTTCTAAATAATTAACCATGCATATGAGTGTCTCTCTGTGTGTGTATACTGGTTTGGACAAGGACAGAAATGTGTATAACGACATGGGTATGACCTAGCTCTTACAGGTGGTATATGAGGACATGCCTTATGTCTTAATTAAAAACTCTTAAATATAATTTGTAGAAGGGAAATTTTGGCATTCAAAACGTGTATAGGAGAATATAATAAGTGTGTTTATTGTATAAAATATATTGCTGTTATGAAGCGGACAGGAGACAGAGGTAAGGAAACGTTAGGGTGTTTATTAAATGACAACAAGGAGCACATGAAGGATAGCCAGGAGGATCAGGAATGATGTTGGGGTCTTTTCCTCCGTGGCTGGGTAACAGGAATACACGAGGATGGACAGCACACACCAGATACAGCTGACAGAGGATGACACAGACTTGGAAGGACTGGAAGACAGGACGATTCGGGAGGACCAGGAAGACTAGGAGGAATACAAAGAGAACAGGTAAGTAAATCGTTTGTTTTAGCTGAGGATGACTACGCTGAGTGGTCGCTCAGTTGTCCGCTTTCGTCGAGACGAGCCCGGACAATGAGCGACTGGAGTGCTGTGCTTTTATCTGGTGCTCGTGAATGTGATGCAGCTGTGTGCTCATTAGAAGTCGGGTGATGGTGATCTTCGTGAGTGGGGGTCGTGAGAGCCTGACCAATCCATGACAGTACCCCCCTCCCCAGGGCCCGCTCCTGAGGGCCGACACCTCCGACGCCGTGGTGGTCTCCCTCTGCCTCTAGGCGCTGGGAACTCAGGGTGGCTCTCATGAAACTCCACCATGAGACTAGGATCGAGAATATCAGCTCTGGGAACCCATGTCCTTTCTTCGGGGCCGTACCCTTCCCAGTCCACCAGGTACTCCAACTGGCCACCACGACGTCGGGAACGCAAGATCTCCTTCACTGCGTAGACGGCTCCTTCTTCTAGGAGCAGTGGAGGAGGGGGTTCCTCTTCGTGGTCAGGCTCTGTGGAGGGAAGAACAGGATCGTGATAGGGTTTCAGGAGTGATACGTGGAATGTAGGGTGAATACGGTAGTGAGAGGGTAATTGTAGTTTGTAGGTGACGGGGTTAACCTGTTCCACGATGGTGAAGGGACCAACAAATCGGGGACTTAACTTGCGAGAGGGCAGTCGCATGCGTATGTCCCGGGTGGATAGCCACACCTTTTGTCCGGGTGTGTATCTGGGTTCTTCAGACCTTCTCCTATCGGCGGTTACCTTGCTTCGACGGACTGCCCTCTGCAGATGTTGATGAGCCTCGTCCCAGACTCTCTCGCTCTCCCGGAACCAGTGATCCACTGCGGGGACATCAGATGGTTCGCCATCCCAGGGAAAGAGCGGTGGTTGGAAGCCCAGGACGCACTGGAATGGCGTGAGTCCGGTGGAGGGTTGCCGCGGTGAATTTTGGGCATATTCTGCCCAGCCCAAATACTGGCTCCAGGAGTTCTGGTGACCACTGCAGAAGGTCCTCAGGAACCGTCCCACCTCCTGAATCTTCCTCTCTGTCTGCCCGTTGGTTTGGGGATGATATCCAGAAGAGAGGCTGACGGCCACACCTAGGAGCTTGAAGAAGGCTTTCCATAGACGTGAGATGAACTGTGGACCTCTGTCCGACACAATATCTTCTGGAATACCAAATGACCTGAAGACTTGATTAAAGATATTGTCGGCAGTTTCAAAGGCTGTGGGAAGACCTTTCAGAGGGATTAGTTTGACAAACTTTGAGAATCTATCTACTATGACTAGAATACAGGTATTACCTTCTGACGAAGGGAGGTCAGTGATAAAGTCCACTCCTAGGTGTGACCAGGGACGGTTCGGAATCGGCAAGGGATGGAGCTTTCCAGCGGGTAGATGACGTGGGCTCTTGGATTGGGCACAGTCCTTACAGCCCTGAACATATTGCCTCACATCCCTTGCCATGTTTGGCCACCAGAATCGTTGGGATACTAGCGAGAGAGTATTGTTGATCCCTGGATGTCCAGTGCCTAGCGAGGTATGTAAGGAGTGGATCAGATCTACCCGGTGTTCAGGTGGTATGAACTGCCGATGAGGAGGGCATCCCGGCGGAGCAGGGGCTTCCGGAGTGGCAACGACTGGAGGAGCGTTCCAGGTGATCGGACAAATGGAGATGTGTTCGGGAAGAATCTTCGTTGGGAGTTCTTCATGATCGTGATGCTCGTGTAAACGAGAGAGAGCGTCTGCTCTTAGATTCTTGGGTCCTGGACGATAGGAAATGGAGAAATCAAAACGTGAGAAGAAAAGTGACCATCTGGCTTGACGTGGACATAGTCTCTTGGCCTCTTTGATGTATTGGAGGTTTTTGTGATCTGTGATCACCTGGAACGGATGTTTGGCTCCCTCCAACCAGTGACGCCACTCCTCCAAGGCTAGCTTGATTGCTAGAAGCTCCCTGTCTCCTATGCTGTAATTCTGCTCCGCCGGGCTCAACTTCCGAGAGAAATAGGCACAGGGATGCAGTCGGGGCGGTGTATCATGATGTTGAGATAATACTGCCCCGACGCCGGTGGTGGATGCGTCCACTTCCACCACGAAAGGAAGATTTGGGTCAGGATGAGTCAGGAGTGGGGCCCTTGTGAACTCCTTCTTAAGAAGGCGGAAGGCTGCGGCTGCTTCTTTGGTCCACTCCAGTCCTTTGGGTTTACCCTTGAGGAGATTAGTGAGAGGTGATGTAATCCTGCTGTAGTCCTTGATAAACCGTCTATAAAAGTTAGCAAACCCAAGAAACCTCTGGAGCTCCTTAATGGAAGTGGGTTCTGACCAGGATAGAACAGCCTCAATTTTCTTCCCATCCATACGTATACCGGTTTGGTCAATGATGTATCCCAAGAAATGAATCGACTTCTGGTGGAATGAGCATTTCTCCGCTTTGAGGTAGAGGTGATGTTCTCTCAATGTGTGTAGGACCTCCGCAACGTGTTGGCGATGTTCGGCCTCACTCCGGGAGTAAATGAGGATGTCATCTATGTACACTATTACACAGTGGTGAAGAAACTCCCGGAGGACTTCATGAATGAAGTTTTGGAATACGGAGGGGGCATTGACCAGACCGTAAGGCATGACCTCATATTCATAGTGGCCAGTAGGGGTCACGAATGCTGTCTTCCATTGGTCCCCCTCACGTATTCTTATCAGATTATACGCGCTGCGGAGGTCCAATTTAGTGAAGACTTTAGCTTCTCGGAGCTGTTCCAAAGCGGCTGGTACCAGAGGAAGGGGATATCGGTATTTTACTGTACCGTTATTTAGGACCCTGTAGTCGATGCATGGACGCAGCCCTCCGTCCTTCTTGGCCACAAAGAAGAAGCTTGAGGCGGCTGGTGATTTTGAGTGACGTATGTACCCCTGACTCAGAGCCTCCCTTATGTAATCTTCCATTGCCTGATTCTCTGGAAGCGAGAGCGGGTAGATCCTACCTCTTGGCAACTGGGCATCTGGAACTAGGTCGATCGCGCAGTCCCATGGCCGATGCGGCGGTAGCTGGGAAGCTCTCTTGGGGCAGAAGACATCTTGAAAGGAGCTGTACTCCTTAGGAATGTGGATAGACTGCTTCTCAGGAGGGCTCTCGACCGATGTTGCAAACAAAGAAATGGGGTTCCGACCTTGAAGAGGGAGATTTGGAAAACAGGCAGGTGTACATCCAGATCCCCATTTCTTTATCTCTCCTGTGCCCCAAGAGATGATGGGATCGTGCTTCACCAGCCACGGGCGCCCGAGAATGATGTCCATATTTGAACCCTCCAGAACCAGAAATTGAATCCTCTCTTGATGTAACAACCCCACTTGAAGAAGGATGTCTTCGCATTGTCGATGGATACGGGTCGAAGATCGAGTGCACTGGGTTATCGGTTGTATCTGGTATATGTGCGAGGACGCCTCAGTACGGAGGTGGAGTTGACGACAGAGGGATTGGGAGATGAAGTTCCCTGCTGACCCGGAGTCGATGAGGGCTGTGACAAGGAGAGAAATAGAGGCAGTAGTTATTTGTACGGTGGTAGTAAGTGGTTTACATTGTTCAATATTCGTACTGAATACACTCACTGAAGTCCGAATGGGACGAAGGGGACACTCCATACGGGTGTGTCCACTGACACCGCAGTATAGACACAGACCCCGGGTCAGCCTCCTCTGTCGTTCCGCTGATGTCAGTCTTCCAGACTCTATTATCATGGGTTCTGGTTCTGGAGAGGCTGTTGACTCAGGCGATTGGAGGAGTGCAGACGAGGGGGTGATGGTGTCCTGTTGATAGGAACGGAGACGATCGGAACATCGGAGAGAATGTTGGATGAATCTCTCCAGACCCATTGTATCATCTAATGTGGCCAGTTGGATTCGGAGAGTGGGTTCCAAGCCGAGCCGGTACGTGGTCAACAACGATCTCTCATTCCATCCACTTGCAGCTGCTAGAGTGCGAAACCGGAGAGCATATTCCTGTGTAGATAGAGTACCTTGCTTTAGATGATACAGCTGCTCTCCAGCGGCTACTTCCCCATCAGAACGTCCAAACACCTCTTTGAAATACTCCGTGAAGGTAGTGATGGAATTCATGACCGGCCCGGCTTGGTTCCAGATCGTCTCAGCCCATTTAAGTGCAGGTCCAGAGAGTAGAGATACGATGTAGGCGATCTTCGACTTATCTGTGGGATATAGAGAAGGTTGCATTTCGAATATGAGGGAACATTGTAACAGAAAACCATTGCACTCCCCCGCTCCGCCTGAGTAGGGCGCTGGTCGGGCCATGGGACTGGAAGGAAGGGCCGAAGAAGAAACTGTGGAGGCGGAAGTGCTCGGTGCTGGTGGTGCGTTGGAAAGTGGAGCTGGTGGCTGTAGAATCCGCTTCAACTGGTCCACCAGCTCTTGTAAGTGATCGGGGGTGCTCATGTTGTCGTCGTTAATGGTCCGGGCTTCTGTTATGAAGCGGACAGGAGACAGAGGTAAGGAAACGTTAGGGTGTTTATTAAATGACAACAAGGAGCACATGAAGGATAGCCAGGAGGATCAGGAATGATGTTGGGGTCTTTTCCTCCGTGGCTGGGTAACAGGAATACACGAGGATGGACAGCACACACCAGATACAGCTGACAGAGGATGACACAGACTTGGAAGGACTGGAAGACAGGACGATTCGGGAGGACCAGGAAGACTAGGAGGAATACAAAGAGAACAGGTAAGTAAATCGTTTGTTTTAGCTGAGGATGACTACGCTGAGTGGTCGCTCAGTTGTCCGCTTTCGTCGAGACGAGCCCGGACAATGAGCGACTGGAGTGCTGTGCTTTTATCTGGTGCTCGTGAATGTGATGCAGCTGTGTGCTCATTAGAAGTCGGGTGATGGTGATCTTCGTGAGTGGGGGTCGTGAGAGCCTGACCAATCCATGACAATTGCGCTTATGAAGCCTCCTCAAAAACCACCAATAGAGCGGTTATAATGGTGTGTGTGGGAGGTTTACGGCTCAGCCAGGCGAGACTGATATCCTTGATTGACACACACTACCTGAAGTTGTTCATGTCTGGATGCTGCCATCTGCAGTGTGACATGAACCTGCACTAACCGGAGACAATTATAAAAACAAATCTACGACCGAATCGTCATACATTCACAATTAATCAGCTACTTTAATTAACATGGGGCTAATTTACATTTACACGTGTTCACTTTTATTTCTTATGAGAATAAAACAACTTATAAATAAAGAATCTGCCTTAAAGGGATAGTTTTAGAAATTTAAATCTTGTAAATAGATATTTCCATATTTTAAATGAAGTGAAAACATTACAACATTGCATGTACATAGTAGATGGCGACGGTGAGGTCGGCTGCGGTCACGGCTTCACCTATTTTTCTTTGTTTTTGTTTTTTAAGTGACTTAAAACTGGCAATCTCTGCAAAATTAAGAACGATATGGACACTCTAATTTCTACTGGTATATAAGGTACTCACAATTCGACATTTTTTCGTAAGCATTTCAATGCATATCATACTATGTATACAGGGCTTGACATTCACTTTTTTGATCACCAGCCACAGTGGCTAGTAATTTTCCAACGTTACTAACCCCTCGCCATTTTCACTAGTCACAATTGTGTTGTTGGGAAAATATATTTGCATAAATTTGACGTTGGCATGCTAAAATTACTTGATTTAAATTATGTGTTTTGTCCACATACCTCCTTAACTTTGTTTTATACTTTATTTCACATGGCTTTTTAGAGCTCAACACTAAGGACTTACCATTTTTTCTCCTCTGGCCCCACTAAACTAATTATTTCTCAGCCACAAATTAAAAAAAGTGTCAAAACAAGCTAAATATAGCTGTGTACATACACTTTGTTCACATACACAAAATTATTCTCATTTATCTAAAACTATACACAGTAGTTTGTCCAGGCTAGGGGTCCCAGATCATCAGGTAACTATGGGTAAAGGGAGAGTAATTTCCTATTAAAGCAATGTTATTTTAAATAATGATCGAAATGATATTAACGAAAATAACTGCAAGCAAATGAAAGCAGATGAAATAATTCTGTGTGCGATAGTAAAAAGATGATCACGCGCACACATGTTAACGTAAGGCCCAATAATAATAATCTGTTCAAAGAATGGTAAAAACAAAAGCGGCAACAGTGGCTGCATACAAAAAATCTGGAGATCTCCTGAAATAATTATTTATTATGAAATAATAAACAATGGCCATGACCTCGGATTAGAAATAAAGTTATCTTTAATTCAAGGGTGTACATCTAAGGCAGTGTTTCCCAACCCTGTTCCTGGAGGCACACCAACAGTACATATTTTGGATGTCTCCCTTTTCTGACCCCTTAACTTCAGGTGTTGGAGTCTCTTCTGATGTTATGAGAAGTTGATTCAGGTGTGTTTGATTAGGGAGAGGTTGAAAATGTGTACTGTTGGTGTGCCTTCAGGAACAGGGTTGGGAAACACTGATCTAAGGGGACTAATCAAAAATACTTTAGATTGAGCAAGCATAGAAGCGGCTATCTACAAGTATTAGTCAATTACCTCTGTTTAATAATCCAAACTGAAGAAAAAAACAACTGAGAAAAGTAAAGACAAAAGTTCAAACATTCTTCTAAATCATTTCTAAATTGATAATCCGTAAAAACCATCATATATTATTTATATCTTGGAGTCAGATAAAATAATGAGGTAATACATACAAAGAAATTTATTTATTTTAATATTATTTCTGCTGCCTATGGAAATATAGTGACACGCAAAGACTATTCTGCCGTGCCATTGGCTGCTGTCGCTGGACCAGTGGGTCAACCTTACAGTAACTCACCTCTGTTCTCACATTTGCATTGACTTGTATGCAATTTACTCGCGAAATACCAACACAATCTCGCGGCAATTTGTAACTTTTTGATTTAGTGGCTAATTCGTATGAATTCGTACGATCTAATTCGTACGAATAGTACGATTTGCTCATCCCCCAATGACGGTTGGGTTTAGGGGTGGGGTTAGGTACGACTTAACTCATACGAATTCGTACGAATTAGCCACTAAACTGACAAAACGTAAAATACTTACGTTTTCTCGTGAAATCAGGCTGGAAATACTTCACTTCCTGTTTGGTGTAAACTGTTTTTTTTTTTTTTTCAATGAAATCATGGAAAACTCTTTATAGAAATACCTGTGTATGTGTGGAAGCTGTATAGGATTGTCAGTGAACATCTATTGATACTGTAATTATATCATAAATCGGTAACACTTTATAATAACTACACATTATGAATCATTTATTAAGCATTAGCAACTAGTGAGTTCATTAAGCTTTAACTCTACATTAATAAACGTTAGTAAGCAGATTATAGCCACAAATGCTGTATTCTTGACTTATAACCACGTTTATAATGTGCTTAATAATTGTATTTTCATACTTCGTTAATAATTTATTTTTCATTGCTAAATGAAGTATTGCATTATTTACAAACCATTTGTATTTAAGAGTAGTTGGAGCTTTTTACGATTATTCAGAATGAGTTAGTAAATGATTAATAAACTATTGAAATCAACATTTATATATCGTATTATTCAGGCATATATTAATAGTTACTATGTATGTTAATAAATGCTTTATTAACTCAACTTCATCCATTTTTGTGACCTAATCTAAAGTGAGGACTATTTATGCTTTATAAACCCCTTATAAATGACAATTAAAGGCTCGGTATCAAACGAACAATAATCTTTGCAATCTTATCTAAAACGTAAAATTAAAACAATAAAGAGAAAAGTAAAAAATAAAGTTTAAACATTGCTGAATAACAGGAGTGTCAAAAATACGACATAAAATTGGATAAAACAATAGCAATATAGTAATTTAACAATATAATAGGATGCAATGTTTAAACTGTACAGTAATTTTATTTTAGATCAAGTTGCAAAGATTCAGTTTCATTTGTGTATTTTCATACGGATAGAAATGCCAAAAGAAAAAAGTCGTTTATTTAATTTTTTCCTAGAATTTAACTGAGCCTTCAATTGTCATTTATAAGGGATTTATAAGGCATAAATAGCCTTCACTTTAGATTAGGTCACAAAACTGGATGAAGTTGAGTTAAATAAGTTAATGAAGTTGAATAAAAATTATAAAATGTTAATTTGAATAGTTTATTAATCATTTACTAACTCATTCTGAATGATCTTTTAAAAAACACCAACTATGCTTAAATATCTGCTTGGTAAATAATACAATACTTAATTTAATAATGAAAACTGAATCATTAACAAAGTATGAAAACACAATTATTAAGCACATTATAAGGCTGCATTACACTGCAGATCTTGATGGTCAATTGCGATTTTGTGACTGTATCCGATCTTTTTGATGACCCGCTTACATCATCTTTTAAAAGTGACTCGTATCCGATTGTCTGCATTTACACAGCACACGGCAAAGGCGCAATGACCAGAAAAAAAGAGCGGGCGCTGACTAACAGCTGATAAATAAAAAGCACTCTTTTCTCAATTCCTGTATGTAATCAGTTCGCAGCTTTTGACAAGCTGTTTTAGTATAGTTTATGACAGTAAGGTTCTCATTTGTCCGTCTTCTTTTGATATATAGGCTTTTTTAACCTTTAGCATTCTTAATGTCATGTCCATGGCGGGATTTATGCACGTGATGTATGCGCTAGTTTTATATTAGTTTATCAGAATCAGAATCAGAAAGAGCTTTATTGCCAGGTATGTTCACACATACGAGGAATTTGTTTTGGTGAGAGCTTCTACAGTGCAACAGAATTACAGAGACAGGACAAAAAACAGATAATAAATATATTTAAAAAAAATAGTGAGTGCAAATATTCAAATTGACAAGTGTATGTACTTGTTTATTACTATATACAACGTTATGTGTGCAGCTGTTATGTGCAAATTGGCATGTAAAGTGTGTTGTTAAAGTGTATAGCAAGTAGTGATGTTGGTTCCACAATTATTATCATCAAGTGTTCATGAGATGGATTGCCTGAGGGAAGAAACTGTTTCTGTGTCAGGCTGTTCTGGTGCGCAGTGCTCTGTAGCGTCGACCAGAAGGTAAAAGTTCAAAGAGGCAGTGTGCTGGGTGTGAGGGGTCCAGAGTGATTTTGGCAGCCCTCCTGCTCGCTCTGGATAAGTACAGTTCTTGGGGAGTAGGAAGGGTTGTACCAGTGATTCGCTCAGCAGTCCGAACTATTCGACGTAGTCTTTGGAGGTCATATTTAGTAGCTGAGCTAAACCAGACAGTTATTGATGTGCAGATGACTGATTCAATGATGAGGTGTAGAACTGTTTCAGCAGCTCCTTTGGGAGGTTAAACTTCCTCAGCTGACGAAGAAAGTACAGCCTCTGTTGAGCTTTTTTGACAATGGAGTCAATGTGAGTGTCCCACTTCAGGTCCTGAGAGATGGTGGTGCCCATATATTGGTTACGCAGGACATCGCGCTCTCTCGCTCTCGTTAACATGCTTAAATACCTGTGCTATATAACAATATAAAAGCTGTTTTAGTCCTCGTGTATGAGATTTAAGGTTTGGGACTCTGCTGAAGTCTATTCTAAAATGAAAGCGTCAGGCTTGACGTCATTCGCTATGGGTTTTAATGATGCGCGACTCGCATTGACAAGTGAAAATCCTGATCTTACACTGCAGACACGAGGGCACAGATCCGATTCATATCGGATAAATTTCCACATATGAACAAGGCCTGAATCTAATTTGAGTAAATCGGAATCCATGTGATTTGTTCCTGCTTACACGTACATGGGCCATATTCGATCTGTGCCACATGGGAGAAACAAATCGGAATTGAGTCACTTGAACAGTGCAGTGTAAATGCAGCCTTAATGTAGAGTTAATGCTTAAAACATAATGAATTCACTATTTGCTTATACTTAATAAATGGTACATAGTCATTATGACCTATAAATCAACTCAATTCTGCACTCACTGACATAATCTTGCCCAACTGGTTGTCAATTTTATTGCTTTTTATGGCTCTGACAGGATTATTGTTTTCTGTTTTGTTGATTTTTAACATTTTCATGTTATAACTGGACTACCTGCCGAGAAACTTCTTGCTGACAGCTGAGCTTCATAAAGAATGGCTGATATTCAATCCAATATAATTTTATTTAGATAACTCAGCCAGTTCACCTAAATATAATAAGTTCACTTAACTTTTTAACTACTATACACAATAAAAACTCACCGGTATCAGAGTAAAGTAAAATCCTTTTATTTAATTAATTTAAACTGTTGTGTTTTACAGAGCATGTTTTACATTCGTTTAATGTTACAAGTTGGCAAACAAGTAGTACCAGAGTTTGTGGAATGTGTGTAAATTAAAAATGACAGAAAAAGTCGAACTGATTAAAATCCCATTATGTACATAGACATCACACACCCAGATTCAAATCACCAATATGCAAATAAGCAAATTATCGCTTTACAAAATATAATCCGTCTCATTATTATAATTACTTATCCACAAGTCATACAATTCATCCTTATTCCAGATTTTCAACTTTTGGGGTTTGCAAATATTTGTCGTGGTGATAACGACAACACAGATGATGTAAATTATGTCAATGAACAAAAAAAACAAGAAACAGATTTTGTCCAAGCGGCCAACAAAGGCTTCGTTGCTGATCGCCTCTTGTTTCTTTAGGTCCACCCTTTCCAGAAACTGCACAATTTTTTGGATGGAAGCCATCTCTGTTTCACTGGGGGTTTTCATCGCAATCGCACCAGCATCTGCTAATGGTAAGCATATGCTTGAACACAATATTGAGTCTGTGTAAGTGTATTCACTTTTTTGTTAGCATTATTTAGTATTCTCTTACCTTCATCTTGATCCAGGTGGGCATTTTGTCTTTTCATTTTCTTTGAACATGTAGAATTTAGGGTGCTGTCAGTAGTCGTCAGATGTGTCAGCACTATAGACAACACCATGCTCAGCACCAGATTAACCAGACAGAAGCAGAAGTGATAATCTTTAAATCAAAAACCAGATTACGATTTAGTACACATTTATGTGAAGCAATTGTTGTCCAACCACAGGAGTACCTCAGGTTTCAGTGCTGGGGCCTCTACTCAACATATGTGTCTATAGGAGGGTGTACACGGTGCAGTTTTTGCTGTTGTACGAGCTTGTGTGTAATTTTTGCCCATTGGGAGAATTTGATTGGAAATCATTGATGCTTGCATGGTCGTTGGCTTGTATCGTGTGAGAGGAACTTACGAGCCGAGTGGCTCACAAGGACTAGATAATTTATAAAATTAAATTAATAATTTAAAAAAGTTTGGTAGCTGTTGGCTTGAATTTGTGAGGTGTGTGCGGTTGCACAAGTTGACCTGTCAGTCTACCTGAACTTGACCAATCAGGCGAACAAACTAACAGAACAGTGAGCGAGTGAGGTATTATGTATGATGTGTCATACATGATAGAGTCATCAGCCATGAATGAACACCTTTAGCTCTTGAAGGGTCACTGACCCAATCTTAAATTTTTTTAAGTGCAATTGTAGCCTTGCGGACTTGATGCCCGTGCACACCGAGACGTTTTTTGCTCGCGTTTTCCGTCAACGTTTAACGCCTCAAGACTAGATAAAGGGCGTCAATGTGATCGTGCACACCAACGCGCAAAACGCCAGGCGTAAAAGCATCATTTTAAAAAGAAACGCCTCATGCTCGTTCTCCACCAATCAGGTTGGCACTTTTGTTCACGTGCACGGAGCTGCTGAAGTTACAGTAAACAGCACTTGGAGGCGCTCGAGCGCAAAACTGTCAATGCGAGCGCATATTCAAGAAGATGACCAGAGGCGATATGATCGTGGAGCAGCTTATTGCGTTGGTGAACAATAATCACTTCTTCATCGCTAGAGCTGGAACTGCAACTTGAACCATCGATAACAACAAGCGTGTTAACTTTGTCGTCTTCTGTGTTACAAGCGGGTGTCAGAAGCTTAAAGTTGTGTAGCGCCATCTAACGTCAAGGAGTGATTTTGCATACTCTTCTGCTCGACGCCTGTGAAAATCGCTTGGGTTTGAATCCGGGAAAAACGTTTTGAAAAACTCTGACGATAAACGCAAACGAAAAGCGTCCCGGTGTGTACGAGCCTTTAGGGTGTACTCACACTAGGCACTTGTCTTTATCTTAAATTGTGCTCAGGCGCGATTGGCCCTCTTCCCCTCTTCCTGCACTCACATTTCATTTTTTGCCTTCCGAGCCTGAGCACGCTTAAGTCATTGATGATGCAGCTGTTCAGTTTAAGAGAAGTGCTCTCGCTCAGTACAATGGAGATTGCATTAGCTATATTGTTTTGTATTATTTTAAGCCGTTTGATATGCAGTGACACACAGTCGTATCTTTTGCTGAACAGATCCACCACTGTTGATGCTCATAAATGTTCATGAAAGTCATTGTGCTGCACGTATTAGGAGGTTTGCTGAAGGTGCAGCTGTCGTGCAGAGAAGGGTTTGTATCTTTAATAAACTATGACAGTTGCATCCATTGAAAAGTAAGAATGTTTCATAAATACATATGAAACAGTCCCTTAAAAGTGACGTTGGGTCTTCAGTTTCGTGCTCAGGCACGCTTTTTACTCACACTACAAGTGGACCGCACCAAATCCCAACCGAACTGCGCTCTGGCACACCTCTTCCAGCCAGGCCAGAGCCGGCCAACTGAACCGTGCCTGAGCCTGATTTGGAGCACTCACACTTGTCAAACAAACCGGTAAATGGGAGTTAAACCCAGTGCCTGGGTACAGTTCAGATAGCCTAATGTGAGTACACCCTTAGAGTGGCTTCTGTGTGCCACTTAAGTCCATGAAACCATAGGGTGAATAATAAGAATTCACAATGGTGCTTGTAAGGTCCTGTTTTTGGCTGCTATGCCACCTCAGGGTAGCCTTCAGATGAACCCACACTGAAAGCTTCGAGGAGACTTCTAACAAGTCAGTCAAAGCAGCATTGAATCATGAAAATGAGGACTCAAATAACAACCACAAAAGTTTAGTGTACCAATTGAGATTGGGCTGTGCAGAGTTTAAAAGGCCATGAAACAACCTCCTCGTCTTAGCAGGGTGTTTTCACAACTCTATAGTTTGAAAAAAGTCAGGAAAGTGGGTGAGTCCAGCTTTGTTTGGCTGGGAGTGGTGAAAGAGGGAAGGGTTTGCATGAAAAGGAGAGTTTCTGTAGCGGCAACACAGACGCAGTCATCGCATCAGTAATCGAATTATTAGCCTTAATCTGAATAAAACAATAATATGATTAAGCTGTTTACATGAGTTGCTTTTTAATTGTTCCTTTCATGATCTCGTTTTACATGTTACAGCACATAATACGATTAATGTCATTGCATCACCGGGGTATTCACATTTCCTCTGAAGTTTCATGTAATTTCCGGTGTTTCATTCTTAATTTGTCGACTTTAACTGCAGTTTGGCACTTTCACTTTCATTCAGGAACATTTCATGCATGCCCCCTATGGAAAACAAGATATTGCATACGAGGAAGTGCTGGAAGAGTGTTGTTTTAATGGAAAATTTGATACCGCATGCCGTATGGGAATAAAAAACCTCTATAATATTGTAGTGATATTAACGTACTGTACACTTAGTAATCATTTTGACTAAGGTCTGTCTTTAAAAACTGAAAGAGTACTGCTGACGATACTAACTTTGCCATCTGAATAAATATAAACAAAGAACACTGATCGCTCAGTTACCAAATCAATAGAGACATGACAATCAACACCAACTGGAATCGCGTCTTTTTTTTTTAAAGAAAATGAGTGGCAAATTTACAGATGCAAAAAGCTCTCAGATAAAAAAAATGTTCCTTACAAACATGTTTTTGTCACGTGTTTGCAGACTACTGTAATCCACACATGTCTACATGAGATCTGTGCTCTCATCATGGGGAAATGGAAACGAAACCTTCGTTGCGGCACAGTTATTAACACAACACTGATGACCCATGCCTCCGAACAATTCTTCTTCTTCCCCTTGTTTTAATTTAGGTTAGCAACACAACGTGATGTCTCTCTGAACACTGTAACATGTAAAAACGAAGTTATCATGCATATTAATGAAGTTGCACCTCATTCACAATAGAATGCGCTGATTGGTTCAAACCAAGTCTTTCTCATGAGTTAATGCTGAAAACTCAAAGACGTCACGTTGTACCCACCGGTACAGACATCCAGTCTCCATGCTAGATTTTACACAAGGATCTCATGGGCGTGACGTAGCTTCAAAATGTCTTTTCAAACCGGAAGAATTTTCGAATTTGCTCAAAATAACGTAAAAACAACACTTTTTGGTGAAATATAAGTGTCCTAATAGTGTTTTTAGCAATGTGGCACATATATATGACTGTCAACATTTCAAAAAATGTGTTTTGGTGTTTCGCGACTCCTTAACTTTAATTAAAAACTTCTGATCCAGCTAAACAAGGTTTTAATGAGTGCTAGAAACCTTCAGGAATGATGTTGCATTGTCTGTAAACCCTACAGACAAACTCCAAAAGCATGTCATCACAGAACACATTTGAAATGTGTATATTGTTTGAATAATACACAAGCATTGCTGGTTGCAACTTATCTTATAGCAATTTAAAATATGTTCAACACAGCTATACTTGCGGTACATGAAGGTAACCCATTTACCAAATTCAATTACTCACAGCAACTGTGAGAGGTGTGCATGTGGCCTGTTACTTGTTCATTTTTTTTTACTTACGGAGGAGAGGGCTGCATGCCCCACCACTGGACAGACGATCATTAAGGATGAGGAGAAACATGGTGAAACTCAGAACCAAGGTGACCTTAAAGTTGTTGCGTTCTCCTCCTGTAATGGCCAGAGAAAAGCTCACCAGGTCTGCCAGCATTATTAGTATACTGGGAAGGATCAGGGTCACAACAGCACTGAAAGGATTGATGGATAAAGTGACCTGTTAACAGATCAGGAGAAAGAATATCTTAATTTAGCTTTTACTCTACAAACACCGATAGATATCTAACAATATTAATTGTACTGAATTTGTAAATAATGTTTTGTTGTACAATTTGAATAAAAGGCAGTGTATAAGAAACTTCTAGGGTTAAAAAACCCAGTTAGGATTCCTTGCAGCACCTTTTCTAGGCATCCTAAGGCTGCCACCAGCTGTTGGGGCACCAATAAGTTACTTAAGGAGAGTAAAATTATTACCCTCTTTTCATAGGAGAACAATAAACTTAAAATTTCTCAAGAGTGATTTTAAAGGGGACATAAATAATTCTAAAATTTTACTTTTAAGTAACCCTATGATTCAACAAGCATGCTCTGGCCGTGAACCAGTGGTTTTGGTATAGGAGGTGGGTGCTCTGATGAGGATGCTAAACTCCAGCATCTGAAACGCAGAGATGAGTGTAGGCTTCAAGTGGTTGTTGTCACGCTGCTGTAGACATAACTGTCAATCAAGCAGGTAACGTACACTCACTGGCCACTTTGTTAGGTACACCTGTCCAACTGCTCGTTAAATCATTTTTCTAATCAGCCAATCACATGGCAGCAACTCAATGCATTTAGGCATTTAGACATGGTCAAGACGATCTGCTGCAGTTTAAACTGAGCATCAGAATGGGGAAGAAAGGTGATTTAAATGACTTTGAATGTGCCATGGTTGTCGGTGCCAGAAAGGCTGGTCTAAGTATTTCAGAAACTGCTTATCATCTGGGAATTTCACGCACAACCATCTCTAGGGTTTACAGAGAATGGTCTGAAAAAGAAAATATTCAGTGAGCGGCAGTTCTGTGGGCGCAAATGCCTTGTTGATGCCAGAGGTCAGAGGAGAATGGCCAGACTGGTTTGAGCTGATTGAAAGGCAACAGTAACTCAAATAACTACTAATTACAACATAGGTATGCATCTCTGAATGCACAACTCGTCGAACCTTGAGGCGGATGGGCTACAGCAGCAGAGGACCACACTGGGTGCCACTCC
The DNA here is from genome assembly GCF_903798145.1 of Danio aesculapii. Taxonomy (NCBI): domain Eukaryota; kingdom Metazoa; phylum Chordata; class Actinopteri; order Cypriniformes; family Danionidae; genus Danio; species Danio aesculapii. Next base: position 56,552,130 of record NC_079437.1, on the reverse strand, counting down.
TGTCAGCGAAAACAGAAAACTGAGGCTACAATTCACACAGGCTCACCAAAATTGAACAATAGAAGACTGAAAAAACGTTGCCTGGTCTGAAGAGTCTCAATTTCTCTAGCGACATTCGGATGGTAGGATCAGAAATTGGCATCAACAACATAAAAGCATGGATCCATTCTGCCTTGTATTAAAGGTTCAGGCTGGTGGTGGTGTTGTAATGGTGTGGAGGATATTTTCTTGGCCCACTTTGGGCCCATTAGTACCAATTGAGCATCCTACAGCCTACCTGAGTATTGCTGACTATGTACATCCCTTCATGACCAGTGTACCCATCTTCTGATGGCTGCTTCCAGCAGGATAACACGCCATGTCATAAAGCGTGAATCATCTCAGATTGGTTTCTTGAACATGACAATGAGTTCACTGTACTCAAATGGCCTCCACAGTCACCAGAGCTCAATCCAATAGGGCACCTTTGGTATGTGATGGAACTTGAGATTCACATCATGGATGTGCAGCCAACAAATCTGCAGCAACTGCATGATGCTATCATGTCAAAATGGACCAAAATCTATAAGGAATATTTCCAGAACCTTGTTGAAAAAGAGGGTCCAACCCTGTACCAGTAAGGTGTACCTAATAAAGTGGCAATTTCTCTTCATTCAAATCATTGGAAGTTTATTTAGTAAAGACATTTTTTCAATTGGCCACAAATAGCAGGTTAATTTAAAAATTGCAGGGGGTTGCATGAACACAGTGTTTGCATTAGTGGATCGTGGGAACCACTGTCTTAAACTAATCCTGACATATAATCTAGAAGAAATAAGGGGCTCAAAGTCATAGTTACCGAGACAAATCGGAGGTACTGAAAATCTGGATCTGAAGTTATTGCCACTTTCAAAGCATTCCATTCACCACTCTGTGTACTTCCGGACATAGATATGTTATCTGAATGTTGAAGTATAAGCCCAAAACCTAAATCCACACATACAAGAATATTTAGCGTTTTATTTAGTTTGTTTTATTCTTTAAATATCTTTCCAGGAAAGATATGACAAGGAAGAACATCTCCTGATAAGAAAAATTATATAGGAAATCGATTAACCAATGAATTGATTAGGATAAATCGATTAGGTCAACTTACTGCTTTTATTCCATCCATTGATGGCCACAGGACAGTCCCCTGTCACAAAGGGGTAAGTGAAAAGGTTGATATCACAGCTCACTGCTATGAACAAGATAACAGCATGGTCCACAGTTCCTTCCTTGTTCACTAGTACATCTTCTGTCTGTGGCTTCATGGTTACATCTATCCTGATTGTATTAAAAGAGAACACAACATTGCTTAGCTTAGACCATAGATATTTCCATTAGATGTCGCCTACCCTGTTGTTGTCGAATGGAAGGAATGCGTCAATAGAGCCGCCATTTTAGTACAGGGTAGCGCTCCTTTGAAATAAATGCGGGACCAAGCTGCAGTGGAGGACTGTGGCCATCCAGAGCCAGAGATATACACATATACACATATATTTATGATTGGGAGTTTTCCCAGTGGTCAATATGCAATTATTTTTTAAATTACAAAAATTATAATTTTACATCACTTTTCTACATTGATGGATCAGTGACTGCACCAACATTCCTGACAAAAAGCTTGTGTTTGTTTGCATGGAAATGTACTATCCACCCTCCCTGTTAAATTTGATCTTATCTGTGTCCTGAAACACTCCTCCTCTCCTGCTTTCACTTCTCATTCTAACAAAGGTAGTGATTCGTTTGTGAATGAATCTCCGTTATGAGCGACTCGTTCACTTAGCTGACATTAATACAAGTTTCTAGCACCGCAGCATCTCGTTGTCATATTTCTTTTGCACTGTTTGCTGATTTTATTCAACAAAACTAGCATAAGTTTTTAGTGCAAGTTGGTGCTACGTTGCCTTATGGTGAATGCAGTAAGTGACTGTATTATCATCAATAACGTGACCTGTTTAGCACAAAAGTTCATAACATACAAAAACGTAAAAAAGTCTATCTTACCTATGAAATGTTCAGCCTTTGTGCTTTGTTTTCTTTGTTTGCTCGTTACTACACCCGTAGACAGCGCTAAAGTCCAGCATCTTCACGTAGTAACACTGTCTTGACTCGTACGGTTGAATGACATTTGTCCTGGGAGCACTGTACAAATATGGTGGCACTATTGACGCATGCTCAGGGTCCGTATGTGATATCTAGTGTATATATCTATGAGCTTAGACTATTAAACTGAACTGAAACAGTTTTTAAGGGTGCTTTCTGACGTTATAGTACGGTACATTTAGCTAGTGTCTTCTAAACTCGGGTGCGCACCCGTGAACCGTAGTGAAAGTCCGCCTGAAAGAGGTGGTCTGGGGTACGGTTCATGCGAACTCTGGTACAGTTCACTTCTGGTATGAATGCAATAGTACCAAATAACGGAAGTGAATCGCCAACTGTGCATAACGTTCATTCGTGTGTGTGTGTGTGTGTCACGTATTGTACCTTGGTGACAAGCGGGACTGAGCCAGGGCAAACACAGTGATAATGTCTGCGTGTCTCCTCCAAAACAGCTTCTGCAGACACTGTGTGATGTTCTGAACGTTTATAATATTTTTGCGGCAGATTGATGTGAGTCACTTTCTGTTTGTCCAAAACTAAAAGATTCAGCAAAAGCAAATCGATCGCGATGTGCGGAAATCTTTCCATTTTGGCACTTTGCTTTCATAACTGTCACCTAGCAACAGCCATAAACAAAACAGCCGCTCGATGACGCAAGTGTACCGGGGTTCAGAAAGAAAAAAGACAGCGTGAATACAGACCAACCAAGAAGGTGGCAAGGGGGGACAATCGAACTTGGGTAGGGTCCAGTCAATTGAACCAAATGTGAAAGCACCCTTATAAACTAGAATTACACCACATTCTACCATTACTCTACTGCCTGTTTGATATGCTAAATATGTCCCACAAACTGAAATGTTTTTAAGACCTTTTATCCTTTTGCTGTTTATCCATCTAAAGCAGTTTTGACACAATCTAGCACATCTAGTGCTATAGAAATAAAGGTGACTTGACTTGGATGTGTTGGACTTGCCAGACCAAACAATAAAATTGGGCACGTATGGCCCTTTTCCACTGAGTGGTACGGTACGGTTCGGTACGCTTTTATGGCCATTTCCTCTGTCAAAAGGTACCAAAAAATGAACCGTAACATACCACTTTTTGGGTACCCTTTCCAGAGGGTACAAAAAGGCGGAACTAGACACACATGTTTACAGAGAAATGTCACTAGTGATTGCAACAAGCCAGAAGAATGAAAACAAAGGAAGCGCCATTTTTAAATACACAGCCGAGACAATACACTGCAATAATATATACATATAATAACGAGCCATGGTCGACCCGAGCTCAAACCTTGTCGTTGTCTTGATGAACAGCCACAAAGCCAAGAAGAAGAGCAAAATCTACCCTGTGTCCTGTTGTTGTTTACGAGGCCATCTAAAAGCGTGAGTGGTTACCCTTTCTCTAGAGATTTGCAAGGGCTCACTGTGCATCTGTATTTGAAATAACGAACTTGTGCTGATGATAGTAATGTTACATGTGCTGGTGATGAATAAAGATGAGAGGTTTGTACTGACTGCATGTTTCAAATTGTTTATGAACCCAAATAAGGCCTAAATGTATAGTTGTTGTTGTTTTATTGTAATTGGTAACATTTCAGAGATCGTCAGGCTCTGTGTGTTCATATATGTTTTATTTTATTGATTTTTTATTAAATCGCAGACATTACAGTAGGCTATTTCACATTATCATTGATCTGCCGCTATAATCAAATATTGTTCATACAAAGGGTACCATTGGTAGCGTTTGGCAGTGGAGACACAAGCCTGATAAAGGTGACCCGTACTGAACCATATCATACTGTACTGCACAACTCAGTGGAAACGAGGCAATACCGTCAGAAGAGGAGCATCTAAATCTAGCACTGCTTCCAAAATTAACAATCTCAATTTAAAGGTTGATCTTTCGAAGGACACATTCGATTACATCATCGTGGCACAAGCGGTCTCAATTGGAAGGTTTTTACAGAAGCAGCCTCAGAATGCATATTTAGTTTCTTAGGTAATATAGGATAATACCAATGGTTGCTTCAAGACCTAGAATATGCCAAGATACATTCCACGCTGATGATGGTGGTGTTTTGAAAGAATGTTCTGAGTTTACTTACGCATTGTCCAAAACAAGCCCAGGAGTCCAGATTTTGTCAACCGGCAACATAACTGCTGACATATTAGATGTATTTTTACCCCATCCTAGTTCAGGATCTGTCCACCGCTAATGGGAAAAGAAAATATACTGACCAAAACATTTTGATTATAGTAAAATCAATCATCATTTTCAACATCTGTTAGAAAATCAGGAATGGTTTTTATTCACAAAGGGTTTTTTTACATGAAAAATATGTGTTCTTACCATGTATACTGTGACTCGGCAGCTCATTTGCATTTCCTTTGTATCCTAAACATGGTGGCAATGTAAAAAATATTGCATTGTTATGAAATTATAATTTACCTCGAAATTAAAGACAAAACTGGAAGTGAAATGTCATAAAGAACAAAAGTGAACAATTCTCAAAGATTAGAGTTCACGTAATACCAGTCATACACAAGTTGTACACAGCAGACTTTAAATTAGGTCACATTTCATTAAAGACAATATAGTTACAATACATGATAATACAGTTGCGATCATGAATATGCAAAGGCTACTGACTGCAATGTAATTATTTACAGCGTACTTTCAATGGCTAACAATAATATTTCATATAGATTTTTCGTTTTTCCAAGCATGAAAAAAACAATGATGCTTACAAAAGACAGTGTCTCATACTTCATTGAAGTGATGTTTACAGTGACAGAAGAGCTGCTCCCCTGTGGTGCACTCTTCATTTTTTTAGCAATGATCAAATTTGCCAAACACCGACTGTCACATGAAGCTGCCAAAGCTGTAAGATCACATAAACACAACTTTTTCAGATTTCATATGATTAATAAATTAAAAGCGATGTACTGTAGGAGAAACGGTTTACCAACTGATACTGAAAAGAGGAGCAACAACGAGATCCTTTGTTGAAGAACCATTTTACTCCCTAAAAACAAGAAGGCAAAAATCTTGTATTAAGTTTATTGTGCCTAAACATTTAAGAAACTGATCATCTTTACCTGTTCTTGTGAATGAATGTTGGGTTCTCCAGAAGCTTCACCATCTGTCACCATTTGTAGTTTATCTCAACAAGCATCAGTTGGCTTTTTGAAGGCTTGAAGCTCTTTGAACGCTACGTCATATTTACGCTTGGACAAACACAAAACAGAGCCAGCTAATATTCAAATTCATCACAGCTTTTGTGTAAATATAAGATTATGAGATTATGATGGGCTTCACCGCACAAATGAAAGCAGTTTGCAGTGAAGTGTCAACAACCTTCAGGCCTTCATTTGCCTCACAATCAAACAACATGTCAGTCTTTTAGCAGACAAATAAAGGAAAAACAAGCAGAACAGTCAATTCTTATCTGCAACTCTTTGTTTCCCTGATGATTTAGAGATGCCTATTGCCAGTAAATGCAATAATGGACTTAGACTAATAAAAGCTGGACAGAGCACAATGGTTAGTCAACATCAGGGGTCAAGAGCAATCGCGATCGGATCCGCGCCAAATCAATCGGTCGAGATCGTCTGAATGAGGTGGTCTCGGCTCGATTGAAACAAATTCTGGAGCGGATCGATTGTAGTGAGAAAGCAAAATGATCCGAGCCCGGCTATATCACACTGTATCATGGATATGTAATAGACATACTGTATATATGGCTATATGAAGAGAGAATTATGAGTAGGGCGTCGATAGGGATGTCATTCCTACTGGTAAACGTGCGTTTCATATTAAAGGACACCTATGGTAAAAAATCTACTTTTCAAGCTGTTTGGACAGACATATGTGTAGGTATAGTGTATAGACCGTCATATTGGGGTGATAAAAGCACACCCAGTCCTTTTTTTTTTCAATTTAACAACATAAAAACGGTGGACCAATTGGAGCGGTTTTCAGATCGACCGCAACTTGACATAGGAGTGCGCTCTCCCCGCCCACCAATATTAATTGACAGGCGCGCATTACCATATCCTCAGTTTGTTGTTTCACGTCCGCCATTTTCAGCATGTGAGTCAAAGCGATGTCACTAAAGGAACACCCTTGCTCTATTTTTAGATGTAAGGCTCATTGGGCTCAACACAAGATCAACATTCACCACATGATCGCTCTCATTGGAATTATTGTTTGTAACTTAGTTTGTTTGTAGGTAGGTTTGCAAACATGTGTACTTTTCATAGCGTCTTCCTTAAACTTCAGCCGTTTGCATTTCTCGCGGTCACAGAAGCTCCCTGTGATCTTAACTAGGTGCAGCTGGAAAGTGCAAGCACGTTGCCTCACGTCTGTGTCCTCCATTGGAAATAAAATAACGACCTTGCCTGCAGGTTGCACACCAGAAACGCCGCTTGGCGCCACGCAGCACCATGCATTTCAGAATTCTAAACATAGGTTTCTATCAGGGTACACACAACGGCGCTTCAAGTCGGCGGCTGTCCGTGGCGCCCAGCCACGATTTAGAACACTTCATATTTCTGCCGCGCCACAGAGCGCCATCTCAATAGTTTCATTTTTAATAGCATCCGAATGTGCGTGTCTGAGTGTGCCGTGTTGCGGCTCTAGTGCCTAATTCAGTGTGTGTGGTTATTAGTCTCGGTGTACAAGCTCAGCACTTTAAACTAGCACACAGTTGGCTGTAAAACTGTACAACGACACAACTGATTTTGTACTCTCTGCTTGGTCTGTGTCCGAGTCGTACATGTACGGCTGAATGCTGATCCTCTCACTCATGTTGCGTCTCTCTGTCTGCCTGTCTGTTGCTAAACACAGAGCGGGGGAGCTCTTGGCTCCGCCCCCTTGTTACGTTAGGCGGGAAGTCGAAACTAATTTTCATGTGAAGCAACACACCCCTAAAACGGCTGCCTGAATTGTGTTTTGAACTGAACCTAAACTGGCACACTCAGAAGAACCATAATATTAATATGAACTCTTTAAAAAAGGGTAAACCATGTGCCCTTTAAATTCAAAAGTGAAAGCATGCTGAACTATTAATGAGAGCTGCTTATCCGTTAGGAACATCGACCGAACTGTAGTCTAGCCAAGGGCTCTGTATGAGAGTCTTACCTCTGATTTATATTTGGTATGAGTGTGGAGGGATATATATGAGTGTGTCATCATTCAAAATTAAAGCACAGCTTTCCGATTATAATGTCTTATTGCTCATTGCCATAAATTAAAATAAAGACGCATGACAGCTGAGTGGGACTCCTTGAAACTCTGACCAATAAAAGGAGAGTTTACTCGTGACTTGTTTTCGCTCTTTTGGTTCGTTTAGAAACTGTGCTGTGTGAAAGCGAACCGCACCAAGAACAAAGAGCAACAATGTAACAATTTTAATCCCTGTTTCGTAACAAATGAATTGATTTACAGGTGTAAAAGCACCCTAATACTTAAAGGTGATGATACACGAGGCAACTTTTAGAGCATAAAAGTATTATTTAATTTAATAAAGTACAACATTATTCACAGTCAATTAAATAGTGCTAATGTTGTTTTGAAGTCATATTTACATGTGATTTTAGACCCTTTATTCAAATTAGCGTAGTAAATAATATAGGGAACGTTAAATGAAGGAATGTGTGAATATAAATCAACTTAACCTCAATCTTTTGATCATATCACCCGCCACTTTGGGTACATTTAAGGATTATTTATCAAGACACAAGAGTTTCCAGGCCTGAAATCAATTTTTATAATAATATAAATTTTTACTCCTAATTATGGCCTAATATTTTTTACTGAGTTGTATACTGATCTAGTACTGTTATCTTGTCTCCTTTGTGTTGGTAACACAGTTGGGTGTCTACTTGATCAGCTACATGGGCTTTCAGTTTTCCCAGCTTCCTCATGCTACTTTAGCTGTATAGACCTTAATAGTGGAAGTACATTTTGGTGGTTTTGCAAAAAATATTTCTTAATGTAATGTGTTTTTATATAGCGCATTTATCATGTATGACATTTTTACAGAACCCCTCTAACACCACCAGGCTGGTCTACCAGCTTAACCGCTTGGGCAGGTTTTTTGTACTATTTACTTCAGCAGATGAGATTCTTAAGGCTCTTATATTCTTAAAAAGCTTAAAGGGTAAACAATTTAGGAAAAATAGTCACCTCTATAACTGCTCTTGAAACCGCCAACTACAACTCCTTGTCGTAGATGCTTTTTCTCTTTACCTCTTTCAGAACGAAATGTTCCTAAATTTCGCTCTGAATTTCTCCTCTGCATTCCTAGCTCTGATCAATGATACATTGTTTCAGTATCTGTGCGTCCGTTTTCATACATACTCATGATCACGTCTTCATATAGCAACAGATGTGTGTACTGTGGAGTAAAATCTGCATTCAGACATCTTCCTCTATAGGTTAGAGTACTACAATTTGGCAGAGCAACTTAAATGATGCATTCCCACCACCTGCTGGATAGGAGTGTTGCAATCAAACCACAGAGCGAGTTTCTATTTAAGGGTGCATTAATGGCACCTACTGATTTAAGCTAATAATAAATAAGATTATTTATTAAATAAGAAATAATTTTATACATAAATGAATAAATGGTAGGCGACGCAGTGGCTTAGTAGGTAGTGCGCCTCACAGCAAGAAGGACACTGGTTCAAGCCTCGGCTGAGTCAGTTGGAGTTTGCATGTTCTCCCCGTGTTCACGTGGGTGTCCCCACAGTCCAAAGACATGTGGTACAGGTGAATTGGGTATGCTAAAATTGATCGTAGTGTACGAGTGTGTATGGGAGTTTCCCAGCGATGGGTTGCAGCTAGAAGGGCATCCATTGTGTAAAACATGCTGGATAAGTTGGCGGTTCTTTTCGCTGTGGTGACCCCAGATTAATAAAGGGACTAAGCCGAAAAGAAAATGAATGAATGAAAACCCTAACCAGCAGGCACCAGATTGGACTTGAGGATTAAGGCAGATGCAGGACTCTGGGACTGTACTGGAGCAGATATACACTTGGGACTGGGCTTGGGGACTCATAGACATCAGAACAGGCTAGGGGACTGAGGATGAGCTTGGCGAACATGATTAGTCGGCATTGGCAAGCACTCTGGATGGGGTCTTGCGTCAAAATAACTCTCTGGATCTGCAGGAAAGTTGATCTGGGCAAAACACTATAATAACCTCTGGGGTACCTCTGCTGCACACTGAAAAAGGCTTAATTTAAAATACACCCTACAGGGTAATAGACACTAGTATGGGACTTTAGGAAACTAAAAAAAAAACATGGAAATAAAACAGGGAACACAATCATCAAAAACTTTAGGTAAAGGTCTTCTGTCATGTTTGAAGACCGGAGGAAAAACAAGGAAGCGACATAAACTCTATATAGGTTTAATGTACAAAGTTCAGTATGCATACAACAACTTAGGAGAGACACAGAAGGACATCAAGCGAGGGGAAGACAAGACCAGACAATAAACTGAGAAAACACAAATCTAATTATACTGTAAAGAGTACTTGTATTGTAAGTGGCGTGTGTCTCTCTCTATCTCGCACACTTTCCTTTGCTTGCTCTCTTTTCCCCAGGCTATCTCATAACTATTCATAGGTGCAGCAGATTATGGCAGATCATGTTTGGGAACTGGATTGACAGCGGCCATATTTAAATTGCCAGAACACCGGGGTTACTTGGCTACCTGCGTTGTTAATCTCTGTGGTGATATTGATAATTGTGCTCTGTAAAAAATGAGTGTATGTTCTTGCTATCTATGTTGCCGTTTTGTGAGAAGTCGAAGTGAAGTTTTAGATTCTAACTGGAGAAACCTGGTTTTCTGTCTCCCTGTCTAATGCTTGGAGCATGGTAGGGAGAGAGAGAGAGAGAGAGAGAGAGAGAGAGAGAGAGAGAGAGCACATGTTTGCTTGTTACATTTTTGGTTTAATTTAATTGTGTTTAAATAAATTGACAGTCAGTCTGCCCTGCTGAAAAATCCAGCTTAAACAAGCCTAGGCTGTTGGCTGGTTTTAGCTGGTTGACCAGCCTGGTTTTAGAGGGGTTTTGGCCATTTCCAGGCTGGTTTCCAGCCATTTCCAGCCTGGTCTTAGCTGGTCAGGCTGGAAAATGACCAGCTAAATCCAGCTAAAACCAGCTTGAGCAGCCTGGTTTAAGCTGGACATAGCTGGTTTTGGCTGGGCTTCCAGCCTGACCAGCTAAGACCAGGCTGGAAATGGCTGGAAACCAGCCTGGAAATGGCCAAAACCCCTCTAAAACCAGGCTGGTAAACCAGCTAAAACCAGCCAACCAGCCTAGGCTTGTTTAAGCTGTTTTTTTCAGTAGGGTGCAGTGGAATTAAATCGTAAAACTAAATTGACTAATTACTAAACACAAGCAAACACGATGACTAGGAAACCAAGGTGGGAAACAGAACAAGGAAGCACATAACAAGGCACAGCTGAGAAACTGGAGCTGCGTCCCAAATGGCATACTATACACTTATGGACTATGTACTTACACACTCAACAGCATAGTATATGTATTGGTCCGTTTCCACTCAGTGGTACAGAACGATTCGGTTTGGTATGCTTTTATGGCCGTTTCTACTGTCAAAGGTTACCTAAAAGCGAATCGTACCGTACCACTTCTTTGGCACCCTTCCGAAAGGGTACCTAGCACGAGAAAACGGTACCAATAGGTGGAGCTAGAGATGCAGCTGAAAGCTATTGGTTTATAGAGATGCGTCACTCACAGAAGCAGGAGAATGAAAACAAAGGAAGCAACATTTTTAAAAACAGTCCAGACATTACACCGTAATAATATATACATATAATAATGAGCCATGGTCGACCCGAGCTCAAACAAAACTTGCCGTTAGCTTGATGAACAGCCACAAAGCCAAGAACAAAATCTGCTGTGCCCTGTTATTGTTTTATGAGCCCATCTAAAAATGTGAACGGTTTCTCATTCTCCAGAGAGCTCGCAGCGCATCTATGTTATTTTTGAAATAACGAACTTCTTGAGCTCATATAACATGCATCATTGAAGCGCTTCTGTTATCTGATCCTTTCAGAAACAAACATGAGAGTGAAGCGCAAAAAAACAAAGGAGAAGCCGGAAAAAACAGAGCAGTAAATTATGCTTTCTGCAACATAAAGCATGAACAAACTGTCATGTTTAATTATTATCATCGCCTTTCGACTATTATGAACTCAGATTGAGGGAATTACTTTCTAACAAGAGGTTGGTTACATGTGCTGCTGAAGATTAAAGACACACATGAGAGGTTTGCACTGACCGTGGGCTATATTTCGTGTGGTTTTTGAGCCCAAATAAGGGCTAAATGTATGCTGTGTGTAGTTTTTCAGTAATTGATAACATATCAGAGACTGTAAAGGTTTGTATGTGTTCATATATGCTGCATTTATTTATTTATTTCATATAATTGCAGATGTTACAGTAGGCAATTGTATTTTAATATGAAAAAATGAAAGGATTTAAATGTAAAAGATTATTATTGTCTATATAAAAATAAAATAAAATGCTACTTTGTTATTTTTGTTAATTTATTAGCTTGCTGTGAATTAGAACTGAATTTAAAAATAGTCACCATCGCCAACGATTATATATTCTTTAATAATAATAATAATAATTTGTATCATTATATTTGTATTCATGTTTACCTAACGTGATCCAGATTTTCGGATTTTGGGATTTGCACATTTCTGTTTTGGTGACAATGACACAGACAGTGATGACGTAAATTATGTCAACAAACAAAAAAAACAAGAAACATAGTTTGTCCAAAAAGTCTACAAAGACCTCATTGCTGTTTGCTCGTTGGTTAGTTTGGTTGATGTTTTCCAAAACATTCACCGTTTTCTGGATGGAAGCCATCTCTAATTCAGTGGTTTTTGTTGTCACAATCACACCAGCATCTGGTAATGGAGACCATATACATGAACACTAATTGTGTTTAAATATTTGAATATTTTGTGTTTTAGTATTTAGTATTATTTTACCTTCATCCTGATCCAGATGGGTATTTTGTCTTTCGATTCTCTTTGAACATCTATAAGTCAGAAGGCCGTCAGCAGTCATCAGATGTGTCAGCACTAAAGACATCACCATGCTCAGCACCAGATTAACCAGACAGAAGCAGAAGTGATAATCTTTGGAACAAAAGTCACAGTCCAGTTTAATACACTGTTGTGTGAGGAAACAAACTTTAGCAATGTTAACATTTTAACATGTCATTATGTCACCACGCTATCCGCATTTTCTCCGGAGTTTCATGTAATTTCGGGTGTTTCATTTTTCACTTGTGGACTTTAACTGCAGTTTGGCACTTTCACTTTCATTGGGGAACATTTCATGCAGGCCCACCTGACAAACGAGATATTGGATAAAACTATGAACTGCTGGAAGAGTGTTGTTTTAATGGAAGTTCATACCGCGTGCTGAATGGAAGACAAAAAATACTCCAGCATTTCACAATGCAGGTGTCTGTGGTCTTTACTGACTCGGTAGGTGGAAAGAGTGTCAAACAGTCGTGTGTGTGTGTGTGTGTGTGTGTGAACTATCCAGTCGCAAAACTTTTCGAAAAGTCCTACATGATGGTAATAGTTTGATTAAGGTGTTTACATGTCTGAACTGCACTTCAATAATGCGACTAAAATCGGCATACTCCACACGTCTTAATTCAATTTCTCTTAAGTTCGATTATAACCTTAATCAGATTAAATAAATTTTAAAAACGCTGTTTACATGGTCGACTCTTAATCAGAGTATTGTCTTAATCGCATTAAAATCGAATGATTAGTGTCCATGTAAAGTACTCATTAGCCGCGTTTCCACTATCGCGCCTAAAGCGAGCGAGCCAGGGCGAGCCAAGGCCAGTCGCGTTTCCACTATCACTTCCGGGGCGTAATCGGGCCAAAGCGGGGCTTCCTTGGGGCCAGCGTCCGGCCTTTTTCGGCCCGCCGAATACCTTGGGCCAAGGAGGGCCAACTGGGGCTTCGGGGCGGGGTTACGTACAAAGACGAGAGGAGACAAGATGCTTTCTTCCCTTACATTTATTTTGCTATCGCGCTTGATCAACTCACTAAGAAGAAGAAAAAAGTAAATGCCGCCGAACTGGAATGTCCTTATCCAGGGATCGTTGTCTGGCCTTACACCAACAGACCACAAACAGTAAAAAAGCAATCGCTTCGGTGTTCTCCATCTTCCAGCTCTCGTAGTGATGCCAGGTTGTGTTTGTGGTTATAATTTGAGTTTTTTGTTCCTGCTGAAGTGGGCGGGTTGTGTGACGGGTTGTGTGACGTTTGATTCGGGGGACGTTCTGGGGGCGGTGTTTGCGTGACGCGCTGCAAGCAACTAGCCCGACAGTGGAAACGCGACATGATTTCGGCCTCATTTCTCAACCTCCCGGGCTACTGGCCCGATTAAAGCCCTGGCTCGCACTGGCCCGATAGTGGAAATGCGGCTATTGTTGGCACATTGCTATTTTGAGGGCCTGAATTAGACTGCGCCATTGACCAACTAAAAGCTGGTCTAAAGTCCAGAGCACAGTGCATTAGATATGCGCCTATGCTAGTCCAAATGCTTACACGTTGCTTAATACACACAACATGTACAGCAATGCACAAATAACTTTACATATGAAAAATATAAAGGATTAAAATGTTACAAAATTATAATTTTTTAATAAATATAAAAACCACTACAAGCCTTCCTTACCTCAGCGGCACTTTTTTCAGTTTATTCATGACAATTTGCATTTCATTCATTCATTTTCTTTTCAGCTTAGTCCCTTTATTACTCAAGGGTAGCCAGAGCGGAATGAACCACAACTTATCCAGCACATGTTTTACGAAGCAGGAGCCGTTCCAGCCGCAACCCAACAGTGGGAAAACAATTTGCATTTGTATAATGTTATTATTAGTAGTATTATTTATTATATGTATATTTATATTTGTTTTAATAAAAACAAGTTTAGATTTGTCCACCTGTCTAGTTTTGGAGACGTCTGCATCATCGTATGTGTCATAAGAATAAGACGTGTGTTTAGATTTAACTCTAAACTCTAAACCGTTTTTTGACCACACTTCATTATTATTGTTCATTTATTCATTTGTTGGATATTAGAACTGAATTTAGAAATAGTTTAAAAACAAATCTTGCGCTTAATGAACTAAATTAAATATGTAGGCTAATGGATGTCTTCAGTGAAGTGAGTTAAAGTAAAGAGAAAGAGGCTAAATGGAGGAGGCTCATTCTATATCCTCGTGCTGCAGATGGTCTGTTTAATTTTTTCCACTTACAAAGCCCGCCATGTAAATAGCAAATGCGCCATGATGTGATGCAACTGACTCTTAAAGGGAATGAGAGATGAAACTCTGATTAGTTTAATGCACGTTATGCTCAAAACACACCCAGAACTCATTAAGAGAATAAGCTCAACCCTGTTAGACCATGTGCCAGGGCGCAGACCATATTTGTCCTCCTTAAAGTAGCAAAAGTGGATTAGGACACTCCCTTGATGCTTAGCCAATGCGCTTATGGCCAATTCCACTGAGTGGTACGGTACAATTCGGATGCTTTTATGGCTGTTTCCACTGTCAAAAGGCATACCGAACCGTACCGTACCTTTTTTCAGCACACTTTCAAAAGAGTACCAAAACATAAGAAAGGGTATCAAAAGGTGGAGCTACACACGCAGCTGAATGCTGATTGGTTACAGAGATACGTCACGAGCTTGTGGAGCTAGCCAGAATGAAAACAAAGGAACTGCCATGTTTTAAATACACATCCGAGACATTACATCGTAATGCTATGTGCATATAATAATGAGCCATGGTTGACATGAGCTCAAACAAACCTTGTCGATGTCTTGATGTACATACACAAAACAAAGAAGAACAAAATCTGCCGTGTCCTGTTGTTGTTTTACGAGGCCGTCTAAAAGTGCGAGCGGTTTTCGCTTTCTCCAGGGAGCTCGCGATCGCGTCTATATTTGATATAGCATACTTCTTGAGCTGATGATAATAACGTGTGTGTGATTATCGAAGTGTCTCTGTCATCTGATCCATTCATAAAGAAAAGGACAAACGCGAGAGTGGAGCTTGAAAAATCAAAGGAGAAGCCTATCAAAACACAGTAGCAAATTGTTTTAGCAACCTGAATCATGAACAAACTGCCATGTTTATCATCACCTTTTGGACTATTATGAACTTGGAATGACAGAATTACTGTCTAACAGAGGTTACATGTGCTGGTGAAGATTACAGACACATATGAGAGGTTTGCACTAACTGTGGGCTATATGTTGTGTGTTGTTTTTGAACCCAAATAAGCACTAAATGTATGCTGTGTAGTTTTTCTACCATTAGTAACATATCAGAGACTCCAAGGGTTTGTATGTGTTCATATATGTTGCATTACTTTATTTATTCCATATAATTGCAGATGTTACAGTAGGCTGTTTTGCATCATTGATCTGCAGTTATAATCAACTCATGTTCATAGAAAAGTTAGTAATAAACATTTCTACACAAGTATTTATGTGTATAAAGCATCTGTTTTGTGAGAAGTGCTTCTCATATAATATCTAAGCGACCCGTACAGCTTTACTGTAGACATTTATTCGAGCGAAAATGACGTCGACTGAAACTTTCTGTCATACACCACACCCACCAAAAGGGTACTCTTGGTAGTGGAAACGCAAGCCTGATAAAGGTGACCCGTACCGTACTGTACCAGTCAGTGGAAACGGGCCATAAGATTGTTAAAATAGAGCCCTCTGAGCTCACTTGTGGTCTTGTGGGCTTAAAGTGGCTTTTAATGTCTATGAGACCACAGGGAATGCCATTAATAATTTCAGTTTAGAGTAGGGTAATTGTAAGTTCCCCCTTTTGATTGCTATTCATGCCCTCACATTTTTGCTACTCATGCCCAAATAGATGACTATAAAAAAAACTAAAAGTGAAACACAAAATTAAACTGAAAAGTCCTAGTTGAATTAATATCAACCCAGGCTCATTCTGAAAACGTAGTCCCGCGGACGTTTCTGGAGGCCGAGAAATACGTCCTGGGAAGTACGTATTTTTGCAGTTTTTGTTTTCGCGAATCCGTGAGAGGCCGCTGTGTGCGCTTTTTCACTTCTTAAATGTCTCTCGCGAGTGCCGTTCACGCCCGCTCTGTTCTCGCATAAACCCACCAGAGGCCGCTGTCCGACTGGCTGAATGATTGACTGGGTGACCGGCCAATCAGCTGGCCGACCCAACCTCCTCCTTCCCCGAACCCAACCAATATTACCGATTGACCCGCCCACCCGCTTACTTCCCTAAACCCAACCAACAATTTACAAAAGCCGTCCAGAAAAAGAAAAGCCCTCATCCACGTTTTCAAATTTTACCACATTCTCACCCTGTTATGAACTTCTTCTCTTTTGTTTCTTGGATTCTGTTTTTGTCTTACCTGATTTCTGGAACCGGTCTTCCCCGGACTCGAACCCGGTCGTCATCGTGGTCAGCTCCTCTCTGCGTGTCAAGTCTGCCGACGTACAGGACGAGCTAACCGGACAAACTGCTTACGGCAGGAAAGCCCTCCACACGAAGGTAAGCGGTCAGCCGGTAATCGCTAAAAGGAACGGCGTCACACCGCCCCGTAGCGTTCGCTTAAAAAAATGAAATGCAGCCATACGTACCTCCGGCTACATAATTTACGGTCTCCAGAAACGTTCGTGGGACTATGTTTTCAGAATGAGCCTGTGTTGATTAATATAGATTTAGCTGTTGGCTAGAGCTTTAATTCCATACTGACTTCATGTATGTGCATCACAATGATTGGAGCGAGATAAATATATGTAAAGTATGAATACTGTACTGCACCACACACTATATATACATATCTACTGTATGTTTACATTTACTTACGGAGAAGAGGTGCACATCTCCCACCACTGGACAGACGATCATTGAGGATGAGGAGAAACATGGTGAAGCTCAGGACCAAGGTGACCTTTAGGTTGTTGCGTTCTCCTCCTTGAATTGGCAGAGAAAAGCTCACCAGATCAGCCACCATTATTAATACACTGGGAAGAATCAGGGTCACTACCGCACAGAAAGGATTGATGGATAAAGTGACCTGTCAAAAGATGACAGAAGTATAATTTTAAATTTTAAATTTGTTTACACAGTTACCCTTGTTAGTGTGCATGACGAATCATCAGTTCAACAGTTCATTTTTGTATTTATTGGTAAAGTCACTTATTATTCTCTTACAATATATCTCTCTATAATTATTCTCTTGATGTTACAGCAAAGAATGTGTATAGTTGAATGTACGTACAGATGCAGAGTTTGGCAAACATTATAAACAGTGTGTTTGACATTTATCAAATTTTGCAGTATGTACAAGTGTGGTTTATTTATGAACTAATTTCGAGAGGATCACGTGCTTATGATCAACACGGCTGCTCCTCATTAGCTCCGTAATGTGACCCATCAGATAATTACGAAAGAATTATAAATAACCAGAGTTTTTCACTCCAGTTATCTTCATCTTGAAGCTTCCCCCTCCTTCCACCCCTACTTCCTCCCCCTTTTTTCCGATAGGGCGACACGGTGGCCCAGTGGCTAGCACTGTTGCCTCACAGCAAGAACACCGCTGGTCCAGCCTCCTATCAGGCTGGTTGGTGTTTCTGTGCAGAGTTTACATGTTCTCCCCGTGTTCGCGTGGGTTTCCTCCGGGTCCCCCGGTTTCCTCCCACCGTCCAAAAACATATACCATAGCAATAGATTAAACCAAATTATCACAGAAAACAACCCTAGTTTACACTTCTCACGCGGCGACAAGCAGGGGAGTTCTCGAGACCTACCTGAGCTCGAACTCCCCTCTCGCCCTTCTAACGGGAGGGAGCCCCGGGCTCGAGGATATTACGAGCTCAGGGCTCTCTCCCAGGACAGCATGCCAAATACGCTTTATTGATTATCAGCTAAGTGTGAACTCTTGAAATGTATTAAACAAATTTAACCTAAGTGTTTTTTTATGTAATAAATACTTCTACACATTAAAAGGAATTATAATCAAGTCACCCATTACCGAGAGATAATTGCGAGATGGAGCCTGTTGATCAGATTGTATTGCCACACTCTCAGTGTTCCACTCACCACACTGGCTCGATCCAAACATAGTAGCATTATTAAGGTATACAAATGAAAGGTCACAATCTAAATAAACACACAAACATGTTTTAGTAGAAATTCAAATTACTTTACATTCTATTACACATAAAAAAAATCAGAAATAATGTCCCTGGTTGAGAGCAAAATGATCAGTATCAGTGTATACCCAAAATTGTTTTCCTACCACTTTGGTTCCACCCATTGATAGCCACACCACAATCCCCTGTCACAAAGGGGTAGGTGAAAAGGCTGATATCACAGCTCACTGCTATAAACAAGACAACCGCATAGTTCACAGTTCCATCATTCTTCACTGCTACATCATCTGTGTAAGTCTTTGTGGTAACATCTATCCTGATGGCAAAGAGAGAGATAACATGACATTGTCACCAAAGCTCATTAACCTGTGTTATCATTAGCACAGCTATCTTATATATAGCTTCAAGCACTTTATATTCAGTTTATCTATATAAGGGTAATTTCCCATCCTTGTTCTTGTTTGTACTTAGAATAATATGCTCCCTGATGACCAGCAATGAATTTTGAATTTCAATTGTTTTATATGTTCAAAATATTTAGTGTACTATGTGTTTTTAAAATGTGATCAAAGCAAAGCTGCACGCTCATAAAGCTGTTAAACACTTTGAAATCAAAATCACCACATCACCAAAATAATCACACTATAATCAGATGAGCCTGGTGATACAGAAACTCGCTGATCAGGGCTAGGTTTCTGTGCATGCAAGGTTGCAAACTTTATCTGTTTCTATCCACCTGTTTTTATGCACATTTTGGATATGTGCATTAAAAAAACAGTTGATGGAAACGCTAAGATGCACATAAGTTTTGAAAATGCGCATAAAAAAACATGCGAATAACTGAGTAGGATAAATTGTTTAATGGAGAAGAAAAAAATTGCATAAACTACGATGGAAACACTTTTATCGAACAAATTTCAGTATGCGCATTAAAAAAAAGTCATGTGATTTTGTTATGTGATAATAAAAATGTGTGTGAATGGACAAACCAGCAGGCTGGGCACATTGTAAAACATCTGAAATGTTATTTTTGTCTTTCTAAAACGCTTAACCATTTCAGTTAGTGTTATTATATTATTAATTACCTCAAGAACGTCTGTGCTCCACGTCTCACACCTTCAAATGCCACCACGCATTCATTGCACGTCGACATTTGTCTTCTGAGGCGCAACTAATTTATTAAATAAAGAAAAGATTCACGCAGCTTCTCCAGCTGCAGCAAATTCAGTTTTTACTTTTGATATTTGGTCAATCAAGACGATTTTATTCTCTTTGACTCATTGGATGGAAACGCAGCTTTATTTGTACGACTTTTATGCGATATTCCAGTTTTGCGCATAAATTTAATTAGCATTTTTGGATAGAAACATAGGTATTCATTGCAACTCCATCTGCGCTTCCCAAAAAGGCACGTAACAATAGCGCAAGAAGACTTTCTATATGCAACTAAAAAGTTGCTTTCTATTTAAAAAGTGCTGAAATATAACCTTATATGGAGTCGTATCCCAAATGTTCTGTTTAAACTCCTGTGGATAATCAACACAATCAATACAAAGCACCTACATGCAGACTGGGACATAAAACAGCTGGGGAAAAACAAAACAAAGCATAAGAACATAAAAGAACAGAAGGTTTTCGATATGAAATGCCCAATATATGGATGGGTTCTGCACATGTCCATGTTTTTTTTCTTAGTTTATCCCAATTGCCCTATTGTTTTCCAGTCTTTCAAGCATATTTCATTTTTAAATTTAATTATACATTTTTGTTCAGTGATTTAATTTATATGTGTATTTCTATTTTTGTTCTGTTCTGTTCTCTTCTGTTTTGTTTTGTTCTGTTGTTTTGTTCATGCCCTTTTTATTATTTAATTTATAAATTAAAGTAATCGAGTGTCCAGAAACATTTACAAAAGTAATTGTCATCACACCCATATAGTAATTTGATATATGGCAATATATACAAATTATATAAATGCATATAATAAATTTCTCATAAAATTTATGTCATATATGTAACTTAAATTTCAAAATATTGTGAAAATTTCCATTTACGTATTTTTTTCTGTATAAATAACTAAAAAGTTATATTCTTTGGTTTTCAATTATATCATTTCATTCAAAACTATAGCAGACAGGGTGGGAGAGACATTAAACCTTTGCCTCCTAAGCACTGGCTGAGCCAAAGTGATGCTAATGTCACGGGCAGGGTGTCAACGACTTTGTCTTTGTGGATCCATTCAGGCCAAAGAAACTCTGTGGTTGATAAACTTGTGTGGTCAGTGACTGGGCAGATTCTTTCAGTTATCCACTTCAATTGCATGTTTTGTTAATCATCTCCACCTTTAGCCACTGCCCCTCCTAAACATTCAAGTGGGAACTCCGACATGTGTCTTCTGACATGAATGGGAGAATGTATGAAAACACCACAGCAGCTGAGCCTGTCACACCCCTGATGTGAAGTTTGCCAAGCATAGTGTTAGTGCACAGCCATCATCAAATAGGCAACCTTTCAATGTCCCCTAGGCCCTTTAATTGCCATTGTTTGTAAATAATTAGAATAGAATTTAGATTGGGAGTCGTAAATGTGCTTTTACCTAGCTAATTGTAGTCAAAGGATTTTGTTAAAAAATGACTACATTGGGAAAGCATGCCAGTCCCCAAAGAGGGAGGATGCTGCGGAGGCCACCTGCTACTCAAAATGGGGAGACCTCATGGCAATATGTACATATGGGCTAGCCCTATCCTGGGGGAGTGCTACATATAATAAGCTGGTTAGCGGGTAGGGAAGACATGGGTCCACCTGAGAAGGGGGAACACTATGTGGCAGAATGACGCATATGGGATCGCCAACTGAAATCACGCATAGCTGGCACCAAATTCTAGCACGTGGGTTGACCAAGTAGGCATATCAGACATCGTACTAGGCCAGGCACCCAGCTCCTCCACTGAGTCAGGTGCTGGGTGCCTTGGAGGAACTCTCTAGGGTTCGCCAAACGAGGAACTCGCTTTAGCAGAGCAGAATGAGTGCATGTATCTCTGAGTTAGGGAGCATGGCGCAGCAATCGTTTTTGATGGCAAGTTTAGTTTCCTCACAATTGACCAGGGTTACCCAGTAATCAGAAGAGAAACCAGCTCCACTCGAAGATTATAAAATTTTGCGAATGTTTTAGGTGTCGCCCAGCACACAGCTCTACATATATTTGTGAGAGAGGTGCCGCATGCTAACGCCCAAGAGGAGGCGACACTTCTTGTTGAGTGTGCTCTCACCCCCGGGGGACATGGCTTGCCCTGACACTGATAGGCGACTATCATCAACTATCCAGTGGGCCAACCTCTGTTTCATATGGCACTTCCCTAGGCCTAAGAGGAGGGAAGGATGGATTTAATCACCTCGCGCCTCTGAGGAAACGGACGATTACATGATGCTTCCCAAGCGTGCTGCCACCCACCTCGTCATGGTGAGCGGAGATGGCTGCAACATAAACAGTCAGTGTGGAAGGTGACAGTCTATGCTCCAACTTATCCTTAAGAAAGGATAACACTATGCTAATCTGGCAAGTTCGGGGGTCTTCTCGGTGAGAATTGCACCACTTAGTGAATAGACTACACTTCAGGGCGTAGGCATGTCTCGTAGAGGGTAAAAGCTGGTAGATCACTTAAGTCTGGTAGGTCACTTAAACGCATGGTCGGAACGACATCTTTAAAAAACACGTTATTTGACCGTGTTGCTCTCTTAGGGGATGCCCAGGGGACAGGAAAGAAACCCAGTTTTCTGCCACTGTCACATAGTCGCGCACTCTAGTAGGAAATTGATTTCTGACTTAGAATTCAGCTTAGCAGATTGTTCTCCTCAGTCTCAGTGAAGCTCTGAAGCAAAAAAAAAATCCCAGAAACCCAAAATTACAGAACTAAATGACTACAGACCTGTGGCTCCAAAGGCCGGTACACACCAATCCAAAACCAAACAACTAGAGCTGACAAAACGCAACTGTGTTGTCACCTTGTGTTGGCTCACATCTGGTTTCGTCTGGACCAGAATCTACCTGTAATTACAGCCGGCCTCTTTGGGTTCCTTCTTGACTTGGATTGTTTTGTTGCTATGTCACTTCACATGTCACACTCGCGCTCTGATTCATTGTTGAATCGAGAGGTGACGTGAAACACACCAAACCAACTAGCCAGAGTGACACTGACCAACGAAGCCCAATGATCAACCGTCGGCTCATTGTGTCCCAGCACTGTCTGTAGTTAAAGTCATTTGAAAAACTGGTTCTGGCCCACCTGAAGGATATCATTGACCCTCACTTGAATCTCTTCAGCTTGTCTAAAGAGAAAACAATTTTGTGGATGATGCAATCAAAATGGGACTGCGTTATGTTCACCTCCAAAATATATGTGAAGATCCTGTTTGTAACCTCAGCTCACCATTTAACACAATCATCCCGAACCTCCTCCTTCCCAAATTAAATCAGCTGTCTGTGCCCATCTGTCTGTGGACCATCAGCTTCCTGACAGACAGGTGGCAGCTGGTAAAGTTGGGAAAATCCTCATCCAAACTTCAGCACTGGCATCCCTCAGGGATGTGTTCTCTCCACATCAAAGCACCTCTCTGTCAAGCTCCTAAAGTTTGTGACACCACACCTATCGCCTCAATCATGACGGTGACAAGTCTTCTTACAGACAGGAGGTTAAAGAGCTGGCTGTCTAGTGCAGTCTAAACAACCTGGAGATTAACATGCTCAAAACTGTGGAGGTGACCGTGGACTTCAGAAGAAGCCCCCCTGCTCTCCCCCCACTCACCATCATGAACAGCACTGTGGCTGCAATATCATGGCATTCCATAGACTGAATAATTGTGCTAGATGGGTGTGTCACTGCCAAGGACTACCAAACCATTCTGGAGGACCATGCACACCCAATGGTTTAAACAATGTATGGTGGTCAGGATGATAATGTACCAAAACACACAACAACATTGGAGACATGTAATCTGTGAATATTATTGAGACCCTTTGGGATATTTTTGAGTAGCAAGTCAGGAAATGTTTTCCTCCACCAGCATCAATACAATGGCAAAAAAATAGTGGCTGAAATGCAGTGTATTTAATGTTGTATTGTGTAAATTTGCATACTGCATAGTTTAATTATCCAACAAAGCTATAAATATAGGACCTTGTGGAGTACAATATATTGCAAACATTATGTTTTTTTAATATTGTAAGCTAAAAATAACATTGCCCTGTCATAAACAAAATTTGTTCACTTACACATTGTCCAAAACTAGTCCAGGAGTCCAGATTTTGTGAACTGGCAACATAACAGATGCAGCACTAGATATCGTGTCATCCCAGGCAAGTTCAGGATCTGTCCACCTCTTTGGAGAAAAAAGTTACTTGTAAAAAAATCGAGGCAACACTGTGGTGACCATTGAAAATGAAATAATTGTAAACATCTGTTTAGAAGTGAATGCGGTTTGTTTTTTAAAATAAAAAAATGTATCTGCTTACCATTTTTACCAAGACACGGCTGCTCATTTGCATTTCCTTAGTATCCTTAACATGGAGGCATATGTTGGAAATGCAAAAAAAAAAAACATTAATAAGATTTAAATGTATATAATATAAAATATAGCTGCATGCAGTGTTAAATTGCAAATTTATGTAATTTAGTTCCAATGTAGCAATATTATATTTATATAAGTGAAAATTTATATTATTTGTGTTTTAAAAATCTCATTTCATTCAAAACTCAAGTGTGAGACAGTTTATGCATTTCCTGATCATTGAGTAAAGTAATACAAAGGCTAAGTCAGGGGTGTCAAACTCCTGGAGGGGCGCAGCTCTGGATAGTTTAGTTCCAACTCTAATTAAACACACCTGATCATAGTAATTGAGTCCTTCAGGCTTGTTTGAAACCTATTGGTAAAGCTGCGGTCACACTGGACTTTTCTCCCCATAGACATCCATTCATACACACGCAAATGCATCAGACCGGAAACGCAAGGTCGTGCGACAAGTTCTGCAGAGTTCAAGCTTGGTGAACTCTGACCTGCGAAATTGCATCAGGTGACGTGAAACCAATCGAAGATCAAAACATGACCTCTCTGGACAAAAATTTTAATGATTGAGCAATCGCTTGCTTTTTAAAATGTCTAATCATCCTGTTTAATCCCGCCCCATTTCGCTGCACCGTACTACACAATTTTGCATGCTCAAACTCTAGTGAGACCGCAGCTTAAGTGTATTGAAGTAGGGTTGGAACTAAACTGTGTTGGGCTGTGGCCCTTCAGGAACTAAGTTTGACACCCCTCTGCTAAGTTGAGTCACAGCTGTGCCTTTGTCTTTGTGGATGGTCTAGACCAGAGGTACCCAAACTCTGTCCTGAAGGGTTGGTGTCCTACAAAGTATAGCTCCAGCTTTCAACACACCTGTCTCAAAGTTTCTAGTATACCTAGAAAGAGCTTTATTAGCTGTTTCAAGTGTGCTTAATTGGGGTTGGAACTAAAATATGCAGGACTCCAGCCTTTCAGGACAGAGTGATCCCTGAGGAACGGACCACTGATCCTTTTAGGCTGAATACACTCATTTGTTGATGAGATCTCTAGACCAGAAGTACCCAAACTCTGTCCTGAAGGGCTGGTGTCCTACAAAGTTTAGCTCCAGCTTTCAACACACCTGTCTTAAAGTTTCTAGTATACCTAGAAAGAGCTTTATTAGCTGTTTCAAGTGTGCTTAATTGGGGTTGGAACTAAAATATGCAGGACTCCAGCCTTCCAGAACAGAGTGATCCCTGAGGAACGGACCACTGATTCTTTTAGGCTGAATACACTCATTTGTTGATGAGATCTCTAGACCAGAAGTACCCAAACTCTGTCCTGAAGGGCTGGTGTCCTACAAAGTTTAGCTCCAGCTTTCAACACACCTGTCTCAAAGTTTCTAGTATACCTAGAAAGAGCTTTATTAGCTGTTTCAAGTGTGCTTAATTGGGGTTGGAACTAAAATATGCAGGACTCCAGCCTTTCAGGACAGAGTGATCCCTGAGGAACGGACCACTGATCCTTTTAGGCTGAATACACTCATTTGTTGATGAGATCTCTAGACCAGAAGTACCCAAACTCTGTCCTGAAGGGCTGGTGTCCTACAAAGTTTAGCTCCAGCTTTCAACACACCTGTCTTAAAGTTTCTAGTATACCTAGAAAGAGCTTTATTAGCTGTTTCAAGTGTGTTTAATTGGGGTTGGAACTAAAATATGCAGGACTCCAGCCTTCCAGGACAGAGTGATCCCTGAGGAACGGACCACTGATCCTTTTAGGCTGAATACACTCATTTGTTGATGAGATCTGGGTGGGTGAAACTTCAGTATCTGAACAAGATCTTTCAACTATCAATCTACTTTATTTACATTATTTGTGTATATTTGTCTCTACCTCTAGGTATCACAAACCCCTAAAATATATATAATATACAGGGCAACACTTCCCTTGTTAGACTTCTAGATTTCTTGTTAGAAAACTACTTGTCAGATTTCTCGAAGAAGACTTTGATGACTGCAGTACAACCAGCATGTTCTCTATAAACAATTCTGTTTAAAGAAACGAGTCTCCACATGAGCAACCGGCCAAAGTCATTTGGAGATGATTTAGCAAAACTGTTGAAGCACCATATATTCAATTGCTGTGTGTAGTGAGTCAGCAATGATTTCTTGATTCGATTGAGTAACACATCTTTCCCTAAATTTTGTGGCGCCTCATTATCTCTGGCTTAAGTTACCCCAGGACCTAAGGCAAGGACCTATACCCCAGGACCTATATAAATCGTCCTTCACTAAAGACAAATAATGTTTTTTGCACCAGTTGTAATAGCAAACGGTAACCGCAAAAAGTCTAGCCATGTGTTTACCGCAAGATCTGTTAATCAAAATTAACACCCAGGAAAGAATGGAACCTTTCTTTCCTGTTTGTGAGCAGTCACACAAAGGAATGATAACTATTAGTTAAGAAACAGACATTTAGTTTAAAATTGCTAATTGGCATACATGTATTCTTGCTAAAATTTGTGTATACCTTAGTATGTATGCAGTCATATGAACTTGCTGTAACCTTAGCAGATATTTAAGGTATTTTAACTTGTGTAACGTATATGAGACATATGATGTTTGATGTCAAACAATAGCTTTATTAAGGTTTCAATAACTTTTCTCAAAGGCTGCATTTACACTGCATGGTTCAAGCGATCCAATAAAAAAAAATTCTCCCATGTGGCTCAGTTCGGATATGGCCCATGTACGTGTAAGCAGGGAAAAATAATCATATGGATTTAAATTTACTCAAATCAGATTCAGGCCTCGTTCATATGTGGATATTTATCCTGTAAGAACTGAATACCTGCCCTCATTTCTGCAGTGTAAGCAGGTAGATCGAATTTTTACCAGTCAATGCGAGATGCACATCATAAAAAAGGTAGCGAACGACATCATATTTGTCGCTTTCACTTCGCAACAGACTTCAGCAGAGTCCTAAATCTTAAATCTCATACACACACACAAAAAAAATCTTATATATTGTCATGTAGCACAAATATTCAAGAATGTTAACGAGAGAGAATGAGTGTGAATGCAACATCCACCAAGTAACCAACATAAACAAATATAACATTATTGCATTCATCATGTACATAAATCACACCATGGACATGACACTAAGATGACTACTGGTTTTAAAAAGCCTAGACCTGAAAAGACTTTAACGGTTGTATAAATTGGAAAACATTTTACTTTATGCTTAAATTGCCATGCTCATTTAATATTTACCAGAACAATATATCTAACTCTTAAATGTAATACACAATCCTAAAACTTTTATTTTAATACTAAAATGAAGGTGCAGATGCTTAATATTACATCAACACCCACAGTAATTCTAATTGCTTCAGTGTAGAAAATATTTAAGCTGTGTTTACCTGACAACAAAGGTATATTTTTCAGTGCAGTTTAAATAGTTAACATTGACATTTCATATTAAAATTACATTTAAAGAGTGCCGTCTCACATTTCCTTCTAAAATTAGCATTTTTTTTCAGCCTCCTTTATTTATGTTCAGTTCTTTCATGTTAAAGGCAATGAATTCATCACCATGAAAGTAAAATCACCCACTGAACCAAGGAGCATGAAAAAATGCTTATGTTAGAAGAAAATTTCAGATGACACTTCATTTGTTTTTCCAAGCATAAAAAAAGATACTTACAAAAGTCAGTGTCTCGTACTGCACTAAAGTGACGTTTACAGTGACTGAACATTGAGCGTTCTGCGGCGCACTCATCTCTTTCTTATCAATTAGTTTTTTTGCCAGACACCGACTGTCACATGACTCTAGTAAAACTGTAAGAGCAGATAAAGATATTTCAAATTAAATTGCATTAAACACTTAATAACCCTCAACATTTGTCTGTTTACTGTAAAAAAATATCAACAACAAAATCGCAACAGAAAGTGCAGCTCAAGAAACAGTTTACCAACTGGACTTGAAAAGATGAGTAACAATAATGAGATCTTCTGATGACAAGCCATTTCAAACCCTACAAACAAGAAACAAAAATCTTTAATATTTAATACTTTAATATTTAATACTTTAGCTTTTAAAGGTTGATTGTGCCTAATGTATTTTGGGGGAAATGACAAGCATTATCTTACCTTTGGTAGTCGATGTGAATGATGAAAGTCGGCAATAATTTCTTCACCTGAAATGTCACCTGTCGTAGTTTATCTGAATAAGCATCAAATCAGCTTTTTAAAGGCTATGAGCTCTTTTAATATTACGTAAGATGCACAATAAAATAAACTAAACAGGGCCATCTCATATTTCATTTAATCAAACATCAATGTAAAATTCAGTTTCAGAGAATTTCATGAGCCTCATTTTGGACATCAAGGATGTGAGCACAAAAGCAGTTTTCCAGTGCAACGTCAACAACCTCCGGACATTCATTTGACTCACAATCAAACCCAACAATTTCAGTTGTGTTTGTTAAATAAAACTTTAAAAGTTAGGATATCCAGTCAGTCTATTCCAGTAAACTAAAAAAAATAACAATAATTGAAATTAATAAAATTTTGGAATTCCCTGTTCATTTACCTAAACAAATGGATCTTTTATTTATCATAAAGTTAATTTCAGCAGAATAATCTTCTTTTCTCCAGTGTCGACTTCCAATATGCACGTTTTATCTCGCGTTCTTTATACATCATCTTGTCTGTGAAGTTCATCACACACTGTAAAGTCTATAAGGGATTTTTGAGAATTTCACGAGCCTCCTTTTGGACATCAAGTCTATGAGCACAAAAGCAGTTTCCAGTGCAGTGTCAACAACATCCGGACATTTATTTGACTCTCAATCAATCCCAACACCTGTCTGTAAACAGAAAAATAAAGGAAATACACGCAGAGTCAATTCACATCTGCAAACTTATTATTTGCCTGAGGATTTAGAGCAGGGGTGTCCAAACTCGGTCCTGGAGGGCCTGTGTCCTGCAGATTTTAGCTCCAACTTGCCTCAACACACCTGCACGGATGTTTCTAGAAAGCCTAGTAAGTGCTTGATTAGCTAGCCCAGGTGTGTCTGATTGGGGTTGGAACTAAACTTTGCAGGACACCGGCCCTCCAGGACCGAGCTTGGACATGCCTGGTGTAAATGCATGAAACATTTGTGGCTCATTTCAAGAGTAGCACAACAGCACGAGAAAGACTATTGATGCTACAAAATCAGATGGGTAAACCAAGCCTTAAGTTAATTCAGGAGGTGGAAACACGTTGGAACAGCACCTATGCCATGCTAGAGTGTCTCTTTGCACAGAGGGAGCCGGTAGGTGCTGCTCTAGCAACCTCACACCTTTGACTGCAGAACAGTACCAAACAATAAATGAATGTCTTTGTGTGATGTGTCACGTCAATGAGGCATCCATTGAATTGTCAGAGGAGAAGAGAGTGTCAGGTTCAAAGGTGATTCCACTAATTCGAATGCTGAGGCATGCAATCACCTCAAAGACCTCACAGGTTCAGGACGAGACTGCATTACGAGAGTGCAACAACCTCTTGAGACTTCTTTCGGAAAGGATGTCTACATATGAGACCATGAGCGTTATGACCCTTGCCACTCTACTTGATCCATGCTTTAAAACCATAGCCTTCTGCAGCCAATCTAATGCACAGAATGCTGTGAGACGCCTCACATCAGAATGTGCAGCAGTGATTAGAGCATCTGAAAACACACAATCCCCTCACACACAGAGACAACAGGAGCCACAAGTGATGCAGTACACTCAGGTTGTATAGAGTGTGTGGCTATTGCAGAGATTTACATTCAATTCCATTAAACATTGTATTTGTATTATTTTATCTATAGGTATGTGGGATCTGCTGGACAGTCACGACTGCAGATGCCACTGTTGAAGTCAAACGATACCTCAGTGACCCAAATATCCCCCGCACCGAAGATCCCCTGCATTTCTGGGCTACCCAAAAGGGTGTCTATCCACACCTCCATTTACTTGCCCTGGAATTTTTATGCACTCCTGCATCATCAGCCCCATGTGAGAGAATATTTTCAAAGGCAGGGGAAGTAGTAAATTAAAAAAAGAAATAGACTTAATCCTCACAGTGTTGAACAA
The DNA here is from genome assembly GCF_903798145.1 of Danio aesculapii. NCBI lineage: Eukaryota > Metazoa > Chordata > Actinopteri > Cypriniformes > Danionidae > Danio > Danio aesculapii. The sequence goes on along the minus strand of NC_079437.1, from coordinate 56,522,098 downwards.
ATCCTGTTCCTTAATAAAAATCTTTAATTTCTTGTATTTGTAAGAATGGGTTTTAAAACCACAGCGGTTCGAACTGTAGTTCTGCCGAATGACTAAAAAGTGATCAGTATTGATGGTAAAAACTGTACATTCTAGTCAAACCATCCTTCTGCAATCTTATACCAAAAACAGAAATAAGGGCATTATTAATAGCTAAATATGTGGGAGAGCGTTGATATTATGTGATCGTATTGTATTGCAATATGGAACAATTAGATGTTGATGTTAAATCAAAAGTAATTCACAAATACTTGATAATGAAATGATTTAATGACAATAATTCTCGATGGTTACAACTGAATTAATTACGAAATAGCTGTATAAAATGATCAAATATGAAGTGATAAAGCATATAAAGTTACCAGAGATAGAAAGAGAGACACAGGGGGAGGGAGAGAGAGACAAAGAGAGCAGGCCCAGAAGTTAGCCTGATTGCAGTAGAGTCAGAGAAGATAGACTCCAGAGGAGGAGAGGAGCAGAGCAGGAAAGCAGACCAGGAAAAGACAGGCCGGGAAAAGAGCAGGCCAGGAAAAGAGAGCCAAGGAAAAGAGGCAGAGCAGCGTTTTACTACCTATTTGGTATCTTTCTTGACCATGTGACTAAAGCCCAAATGTAGAGACATTCAAACTGACCAATCAACATGTGACCACATCGTAAAACCCCCAAAGTCCACATACCAGGCCCTTATCTAATCAGTATCTGCCTTTGGAGTCAGTGCAGACCTTCTTGAGTCAAAAAGACATGTTTTGTCATATAAATAAAAGCATATGATAATTTAGCCTCTTACATATTTATGACAATAAAATGTCTGCTCTCCAGTTCACAAGCACTTTACTATTCAACAATGTTCTTTTTATTTGATTATATGCCTACACGAGCCTTGCCAATCTCATAGGTTTCTGACTGAAGCTGAAGTGTATATGAATAAGGCTTCATTTATTGATCAAAGCAGATTCATAGTCTGCTTCTATCTTCACTTGTCTCTGTAGAAGTTGTTCCATGTGTTCCATAAATTCATCATCCACACAATTTTTTATTTAATAATTATTATTGTCATGTATTTATTTTTTATAAAGCAGAAATTTATTTATTACATGAACCGTTAAAAACTATACATATATTTCTTTATTTTACTTATTGCAATCGGTCCTCTGGGGCATGCAACATGTTCATCTTTTCACCACAAGATGTCGGTATTGTGTGCAGCGTTAGAAATCTTCGAGTAATGAACCTTTTTACGATACACTTGAAGGGAAAGCTTTGGTGCTTCGGAAAGCTTCATTTCACCATCACTATCAAAAACCAAGGTAAAGGTCGAAACACGACAAGGCAAGACAAGGATAACACTTCATAATGCTTACTTACAGTTGACAAGAGTGTGTGAATGAGGTGTCTTTAGAGTCATAGTAATCAGACCTTCATGAGCTTCCAGCTGTTTGTGTGTGTAATCAAGGGGAATCAGGAACTGGTGTGTGAGTGCAAAGACTTCTGGGAGTTGTATTTCATATGGTGGCAGATGTAGTCCAGGTGATGGCATGTTTTCCAGCGATCTGCAGGTGACAGATCGTGACAGATACAATCTATCCAAACAAAGCAAGTGCAAATTGTTACCTCAATTTTATTGAGTAAATCCTGTTGGTTGATTTTTTTTACAGTGTATTTACTTTATACTTTCTTGTATCTGATAATGTTTTTTATGTTTTAGCTTGTTGAATGTAATGCAGTTTTCAATTAAATGTTAAATATAAGGAAAAGTAACAAGATATTGCATATGATGAATAAATTCAGTTGTAGTATTGTGTTTTACTTCAGTGAGTACGTTTACATAGACACCAATAATTCGATTTTAATACGATTAAACACTCTGATTAAGAGTTAACCATGTAAACAGCGTTTTTTAAATTAATTTAATCAGATTAAGGTTATAATCGAACTAAAGAGAAATCGAATTAAGACATGTGGAGTATGCCGATTTTAGTCGCATTATTGTAGTCCAGTACAGACATGTAAACACCTTAATCAAACTATTACCATCATGTAGGAATTTTTGCCGCATTTTGCGACAGGATAGTCTATACACACACGGCTGTCTGACACTATTATCTGCACCTACCGAGTCAGTGAAGACCACAGACACCTGCATCGCGAAATGCGGAGGTTTCCAATTCAGCATGCGGTATGAACTTCGATTAAAACAACTCTTCCAGCAGTTCATAGTTGCATCCAATATCTTGTTTTTCACGGGGGCATGCAGGAAATGTTCCCCACCCTGCTGAAAAATCCAGCTTAAACCAGCCTAGGCTGGTTGGCTGGTTTTAGCTGGTCGACCAGCCTGGTTTTAGAGGGGTTTTGGCCAATACAGGCTGGTTTCCAGTCATTTCCAGCCTGGTCTTAGCTGGTCAGGCTGGAAAATGACCAGCTAAATCCAGCTAAAACCAGCTTGACCAGCCAAAACCAGCTATGTCCAGCTTAAACCAGGCTGGTCAAGCTGATTTTAGCTGGATTTAGCTGGTCATTTTCCAGCCTGACCAGCTAAGACCAGGCTGGAAATGACTGGAAACCAGCATGGAAATGGCCAAAACCCCTCTAAAACCAGGCTGGTCAACCAACTAAAACCAGCCAACCAGCCTAGGCTGGTTTAAGCTGGATTTTTCAGTAGGGCAATGAAAGTGAAAGTGTCAAACTGCAGTTAAAGTCGACAAATTAAAAATGAAACACCCGAAATTGCATAAAATTCTGGAGGATCCGTGGATAGAGCGGTGATGCAATGACAGTAATCTAATTATGTGTTATAACATGTAAAACAGGATCATGAAAGGAACATTCAAAAAGCAACTCAGGTAAACGCCTTAATCTTATTATTTTTAAAAAACGATTAAGGCAAATAATTTGATTACTGATATCCATGTAAACGTAGTCAGTGATTCTGCTTGTTAACAGCAGGTGCTCATCATTAAAGTTCATTCATCACTTCATTCAGAGCTATTTTAACACTTTGCACTGCGCAGTTTGATGTGTATGTGAAGGACTCAGAATGTTTTTGCCAAACATAAACAAAAGGATGTGAATCTCCTTAAATCTGACATGTAAAATGGATGTTTATGCTACACTTAGTTCTGTCAGGGCTCTGTTAAATAAGCATTTTATCTACTTAAAATAAAACGCCTGTCAGCCCTTGTGTTGTTCCAAAGTAAACGAAAGCTACCCTGAAAACTCTTCTCTTGGCATTCCGAGGAAAAGTCATGGAGTGACACAAAGGTGAGTAAATCATGCTCAACAACAGTGCATTTAATCTGGTTATGACAGCTGCTTGGAGAACAACAGTGAGGCTTCTCTCATTACACACAACTACTTTCCTTGGAAATAAACAATACTCAGTGGAGAGCTGTTTAAATTACATTTTGTCTGAAGCACATGTTTGTTGTCTGCTAATGATTTGTGCAGTTAAATGATGGTCATCATGAAGAAAGTACTTTGAACTTGCTTGAAAAACTTGAAATTCATTCTAATTGTGTAACATAAGAGACAAAACTGATAGGTGTCATTTATATAAAAAAGTGACTCCTCTTAAAGAAAGTGGAAAAACAAACAAACCATTTTACTACCCCTGCTGAAAAATCCAGCTTAAACCAGCATAGGCTGGTTGGCTGGTTTTAGCTGGTTGACCAGCCTGGTTTTAGAGGGGTTTTGGCCATTTCCAGGCTGGTTTCCAGCCATTTCCAGCCTGGTCTTAGCTGGTCAGGCTGGAAAATGACCAGCTAAAGCCAGCTAAAACCAGCTTGACCAGCCTGGTTTAAGATGGACATAGCTGGTTTTGGCTGGGCTCCCAGCCTGGCTAGGTGGTCAAGCTGGTTTTAGCTGGTCATTTTCCAGCATGACCAGCTAAGACCAGGCTGGAAATGGCTGGAAACCAGCCTGGAAATGGCCAAAACCCTTTTAAAACCAGGCTGGTCAACCAGCTAAAACCAGCCTAGGCTGGTTTAAGATGGATTTTTCAGTAGGGAAAACCCAAAATTACACTAATTCCCATTTAAGAAGTTCCAACCGTCAACAAGAAACTACCTAATATTATCAACACATGGTAGAGAAAATAGTTGTTAGGGACTCTTGTGTTTCTAGTATTTTTGGAGTAGTATGTTTGCTTTGGGTGTTTTCAGGGTTTGAATTCACAGAATTATTCAAATAAAACCCTTGGATACAGATAAGTTATTTTTCACAGTGCACTCGCACACAGTTGGCACACTCTGGGTGTGTGTCAAAAGGTTTCCTACAGTAGCTCCCAAGGTCATAAACAGTGCAAATATATTTATTTTTAATATATAACAGATACAGCATATCCATAACAACTACATGTTTCTATTGGTTTATGAGCTAGTTGTTTTCTCTCAAAAGTTTACGACACTTTTTTTAACCTTAAATCAGATATGGTCTTGTAATATTTGGTGCCATTGATGGGTACTCCAGAAGGGTATTTATGAATTATTGTCCTAAACATACATACAGTGAAGTAAGCAAGTACACTCACAGCCACTTTTTAGGTACACCTTACTAGTACTGGGTTGAACCCCATATTGCTTTCAGAACTGCCTTAATCCTTCGTGGCATAGATTCAACAAGGTACTCGAAATATTTTGCTCCATATCGACATGATAGCATCACGCAGTTTCTGCAGTTTTGTCGGCTGCACATCCATGATGCAAATTTCCCGTTCCACCACATCCCAAAGGTGCTCTATTGGATTGAGATCTTGTGACTGTGGAGGCCATTTGAGTACAGTGAACTCATATTCATGTTCAAGAAACCAGTCTGAGATGATTCATGCTTTATGACATGGTGCGATATCCTGCTGAAAGTATACATCAGGAGAGGAGTAAACTGTGGTCATAAAGAGGTGGACATGGTCAGACACAATGCTCAATTGGTACGAATGGGCCCAAGATGTGCCAAAACAGTATCCCCCACACCATTACACCACCACCTGCAGCCTGAACCGCTGGTAGGATAGATCCATGCTTTCATATTGCTGACCTCACCATCCAAATGTTGCAGCAGAAATCCAGACTCGTCAGACCAGGGAATGTTTTTCCAGTCTTCTTTTGTCCAATTTTGATGAGCCTGTGTAAATTGTAGCCTCAGTTTCCTGTTCTTGGCTGACAGGAGTGGCACCCAGTGTGGTCTTCTCCTGCTGTAGCCCATCCGCCTCAAGGTTGTATGTGTTGTATGTTCAGAGATACTCTTCTGGGTCCCTCGGTTGTAATGAGTGGTTATTTAAATTACTGTTGCCTTTGTCAGCCCGAACCAGTCTGGCCATTTTCCTCTGACCTCTGGAACTGCCGCTCACTGGATGTTTTCTCTTTTTCTGACCATTCTTTGTAAACCCTAGAGATAGTTGTGCGTGAAAATCCCAGTAGATCAGCAGTTTCTGAAATACTCAGACCAGCCTGTCTGGCACCAACAACCATCCTATGTTCAAAGTCCCTTAGATCCCATTCCTTCCCCACTTTGATGCTCGGTTTGAACAGCTTGCAAGAGCAACAGTTCTGGAGATCATAACAATTGTCATTCTCAGCACTGGGAACGAAGAAATGCTCGAACAGTCCAGGATGTTTTTGCAGGATGTCAAGAAATCTGTACAACTCAAGCCCTTTTCTTATTTGCTTAAGTAAATGGATGAGTCGCATGGTTGAATGCAGCATGCAGCACAATAGATGTGAAATTGAAATACAGTAGGAAACCTTACCATGATATACACAGTAAACACACACAAAAGTGAAGTATAGAGAGAGGTGTGCTGATCTTAGTAAATCCATGGACATTTTAAACCTGTATGCTTCATTATGACAAGCCTATGTTATATTCACGAGGTTACATTTCAACCTACTCAGATTGTTCTTGACATATCTGCATGATTTGCAGTGCTGCCACATGATTTGCCAGAATGACAATCAGTCTTATACATGTTTGTCCACCAGTGGTGTAAAGAAACTAATTACAAATACTGAAATTACTGTAATTGAGTAGTTTTTCTCAGGAATTGTAATTTACCAAGTAGTTTTAAAAATGTGTACTTTTACATTCCCTTGAGTATATGTTTGCTGCAGTATCTGTACTTTTACTCTACTTCTTTCCTTAAACCTGCAGTCATTCCTTTATTTTTTCTGGTCTATGGGATTAGAAAAATAATTCCTGTGATTCCTGTCCAATCAAATCGCACATAGAAAGTAAATCGCATAATGAACTACCTCAAGACATGGGCGCTTTATAAACGCAGCAAACTGTTTAAAAGCATCAAAAGTGTCCAAGACAATGTCCAAAATCTTTACACACACCATTTATTTTCCTCTGGATAAAATAATTCTTTTACTGTTATTTGTTCATTATTTTTCTGTAGATCATTAATTAACATATTTATTTCCTTTGTGTATTTACTGCAACTAATGAGTACATGTTCTGCCGTGTCCCTCTCTCCGCATTCATCACACAACCCTGTTGGATGTTTAGTAATGTAGAGTTCATTCCTGCATGTCCTAGCCTTAACCTTGAAAGAATACAATCCTCTTTTCTGCTCCCTCTTGATTTCAATATCTGTCCTACTTTTGGCTGTATTAAATGTAAATTCCTGCCCTTTTGCTCATTATCCAAACTTATTTGCCAATTTATGTTTATTCCCTTATTTATTATTCATTAAAGTTCTGCCATACTATGCCAGATTTGCATATCTGTCTTTTTTTTTGCCATTACCCTTTTTGCTAAACAATCCGCTGCTTCATTGCCCTCAACTCCTGTATGTGGAATCCACACAAACTGAACTATCTTGTTTTTCCTCTGTAAAATATATAATAACTGAAGAACTTCTACTATAATGTCTACTATATATGATTTTTTTGAACATCCAAGCATAGTAAGGCTGAACTTGAATCAGAACAGTAAATTTTGTTGACTGCTAACATAATTGCTAGCAGCTCGCCTGTAAATGATGATATTCTTTTCTCTTCCAATACCTCCAACCTTGGAATGATGTACGCTATCCCCACCCAGCCACTTCAAGGGTCCTTACATGCATCTGTAAAATGTGTGTAGTTGGTCCATAATGTGTCTCAATGTGCTAACTTATTAGATACGCTTCTGGTACCTGCTGCCCCTTTTCTTTTCTGCCTTCCAATAGTTTAAGGTCCATTTTTGGTTGTGGTAAGATCCGTAATGGTATTGATGGTCGAATAACCGATGGTATAATACTAACTTCATTTAGTTTTAATTCCAGCACTAAACCCCCGATAGCCCAGCTAAAACGATTTCTTTTCTTTTCCCCATATTCCCAACATACCTCCAGTAGCACTTTTACAGGATGATTATCATCATGGCTCTTTATTATTGCCCAGTATGTCAATAATAGCGGTTTCCTTCGTAGATGAATTGGCATCTCCCCCATTTCTACCTGTAAAGCTGGAATCAGAGAGGAAGGAGGAAGACAGCCCTAAGCTCGTAAGATCTTCATGCCCAGGGCTCCTTCCCCTTTGTATGGCAAGAGGGGAGTTTGAGCTCAGGTAGGTCTTGAGAACTCCCCTGCTTATTTATGGCTAAAGGCAATTAGGAATTGCTGATTAAAAACTTATCAATGTAGCCAATTTGGTTTGGTCCGTTCACCTATGTCGCATGTCTCTGGACTGTGGGAAGAAACCGGACACCCCGGGGGAACCCACGCGAGCACGGGGAGAACATGTAAACTCCACACAGAAATGTCTACTGGCCAAGCAAGGATTTGAACCAGTGACATTCTTGCTGTGGGGCAACAGTGCTAACCACTGGGCCACCGTACTGCCCTGTCAAGAAAAAGGGGGGGGGGTTTAAGATAAGATCCGGGAGCCCGGGGCTCCCTCCTGTTTGTAGGGCGAGAGGGGGTTAGGGGTAAGGGATAAGGGGTTTGAGCTCACATAGGTCTTGAGAACTCCACAAAAATGCCTTTTTAGCTTAGGACAGCAGCCGCATATTGAAGAACTCACCAAAAGGCAAGGAGATCAGTGCTGAGCAAGGGGCATGGAGGGGGCATGGGGTGGGGGTAAAACTTTTGCGGGAGTGAGAGCTGCAGCTATGGGGTTAGTTTCCCACTGGAGTCAGGAAAGGGGGAAAGTGGTGGAGACTTCTGCGGGAAGGGGCCAGGGACTCCTGCGGGAGTCGAAGCTCTAGGCAAAACTCCTGCGGGAGTCAGAGCTAGTGAGTGGGGACCTATGTTGAAGGAAGAAAAGTAGCTGCAGTGCTTATTGCAAGAAGGAAAGAAAGTGGCGAAGGGACTTGGTGCTGAAAGGGAAAGAGGAAAAGTGGAGGGACTTGCCGCTAAAAAGGAGCACTCTGCGCTTTAAGGAAGAGAAAGGGGGAGCGGAAGACTCAACACTTGAAGGAAGCGCAGCACTCGACGCTGGAAGGAAAAAAGGAGCAGAAGACTACGTGCTAGGAGGAAGTGAAGCACTCGACGCTGAAAGGAAGAGAAAGAGCGGAAGACTCAATGCTCGGAGGAAACGGAATACTCAACACTTGAAGGAAGCGGAGCACTTAACACTGAAATTAAGAAGGAGCGGAAGACTCAACGCTGGGAGGAAGCGGAGCACTCGACGCTGGAAGGAAAAAAGGAGCGGAAGACTCCTCGCTAGGAGGAAGTGGAGCACTCAACGCTGGAAGGAAAAAGGTGCGGAAGACTTAATGCTAAAGGAAGCGAAGCACTCGACGCTATAAGAAAGTTTTTTTCTAATGGCAGGAGCAGATTGAATAAGGTATAAGGACAAGGTAAGCTTTGACATTAGGTACTGAGATTGCCGAACTGGTGTATTTCTAGCTGATATCACTATGTGCTTTATTATTTATTTATTTAAAGAGTTTAATAAACGTTTCCATAAAGGAACCTTGTTTAAGTCTGTGTAATTGTTAATAACAGTTTTAAAGCGTAAAGTGATGTCTGCTATGGGAAAACCTATTGAGCATAAACAATAAATTTGTCACCCCAAAAAGAAAAGAATTATGTTGGTTCAACTCATATTAAGTAATTTGAACAAGCGGGAAAAGTCATTTATTAAGTGTAATGTACAAGTGAGACATGAAACAGTTAACAATCTTTCACGCTTTCTGTTAACTCTAACACTTTAACCAACCACAAAATCACAACAGAAATTGAAGCTGGACAAACAGTTTACCAATTGAACTTGAAAGGATGAGGAACAACAATGAGATCCTGTGATGAAGAGTCATTTCTCTCCCTACAAAGAAGAAAAAAAAATCTTGTATTTAAAAGTTGTACAAAAGTTGACAAGTATATTTAAAAAATTAGTAAATTGATGAGCTTTACCTCTGGTAGTTTGAATAAATGCTGAAATTCGTCGATAATATCTTCATCTGTCACCTTTTTGGTTTTTCTGAACAAGCATCAGTTGGCTTTTTAAAGGATGGGCGCTCTTTGAATATATATAATATTTAAGTGAAGACAAACACAACAGAGGCAGCCGGTATTCAAGTCCATCACATCACACATTACACTAGATGTGTAAACTTTACTTTTTTGAGATTATGATGAGCCTTCATTTGGCCTTAAGGCACACATGAAAGAAAATTCCCGCACAGTGTCAACAACCTCCAGGCCTTCATTTGCATCACAATCTAACACAACACCAATTTCTAGGCAAAGAAATGAAAGGAAAACACAGTACATTCAGTCGATTCACATCAGTAAACTTTTTGTCTTTCTAAGGATTTAGAGGTGTGCATTTTAAAATTTAAAAACGCACACAATGTTCCACACAATTCCTTCAAGTTGTCCCAACACTAATCAATTAAGCTAACTCAATTTTTTACAAATTTAAGTGGATTGAACGTAAAACAATTAAGTTATAATTAAGAATTGTAGTTTAAACAGAGAAAATATTTTTTTCAGTGTATTGCCAAAAAAGGCAATGATAGAGTAATATTAATAATGGATTTTACAAATTAATTGTTTATAATGACTATTATTAACTAATTCTCTGAATGAAAAAGGTTGGCTTGTGTGCTGAATACATCAAATTATTCTAAATCTGTGTAATATCATTGTGTATGGTACGGCAGCAGAGTTTCTTGACTATTGTGCCAGAATGAGACTAAGGTGAGCATTACTGGCCTAGGAAGTTTTGATTTTTTTTTTTCTGTTAGACTTATTATACAATGTCAGTACAGAAGACTTGAGCTTTAATATAAAAAAAATAATAATAATAATTAATGAAATGCTAATGGTCTAATCCGATTAAATTAATTATGCTAAGCTAAGCTAAAAATGTCCCTGCCAGATCAAGAACTTGGCTAAATGGACTTTTAGTCAATTGTTTGACTCTTGGAGACTTGTAACATCCCGTAACAAGTCTTTACGAAAAGGTGGCATGTTCCTATAATGGCTAGTGGCTAATATAATGTATAGAAATATAAATAAACGGCTCTCAGTGCATTTACAGTATGAGTACACACTACAATTGGCTGTTTTGACCCATAGAACTCCATGGCTCACGATGAGGAGTGTGTATTAGAACATTCAACAGTTTGCATTCATTAAACGAGTCTAAAGAGATGAGTTTATTGGTATTGTAAAGGAAAAAGTAAACAAATACAAAATTGGAATGGTAAACAACTTCAACAACTTTAGAAACCTATCCATGATTGTTTTGAACTTTTCAGACTTGAAACAATAATTTTGACATACTGTACCTTCATATTACAGGGGAGCAAAATGTATATATTGCAAACTTAACACTACAGTAGGTGCACAGATATCACTGACTGCAACAGTCTGTACAAGGCAATTTGTCATTTGTAAGTTTTTTTTCTTTTTCCCTGATATAAGTCAATGGCTAAGACAACACAAGTGCTTAATCCAGAGCTAGCTTTGGCTTCTTTTTTGCCTGAGGTTAACGGAGAAGTTCCATGTGCTGGTGTACTCCGAAAGCAGGATCTCTTCAGGGAAGAACTCTTCCACTTCAGGGGGAACATCCAGATCTTTACGCTCCATGTAGGACACAACAGTGTGTTTCAGACTGAAGGACAGAGAGAATTTAGTGAGTTATGGTAAATATCTATCTTCAGGAGAAGCTTCAAAGTCACATCACAATCTATTTGGATTCTGGCCATGCAGATTTCTGTACACTGTAAAAACTAAATCCTGCTGCCTTAAAATTTTTAGTTGAATCAAATGAACTTTTCTAGTCATCTCAACTTACGGTACATCAATCAAACTGACTAAAAATATTTTAGTTCAACTTTGTGTAATTTAAATTGAGTTGAAACCTTGATTAACTCATTAAAACAAGCTAAAAGAACAAAGATATTTACTGTCTTGACTTTTTGTCATTACATGTTATACTGTGATGATCACCAGCGATCTAGCAGTTGCAATTCTGCCACTGAAATGACCTACAGATCCCATCATGCACCTCACACACACCAGTTCCAGTTCCCTTCCTGATTACACATATAGCTGATGCTCGTCAGGACTAATGACCAGGGCCCCGTTTCAGAAAGGATGTTAAGTGAAAACTCTGAGTATTTTAACCCTGAAATAAGAGAAACTCTGGGTTTTCCGTTGCAAAATGGCAGGTTTGTTTAACTCAAGTAAGCAGGGTAAGTCAAGCCTGTTTCTGAAAGAGAGGTAACTTTAACACAAAGTCAGTTACTGTGGTAACTTACTCTGTGAACCTAACCTGGTCAGGAGCAGGATTTATCCTCTAAACTCTGAGTTTCTGTCGATCTCATCCCCTTTATTAAAGACGAAGCGGTATTTCTCGTCTTAGCCTTACGTTTCCATCCACCTATTTTAATGCTCATTTTGGAGATGCGCATAAAAACGGTTGATGGAAATGTCATGATGCGCATAACTTTTAATAATACGCATAAAAATGCGCATAACTGAGTAGGATAAACTTTTATTCGATAGAAAAGATGCGTCTAAACTACGATGGAAACACTTTTACTGAACAATTTACAGTATGTGCAATAAAAAGGTTTGTTATAAGAGATCATATGATGATGAAAATATGTGAGATTGGACAAACCAGCAGGCTGAGGACACTGTAACACATCTGAAATGTTGTTTTGGTCATTCTAAAACCATTTCAGTAGTAATGTTATTATATTATTAATGACCTCCAGAGCGTCTGGAGCGTGTAAAGAGCGTCTGTTCTCCTATGGCTTCAAACGCCACCACGCATTCATTGTGTGTCAGCATTGTCTTCTGAGGCGCAAGTACATTTATTAAATAAAGAAAAGATTGACGCAGCTTCTTCTACCGCAGTAAACTCTGTTTTTACTGTTGATATTTGGCGTCAGTTAATCAGGAAGTGAGGATTTTGTTCTTTTTGATTTATTGGATGGAAACGCTGCTTTATTCGCATGTCTTTTATGCGTTATTCCAGTTTTGCACATAAATTTAATTTATATATTTGGATGAAAACATAGATGTTGCCTACATTTCAGTCACACAAAGAACAAAGTCCTTTTTTAATAAATAATTAGCTTAAAGTCAGATGAAAAATCGGAAGAAAAATAGATTTGTAATTTCATCATCAGCTCTCACCTCCAGTCAGGCCTGTAGGTGTCTGTAGCTTTTGGGCTTTTCAGGACCAAAAGCAGAAACTCGTGCATCTCCAGCAGGAAGGCATCAGTGCTGGACTTGGTGAAGAAACTTGTGAGCAGCCCCTTGTGTTCCTCCTGCAATTGCTGCTTGTACTCTTCACTGATTCCAACGAATGGATCCTAAAGAGCAGACGAATAAGTCATTATTATCTTACAATCTTAACCCAGATATTTGACTTTACTAGAAAACTTGGAGGAAACCAAATGCCTTACACCACACTTAAATCAGTTTCTACACAAGATTAAACTAAACAGCCATAGTTGAATTAACACAGAAACTTGTTCTATGCTCTTCTAAATCAATTCGACTTGGGCTTTCTAGTTTCACCTTGTGGATGTGGTTTAAGGCAACAGGTTTCCATGGAATATTCGGTAAGCCTTTACTTGAAGGGGTGTTTATAACACACAGAACCCTTATAAGCATTACATGACACATGAGCGAGATTTTATGCATGCTCATGACAACTCTCATTGGTCCTACTTTATATTAAGTGTCCTTAACTACTATGTACTTACACAGAAATTAATAATTCATTACAATGTACTTATTGTATAAATACATGTATTTACTGTGCACTTATGCTGGATTAAATACTTGTATGCAATTACATCTGTAATTAAATTTGTAAATACACTGTTGACCATCCCTTACACCTTAACCCACCCTTAAACCTACCCATACCACCAAACCTCTCCATAACCCTACCCCTATCCCAACTTAAAAGCACCACAAGTGTTCTCAAATACATTATGAACACAGTAAGTACATTGTATTTATTTTTTGGTGCAAGTACATAGTAAAGGACACTTAATATGAAGTGGGACCCTCTCATTTGCTCAGTTACGGCATTTTAGATGCGAAGATGACATTGTTGGTTATGACAACTTGAGTTAAATTAATACATCACAAACGGGCTTTATCTTCGTCAAGACATCTTGACATTATCAAGGAAACACAACTTGCCATAAATCTGTCATAAACATGAATGTCACGAGGCCATTATAATAGTTATGAATATTTTTCTGATCACTTCTTCAGTGGAACAAACTGTATTTGTCATAAAAATGTCTCATTAAAAGTGTAATTACTGTGTCAAATAGTTTTTAAGAGCATCATTAATTTTCAAATTCAGCATGTACCACTGTAGTTAAGGTAAAATATAATGATGATGGTGTAAAATTCATAACATATTCATAATGGTTTCATGACAAGCATGTTTATGACAGATTTATGACAGGTTTTTTGTCTTGGTAATGTCAAGACAAAACAAAAACAGACTGTGATGTATTTGTTTATGTAAAGTTGTCATAAACAATATTAAAAAACAATGACAGTTGGTATAAGCATGTATAAAATATCATTCACATCATGGAATGTCATATCATGATTATAAAGGTTTCATGACAGCCTTATAAACATCCCTTCAAGTAAAGTGTTACCCAGATTTTCTAGTAAAATCAAGTATTTGGATTGAGAGTGTACAAACTCACTGAAGGAACAAACCAGAATAAAGTATTATCTGTGGGTATCCATCTTACCCTCTTCAGACGTAGCATCGTCTCAGATTTCAGAGAACTGAGCAGCTGCCACAGCGCCACGCAGTGTTTCAGGCTGCACCGACTCAATGCCTGCATACACAATTATATTTCGATCACACATTTGGCTTCATTCATAAAACACAAGCAGAGCAAAGTTTTGTGTAAACCATCCATAATGCTGTTCCAATGTACATTTTCAGATTCATGTACACCTGCACCCGACTACCTGTAAATGCGTAATACTATAGTTTTTTTAACTGATTACACTGAATATTGGTGCTCTGATATAATAGGTGGATCCCAAATTGCATACTTCTGAGGCATTTTGTGGGATAAATAGTATAAGTGGTGGTCACTACTAGTTTGAATGGCATTCACCACAATTTCAAATAATGAATGTGTTTACGGCAAACCTTGAAGACATGTGTTGCCATGTGGTCAGTCATCTGTAGCACATCCTTCAAATAAACGCCTAGCTGCATGTGTGGCTCTCCCCCCGTCATAGCAAGGAAACCGACAGCTAGCTCAACTGTGGACAATGCCTCACATACGTCGCTGTAAGACTGCAGCTCCTTGACGAGGTCGTACTGTGTGAGAGGCTGCAACAACTCCTGTAACAACACATTCATAGTAAGGATTGTACAGACAGCTCTTTGATTTTTATACTTTTTTCTACAATCACATACTCTGTATCAAAAGTTTTTAAATAGTTTATATTTGCTTTTATTGCATAACTTCTATTTCTCCAAATTTAGATTTGTATTGTTATTACTAGCATTATTTTATTGGTGTTATTATCTTTAAGGTCACGGGTGGTTGTGTGAGGATTTCACTGCATATGTACCCATGTATACATTTCTGGAGAGTGCAAAATACGTCCCTGGAGGTAATTTTTTTGCAGTTTTTGTTTTCACAAATCCATCAGAGGTCACGTTTATGCTTTTTCAAAATATCAACTCGTGTGTGCCATTTGCACCTGCTCTTCTCATGTAAATCCACCAGAGGCCGCTGTCGACTGACTGACCGACCGACTGAACGAACCCACCCACTTCTCTAAACCTAACCAAGTGTTTTCAAAAGCACAGATTGACCTGCACACCCCTTCCCTAAACCTAACCGACAGCATTTTTAAAAGCATCGACTGACCCACCAATTCACTTCCCTAAACCCAACTGACAGCGTTTTCAAAAGCACCGTATGACCAGCACCGACCCCCTTCCCTAAACCCAACCGACATTTGTTTTCAAAAGAAATAACTGACCCGCCCACATACTTCCCTAAACCCAACCTTCAGCGTTTACAAAAGCAACGACTGACCCGGCCACCCACTTCTATAAACCCAACCGATTGTATTTTCAAAAGCACCGATTGGCCAGCGCCCACCTCCTTTCCCAAACCCAACCTAGAGTGTTTTTAAAAGAAATCCAGAAAAAGAAAAGTCCTCGGCTGCCTGATTTTTACCACATTTTCAGATCTTACTACATTTTCACCGTTATTTACTTAAATATTTATAATTTCTGGAACTATTCTTCACCAAACTTGAACCCTGTTGTTTCAGCGCCCACCTCCTTTCCCAAACCCAACCAAGAGTGTTTTTAAAAGTAATCCAGAAAAAGAAAAGTCCTCGGCTGCCTGATTTTTACCACATTTTCAGATCTTACCACATTTTCACCCTGTTATTTACTTAAATATTTATAATTTCTGGAACTATTCTTCACCAAACTTGAACCCTGTTGTTTCAGTTTTCAAAAGCAACGACTGACCCAGCCACCTACTTCCCTAAACCTAACCAATAGTGTTTTCACCAGCACTGACTGAACCACCCACTTCCCTAAACCCAACTGACAGCGTTTTCAAAAGCAACGACTGACCTAGCCACCCACTTTGCTAAACCCAACTGACAGCGTTTTCAAAAGCACCGATTGACCAGAACCGACCCCCTTCCCTAAACCCGATCAACATTGTTTTCAAAAGCAACGACTGACCCGCCCACCCACTTCCCTAAACCCGATCGACATAGTTTTCAAAAGCAACGACTGACCCACCCACCCACTTCCCTAAACCCAATCGACATTGTTTTCAAAAGCAACAACTGACCCGCCCACCCACTTTCCTAAACTCAACCGATACCATTTTCAAAAGCACCGATTGGCCAGCGCCCACCCCTTCCCCAAACCCAACCAAGAGTGTTTTTAAAAGTAATCCAGAAAAAGAAAATTTTCACCCTGTTATTTACTTAATTATTTATAATTTCTGGAACTATTCTTCACCAAACTCGAACCCTGTTGTCTCAGTTTTCAAAAGCAACGACTGACCCGCCCACCCACTTCCCTAAACCCAATCGACATTGTTTTCAAACGCACCGATTGGCCAGCGCCCACCCCCTTCCCCAAACCTAACCAAGAGTGTTTTTAAAAGCAATCCAGAAAAAGAAAAGTCCTCGGGCCGCCTGATTTTTACCACATTTTCAGATCTTACCACAGTTTCACCCTGTTATTTACTTAATTATTTATAAGTTCTGGAACTATTCTTCACCAAACTCGAACCCCGTTGTCTCAGTTTACTCCACTCCATCTCTCAAGTCTGCCAATTTACGCGGTGAGCCACTAGGCAAATAGCACTGGTAACCCCTAAACAGCCATCCACACAGAGCTAAGCGGTCAGCTGGTAGTACGAATAGAAACAGAAGCCGCCCCGTAATGTTCGTTTTAAAGACGAAATGCAGCCATACGTGCCTCTGACTACATAATTTGCGCTAGAAATGTATACGGGGCTATGTATTCACAATGAGCATGTGTTGTGTATATGACTCTCTATGTGACAGATAAAATTTGAATTTGTGTAAGTATCTCTTCGGCGAAACTTTAAATAACAACTTTAAGTGCATTGCAAAAAATGCTTTTCTTACTTTTTATCCTGTTTCTAGTTTAATTTTCTAGACAAGTTAAAAATATTGTCTTGTTTTCAGAAAATGAAGTTTGTTTTTCCTTAAAACAAGCAAAATAATCTGGATTTAATCTTATTTCAATGTGAAAACAAGATTATTTTACTCACCCCACTGGCAGATTATGTTCTTGTTTTAAGCAAAAACTCACTTATTTTTCAATCATTATTTATGACAAGACAATATTTTTGGCTTGTCTAGAAAATAGTTCTGATTTAGGAATTTTTAGATATTTGGACTAGAAACAAGTTTAATTAACAAAAATGTTTTATTGCAGTGTTCACTTAAATTGTTAAACATTTATATGATTCATTAAATGCATTTTAATACTAAAGATTTTTACATTCATATTTTTTTCATTAGCAGATGGTTTTATTTAAAGCAACTTACAAATGCATAACACAACAAGCGACTATTAATTAAAATAAAAGTCAAATAAATACGAGAGTGCTTATAATTCTAAATTTCAGATCTCAATCTCAGTATAAGACAGAGATTAATTCCGCATTGAACAAAGTAACTTACCTGCGGAACTTTACCCTTCACATCTTTAAATATGATCTCATAATTTCTGTCTTGTCTGTTCACCAATGTCGGAATCCCCTAAAGCCGACAAAAGAAAACAGTAAGTGAAAGAGACTTATGTATTTACTTATTTGCATAATAAGAGCGAGGAAAATAAGTATTGAACATGTCATGTTTTTTCCTGGAATAATATTTCTAAAGGATCTGTTGACATGGAATTGGGTTTTTACCCAAATCTGGTTCAAACAATACAAACATAAAAATAAAACAAAACAAATCTGAAGAATTAGTTATGTGTAATAACAATGAAATGACACAAGAGGAAAGTACTGAACTACTGATCTTAAAGACGCCTCTCATATGGAGAGTGAAGTCTCATGCATTGCTCAGGTGTGAGTTTTTCACAGACTTCAACAAAGTGTAAAAATCTTGATGGTTCTGTGGGTCTCGTCCATCAAATCTGAGCTTTAATTTGTATTTTGCATTGGATTCAAGTCAGGTGATTGGCTGGGCCATTCTACAGCTTGATTTTCTTTCTCTGAAAGCATCTGAGAGTTTCCTTGGCTGTGTTTTGGATCATCGTCTTGCTGAAATGTCCACCCTGGTTTCATCTTCATCATCCTGCTAATATAGATGTTGGACTGAAGCAGCTGATACTAATTTACACTGATGAAGGGAATAGGGTTGCTGAAGAACTACTGAGAGATTCCAGCTGCTGTCTGGGCGTTCACTGCCTTTCTACACCTCCCTTTCTTCATGTGTTCAATACTTTTTCCCTGCGTCATTTCATTTTATTATGCATAACTTAATTTGTAAACGAATTAGCCTTGTTTTCTTTGCATATATGCATTTCTTTGATTGTTGCCAACATCTGATAAAAATTTGAAGTCAACAGCACCTTTAAAAATGTTTTCTGAGAAAAATGGTAACATGTTCAGTACATATACCACAAAAACAGTCTTAAGTTACACACGTATATCAGTAGGAATAGCCAACAATACACTGTATGAGTCAAATTTTTAGACTGATATGTCAAAAACACATAATTAAATACAATTTGTACATGTATTGCTAAGAACTTAATCTGTACAACCATATAAGGCAGTTTTCTCAATATTTCTCAGTTCCAGATGTTCAAAATATGCATCTCAGCCAAATTTTGCCCAATCCTATCATACCATAAATCAATGGAAGTCTTATTTATTTAGCTTTCAGGTGTATAAATCTCAATTTTTTTTAAAGTGTCCCTTTCTTGACTGGTTTTGTGGTCAAATTGAGCTCTTTAGGTGCCATAACATACATTAACTGTGATGTGTGGTTTCCCTTGAAGAAAGCGGGTGAGGATCTGTTGCTGAATCTTGGGCAGGTCGTACTCCAGCAGTGTTTCCTGTCCACACTCCATGCTGTATTGGCAGTTGGCAAGCACCAGGGGCAGCAGATCCCGGTTGTACTCATAACGGATAACATGCAGCTCTGTCAGTTCAGCGGGGCTTATCTTGTAACTGGTTGAAAGAGGACAAAAAATTATATGGAGAAATATAGCATGCATCTAGGAAATATGAAACATAATCTACTTTATGGTAAACGTTATGATGAAAAAAAGGACATATTGTAAAATGCAGTAAAATCGAGTAACTGTAGTAATTCACTTTCATTGACTAAATTAACCTCTTCAGACCTGGATTATGTTCCAACCTGAATTGACCCTTCGCTAAGCCACACCCAAAAACTGCCACCCACCAATCATGGCTTAGCAACCGTAGCTACACGCAGGGGCTCTGTCAAGCTTTCAAGCGAGGGAAACAGGCCAAAGCATTGTGCATATGGATTGTGCAAATCTGACACCCGGTATCCTAAAAGTTTGGACAGGGTGGTGGAATTTTGTCCCTTTTCAAAACCAAAAACCCACGAGGAGAAATGCCAGCGTGGATCAAGCTCTGTGAGGGGCGCTAAAGGAGCGGAGTTAAGTTGGTTTTGTTTTGATATTCCTGACATATTCAGTGATAGACCGACGGCAATAACTCATACACCTCTTACCATAAACAGATCTAAACTGTGTTTCCTACAAAAAATACAAAGCAGGTTATGTTTCACAGCTGTCTTATTCCCTTTTTTACGCTTTATTATGAGCACTGCTCCGTTTAAGCCTTCGTCATAGTAACTTAGTCATACTAATAGCGAATAGGTCATGATGAGTTATTGATCCAGAAAATATGAATCCGTGAATCTGTTGCTAACTTTACTGAACTTCATATTTCCATTTATTTCAAGCTATGAACATTTGAAATAACAAATCAACAGAACAAAACAGAGATGTGATCACAAACTCAGCACTTGCGATCAATATACTTTACCCGCAGCTGTTTTTCAGTCATTTATAAAGAGCACACAAACATACGACAGTAATAGGTAACTTCCTGTACACTGTTACCTGTCAATGATGCTAATATTCGACACAAATCCACCAATTTCCCCTCTCTGGCTGCTCTTATTATGAATGAACTATGTACAAAAAAAAGTGGTAAAGAAATGAATCAACTGGCTATGCGTAGGGAGCACCTGGGAGATTTAAAATCCCATTAGTGGAGAAGCTAATGGAGGTGTGTTAACGACAAGTTAGGAGTGTTGGGACAAAGATGTGTATTTAAACTGTGTGCTAGCCTATATTCATGAGACACACGAACGACCTGTCTCTGTTCTTACTGTTGCTGTAACAATAAACTACTTTGCCTAAAGACTTCGGAGATCTCAGACTTTGTTATTTTTTGAAAACTTTGACTTAGAAACTTATATAAATATTTTGCAGACCAGAATCTTTTTTCCACAACATAACCACTGACTCTGTAGAAAGTTAGTGCATTCTGTACACTGTATACCTCAGCACGCACTGACCTGCTCTGTGATTGTACATAGCCATCCAGTTTTTTGCTGAATCACTGTTGTTCTCAGCTACGTCCACTTTGTTACAACAACACTAACAGATGACAGGACCTGAAGTGGGACACTCACATTGACTCCATTGTCAAAAAAGCTCAACAGAGGCTGTACTTTCTTCGTCAGCTGAGGAAGTTTAACCTCCCAAAGGAGCTGCTGAAACAGTTCTACACCTCCATCATTGAATCAGTCATCTGCACATCAATAACTGTCTGGTTTAGCTCAGCTACTAAATATGACCTCCAAAGACTACGTCGAATAGTTCGGACTGCTGAGCGAATCACTGGTACAACCCTTCCTACTCCCCAAGAACTGTACTTATCCAGAGCGAGCAGAAGGGCTGCCAAAATCACTCTGGACCCCTCACACCCAGCACACTGCCTCTTTGAACTTTTACCTTCTGGTCGACGCTACAGAGCACTGCGCACCAGAACAGCCCGACACAGAAACAGTTTCTTCCCTCAGGAATCTCATGAACACTTGATGATAATAATTGTGGAACCAACATCACTACTGCTATACACATTTATACACATATACACTTATTTAACAACACACTTTACATGCCAATTTGCACATAACAGCTGCACATATAACGTTGTATATAGTAATAAACATGTACATACACTTGTCAATCTGTATATTTGCACTCACTACTTACTTCTATTTTTAAAAAATATATATTTATTATCTGTTTTTTGTCCTGTCTCTGTTATCCTGTTGCACTGTAGA
Organism: Danio aesculapii; assembly: GCF_903798145.1. NCBI lineage: Eukaryota > Metazoa > Chordata > Actinopteri > Cypriniformes > Danionidae > Danio > Danio aesculapii. Next base: position 56,500,749 of record NC_079437.1, on the reverse strand, counting down.
GGCTCTGTCACCAAAACAAATTCCTCGTATGTGTAAACATACCTGGCAATAAAGCTCTTTCTGATTCTGATTCTGAATATTAGTGAGGGAATATCACAACTGGACGTATTGAACAGGTGGCAACCTACCATAGTACCTTGATTGAGTTCAATTAATTTCTGAGAGTGACACATTCTTTCACAAATGCTTGCAGAAGAGGTCTGCGTGCATGGTTGCTTGATTTTATATCGTGGCCATGGCATAATCATACTTTTGTATGTAATCTTTCAGTGTGTAGCAACTACATACTTTTGAGTGTGTAACAGAAGTATATGCAAGCTTTGGGACAAATTAATTCCTCATTAAGGGACAGTTATGTTGCTTAATAATGTGCCCTGTCAATCGGCTCGACGCATAATCCACATTTCTTTCGTATTTAATTACCTCCCTTATTCAGGGTTTCTGCAGGTTTCACAGTGTTAAATTCAAGACTTTTAAAGACATTTTAAGACCGTTATGAATGAGATTTTAGACCCATAAACGGCTAAAGGCTAAGGAATTTTACGAATGGCTCAGATGGAAAATATTTTTATTTGCCCTATCAAAAAAAATGATCATTTAATACATTTAATGATACAATAATACATCAATAATAAAAAATACAAATATTTTAGATTTTATTTCTTAGCTAAATATTTGAAATACTGTGTAAAAACAAGAAAGCTCTACTTGTATCCATACACTTTTTTTTTCCAACATAAACTTTTTTTAAATAATAAAAATAAATGAACAAATGTTTTAAAAACTATAATGAAATAAATGCATGCACATTAATCTGTCCAGGTTGATGTCTTTGGCAGTAAATACATGGAGAATGTTTAAACAAATGTTATTGTAAGGAAAATAATAAACCATTATGATAAATAACCCTTTTAAATAAAAAGTTTAAAGTTTTATTGAGATGATTGTTGGTGATTGTATGGGTTTTGACCAGATTTGGTAGCAATACATGAACAAAGGGAAATTAAGACCAGTTTAAAAAAGATTTAAGACCTACCACACAATATTTCAGTAAATTTAAGACTTTTTAAGGCCTAAAATTTGGATTTTGAGATTTAAGACAATTTAGGACCCTGCAGAAACCCTGCTTATTGAAGATTTAAGCCAGTGTTTCCCAACCCTTTTCCTGGAGGTACACCAACAGTACATATTTTGGATGTCTCTCTTACCTGACTAATTAACTTCAGGTTTTGGAGTCTCTTCTTATGTTCTAATTAGGTGATTCAGGTGTGTTTGATTAGGGAGACATTGAAAATGTGGACTGTTGGTGTGCCTTCAGGAACAGGGTTGGGAAACACTGATTTAAGCAACAGGTTAATCTGTCACGCACTATTTTTAATGAAGAGAAATCTTGTCAGTTTTTGATAAGCCTTGATAAAAGCTCACAATGTTGTTGCAGATGAAATATAACATGGAAAACATAAATTAAATGTTTTCCATTAGGTTGTAGATCAATTAACAGTCCATCAAACATCTTCACTTAAGCCTCTCTACTTGTTGGTTGGTTTTGTGCATCTGCCATGTTTGTAGTTTAACACTTTTTACCCATGTTTGTAGTTCTAATTGAATTCACGTCCAACACGCAATGTGCTGTGGGCAATATCAGCGGTTAAAGTATGGACGGTTCTACACTTTGTATTTCTACCAGAAATAGACCATCCGGCATACACTTTTCAACATACATGGTTTGGGACATACTATTTAGGACATATAGTATGCAAGTTGGGACACAGCATTATTTTTAACATCGCTTTCGATGACGCAACAGCTCAATCCCACATCTCTACTAGACATGGTTCACAACTATCCTTCAGTGTGACATAAATTATGTGTTTTTTCTCCTCAAAATTCCCACATTATAAAGTGTTTATCATGTTTATAGTGTAAATGTTATAATTAGCTTCTATTTTTTATAATAATTTCATTATTGGAAGGAATATTCCATATCTGCAAAGCAATTTAGGATGAGTTACACCATGATAAACAGTTCTAAGAGTTATGGATTTGTTATATATAGTAATAAATGTTATATAGTAATAAATGACTCAGTGACTACTTTATGAAACAACACAATTGACAACGGATATCTGATGAATCTTACTCTGAGTCCTCCCCGGTGTGTTTTTCCACAGTGTACATGAGGTCATTGTGAATGGTGATGAGGTAACTGACGAGGGCAGTGGAGCACAGGCCCAGGCCACGTCTCTGTGGCAGCAGTACCTGCAGGTCAGCATCCAGACCGAGATCCTTCTCAGTGTAGTCAGCCGGAAGCTTGATCTCTCCTTTCAGAAACAGATCATTTCATGTATCAATTTATGAATCAAACAGGGTCACATCTTAAAGAAATGATCTGGATTTCTGCACTGATAAGTGAACTCAAAGTCATTGTGTTACCCAATATAAAAGAACATGGTTTTGTGTTATTAGTTAAGATGATTTTAGTCTATAGTTGTGCCTTTTAATGATTAGATCACATTTTATAAGTAATCATTTGCAGTAATCTGTAAATAATATGTATGTTTCTTGTCAGTAAAAATCAGGAGATGGCTTACCTGTGTTAGCCAGAGATACCCTTATTTGGTTCCACGTCGACAAGAAGATTTTGATGCGCTTTTCATACCAAGCAGTGAGTGAAGCTGTTTAATGAAAATATCACTATTACTGTGCTGTGCATTTAACATAATCTTTACATATAGAAATAGCATACAGTCACGCACATTTGTGCACACACATATACTGGAACCAGAGATCGCGTTAACCGAATATTTTCCGTCAATGACGGATTTTTTTCAGCAGTGACGGAAAAATCTGAGGGTGATCCGTCATTTTGACAGATGCTGAGGGAGATATATTGTAATGTGTAGATAACTGTAATTCCCACTCCTGTCCAGCTGATGGAGATTGCCCTTATTAATTAGCAATTGTCTTGTTTTGTCTCCTCTTTGTCACCGCTATGTACAGTTGTTGCAAAAATGTCATGGCAGCTGAGTGTGAGAAGTTTCTTTAAACGGCCAAATAGTGATATTTTTATTAAGGGTGAAAAAAGAGGAAGTGATGCAGTGGACGATGTAGAACAAACTCCTCACACTGACAGCGCGTTGAAGAGCTATGGACTGGATGATATGGAGCGCGTTTGTGAGCACAACGGAAGGCAGAGGAGTGCAGCCGCGCCCCTGGTGCAGAAAGAGCGCATGCTGCATGATTTTTGCCCTGCGAAACGAGTGCTTGCAGGATCGGGAAATCCCACATTCAGAGAATCCTGCAAACTTCTGATCACTTCCTTAGGAGAAATGTTTCCTGACTACAAAACGCTGGCTGAAGTGGCGCTAGTAATTCCGGTCTCCAGTGTGGTAGCAGAACGCGGCTTCAGCCTCCAGAACGAAATTAAAACTGTCACGAGAAGTCGACTTCCCGAGGCAAAGACACAGAATTTAATGACAATTGCCTCTGCATCAGCCTCCCTTGATGCGTTTGATTACGCACAGGCAAGCACCCAGTTCAGGTCGACGCGGACCAGGAGGAAGATATGACTTAAGGCAAATAGTCCTACAGAACATCGTCTGAATTATATTTCAAGTTATGTTCTTATATTAGTCGGAATTATATTTTATAATATATCTTGTTGTTTATATCTGCTTGTGTTCAGGTACAAATGGCCGTATTTTTATTCCCTCCACCGTCAGTGCAAAAAAACACATGAAACTTGAACGAATTTTGAGGTTTTGTTCATTTGTCGAATAAATAAATGAATAATTTAGCCTATATGCTCGTTGTGCAAGTTCATGATGAAAATATGAATAAAAAAGCGATTAGACAATATGCTAATTAAATGACGGGTAATAATAGGTTATGACGGAATTTTTACAACCCTCTCCGTCAAAATGACAAAAAATGAGAAAGTCTAACGCGACCTCTGACTGGAACATATTTGTGCTTAATACAACATTAATACCAAAAAGGTTGGGAGAAGAAGTTTGTCTAAAATGCAATAAATTCAAGAATGTGTTTTGTGTATTCTCTTCGGCTTTAATTTCACTGACAAAAGTACATGACAAGATTTTCACTGACCAAATAAACAGTTTTCTGTAACTAGAACTAATTTGCTTTTAATAGCTTCAACACATTCTGTTTAATTACTTTTAAAATCGCTTTTAATTACTGAATTTATTGTTTGGGAATTTGATGTTGTAATTGTTTGGGAAGTGAGAACACTAATTGTGAATGTTTAACAAGCCAATTAAATTCACAATCTGTCATGACACCATATTCAGATGCACAACAGTCTGTGCTTGTCATTGTTTCAACACGAGACAGATCAGGGGCCTCATGTATCAAGGCTGCGTACGCACAGAAACTTTGCGTACGCCAGATTTCACGCTCACTTTGGATTTACTAATGATGAAATTAACTTGAGAATGTGCGTCCGTGCCAACTTCATGCCTGGCCTCCGAGTATTTCTTTTGTGTGTTTGTTTTATTTCCATTGGCGACTCCTAGAGGCTATTGTGTTAAATTGCACACTACAAAGTATCCCACCAACAAAGTATCCTGGCAACTGGTTCTTTCCAAAGGAAACTGGAAGACCGCTCTGGGTTGAGCAAGTGATCTTTGAGCCTTGCAATGCCAGCTGTATGGGACGGGATGATCCGCATGTCTAGCAGGTATATAAGGTTTCCATACCATGCTGTTGACCAGCCAAACATTAAAGCGCAATTTGCAGCGATCGCCGGTTTTCCCAATGTCATCGGAGCGATCGACTGCACGCACATAGCTATAAAGGCGCCATCTGAAGACGAATTTGCATATGTGAATCGGAAACATTTCCATTCAATAAATGTGCAAATAAAATATGATGCTCAAATGTGATTGGGCAGCTGAAATACCAGTGGCGCTGCCTTGATAAGAGCAGAGGGGTGCTGCTATACCACCCTAACAAAGTGTTTCTCTAATACATCTGTCTCCCGCAGACACGGATACTACTCCAGACAGTAAAGTGTCGCCCACAATTGAGGCAGCTCTCTCCTTAAAGGGTGTTAGTCCAGCATCCCCTGTTTCCCTGCCTGTTCGGTCCACACCTTGACGAAGCGCCGCTGTTCTCCTCTTAACCTGCACATTTACATCAGACCATTTCTTTTTTTATTTGTTCACAGTGCGATGTAAACTCTCCCACTCTATTTTTTTTCTTTTGTTATTAATTCCGGAGAACAAACTTGCTAATAACACAGTTTTTCTCCGGTCTACCTCCGATAGGAGCACCTCCGATTCACATTCTGTGAAGTCATTACCATATTTATATTAGGGAGGAAGCAGAGAGGGGTTTTCTGCTCGTGCATGTGCGCTCAGTTTCACGATAATTCAGATGTACATTCACAGCTTTGTCCGTACGCAATGTTTTAGTATCAATTCAACGCAAGTCTTTGTACATGAGGCCCCTGGACTGCAATCAGGTTAGTCAAGGACATTCACTCTGTAAATTTGAAATCACGCTGTTGTAGCACATACAGAAAGAGACTTGATCTAATTACAATAATCTTCCCATGAAAGACACAATCTTGATGTCAATATATATTGTACTCTACTGTGTTATCCCAATAAATGCCTTCTTGTCAATGGTACCAGTACACATTTGCCAGTTACTCATGCTGCTGGTGTGCTTTTGCCTCTCTTGCTCATTAAAGTCTGGATGGTTTAACTTTGATCAAGTTACTGTATCATGCCAGGTTCACACCAAATGTGAAGCGCTCATTCGCATCTCTTCACTCGCATGATGTTCTTCATTTAGTTATGAATTCTACAGGCCACATCAAAGTTAGAAGACCGTCAGCGCTGCGTGTTCAGCTCCTCTGCTTGCATCTCGAGCATCAAGGACAGGTGAATTTTTTTGCTCAAAGTTGAATTTTTAGAACTCGGTTGAAGGTGAATTTCATGTGTTTGAGGCAAACATGTCGTGCATGCTGTGTCATCTGCTCAAAATGGTTTTTTTTCAACTCAGCGTGAAGTTTTAGATACATTTCAGCTGAGGGCATAAAAGTTGAGCACATTCAGTTTAGGGTTTCCTGCTTTTCCCTAGACAGAGTTCTTGCCCGACAGAGATTTCTTTGGATTCCCTCAATCATCTTACAATGTTATTTACAGTGTGTTAGTTGATGAAAGATATTATTATTAATTACAGTGACGATTTATCTTGATTTTTGGCACAAAATAAAAACAATGATCCAACTTTGCTTCAGTAGCAAAGCCTGATATGATCCTTGTAAAACCAAACATGAAACCCTTGTGCATAAACATTTCACCTGCTTATTTTTTTCAAAATAAACTTCTTACCTGCTTTCTGGTCTTGCAGGAACTCGCCTATGGTTTTGTAGGTTAAGTCTGTTATGTTCTGGAACTTCTTTACTAAATCCCGCTGTAGAACCAAGATATCAGGAAGAAACCTCACCAGCCGAAGCTCTGCTTCCTAAAATAAATGGTTTACATCACATTAGTCTCAAACTATCCACACCTTAATCTTACACTTTCAATCTCACATCTAAACACAACTTAAAAGTATTTTGTGTTAACACAATCACGTTTATCCAACTGTATATTTAGTTTAGCTAGTGTAATCTGTACTTATCTCAGGAAAAATGCATTAGGATTGCAAATTCTACCAATATTGTGTCGTTTTGAAATATTTACATATTTTCCATAATTACTCATTGATTTTTTCCACTGTTTTAATACTGATGAACACGCATTTAACTATAACCATAAGCAGTCAATTAAAGCAGTGTGTTTTATTTCTATATAACCAAAACACGTTCCTGTCTACACTTTCAATTGTCCTGTACCATTAAGGGTAAAAATAAACAACAACAATAACAACAACAAAAAACCTTTAACAAGCAGGGGTCTGTTCTTCGTACGTGGATTACTCAATTAGCTCGATTTAGTTATTGACGATTTGACGCGATCCAGGATCGTTTCGTTCTTTAAAACTGATCCGAGAGTTGTTGTCATAGTAACAGTTCTGGTAGCTCAAACCTGCTAGCGAGCAGGCTCATTTCATATAAACAGGATTAGATCGGGTCAGTACCAGCAAAGATAATATCGAAAGAATCTACCAAATGCTGATATTTTCTTACAGCAGTTATATACACTTGGGAAAAAAGTGAATTTTTTTTTTTACTATATATATATATATATATATATATATATATATATATATATATATATATATATATATATAGTTAAAATATATATTAATAAAACTTATATATAAGTTAATATAAACTTAATATATATATATTAATAAAACATATGCAATCTGCACTCCGAAATAAAAGTACAAAGACTGCCACCTGGTGGTTCAAAGCAAAAATTTATTGATATGAACTTTTTAGATCGCTTTAGTACAATTTGTATATGATAGACATGCACAATATGCGACTTTTTAAAGGAATAAAACATTTATGCAGTCATGAACATGTCTTGACAGTTAATATGACGGTGATTTGATGCTTCACAAAACTTGCAGACACCTTTACCAATATCAAAATGCTTTTGTAAACATCCAGTTTTTCTTTAGACCGATTAAGAAACCGGCTAGAATAATACTACTATGGCTACTATAATAAATAAAATCCGCTCCAACTGTAAAACTAAATAAATTGCTACATACTCTTGACACATGAAAGTGTAAAGCCTGCAGCCCACAACAAAGGTGGAAAGTTATTGCGTATCATATTTAACAAACCTTTAACTACGAATTTGATGTAATTTAGCTCACATGGATAATTGAATATTAATCAGATGATGTCATTACGTTGCTGTGCGGCCAGCCAATCGTTGCATTGCTGATCATGATTTCGAGGATCGATTGATCTGTCCTTCATAACACACGCAGCGATCTCAGATCAGTTCATCCAGACATTTTAATCTGATTCATGAACTTGTTTGAAGAACCAAATTAACCAGAGATCAGTTATCAAGATTAAAAGATCCAGGATCTGACAAATCATCTTCGATCATTTAAGCGAGCTACGAAGAACGGACCCCTGTACAACATGAATCTTTATTGCTGATGAACATCTTACCCTCTGAAGGAATCTCCAGAGCACAGGCAATGTGTCCCTGCCATTATTCTGCTCCACAATATGGGTAAGACTCATCAGTGAGACCTTCTTCCTGCTGCTCCAGATGGATGAATTATGAATGAGGGAGTTCTGAGGCAGAGAACGCAGGAAACGCCCTGGTTCCCCAAATGTCAGCTTCATCACCGGATTAGAAGATACTCGCTCATCTTCCCTGATGAAGGTGTTTACTTCCTTTAGCTGATGCTCCAAAACCTGAGAGAGATTGCATGAAAAAGGGGCTTCAGTGAACAACCATTTCAAATACTTTGGTTTGTTTGCGAGTACCTTTGAAAGGTGGAACAGTTAATCAACCATTCCATCTCATTCAACTAATCGGTTTTTGCCTAATGTTACATCCCTACTCAATCTACCTATGTAAAAGTTAGAAATCTTATGCGTTCTGTGATCTACTAAAAGATGGAGTGGTGTTTACCTTCAGATGATGTGTGATTACATCATTATTCATGGCATTTTCCCACCCATTTCTTGCATCTTTAGTGGAAAGGTTTGGATCATATGGAACAGGCCCTGCTTACAAGGTGACATTGCTTGAATTAATGAAACCGGACTAGTATGGCAAGTGACAAATGTAAACTGATTGTTGCTGGTGTTCTTACATTGGCTGGTCTGATGGGGTTCCAGTAGACTGTGGATGGCCAAATGGATGGTAGAGACTGTATCATCCACTCCTTTGCCCAGTGCTTTGCTCAGCTGCTCCATGTCTTTCAAGAGATGTTGCATAAGAAATGCATCAGGATGCACCACAGCAGGCTTGATAATCCGCATTATACTCTGAACAGAAACATGCAAAGATAGGAGATACTAGTAAAAGTGCTCTCAGAAAAATCTTGTCTTCAATTCAAACAAATCCGTCCATCTATCCATCCATCAAAGTCTGTCAGGCTTGTGGACGAGTACAGTTTTAGGTGTGAAAGTTGTCCTCTCTACACTTCTTGAATTTTATTTTTAAAGAATGGGCCTATACGGTTACCTTTTTTATACGTTTAGTGTATCACTAAGGCCCAATCCCAATTCTATTTTTGTACCCCTACCCCTTCCCCTTAGCCCTTAAAACCGAGTGTGAAAGGGAAGAGCTTTAAAATTGACCCTTAAGAATTGGGACAGCACTACAGCACCTGCACACGTCTTCGCGATCTCTTGCTTCATATGAGATCAGACGATCGCGACTGCTGTAGTTATTCTAGTTGCTTTATTATTTGGTATTTATCTTCAGGAAATCACTGAAGGCATATATTATGTTATCATAACGATCTAATGTGGCAATAAGATCGTAACTATACTGTGTATTTACACCGTGGCCATATTCATCAATGTAAACACACCAAAAACCACATTAACATTATAGCAGAAACTGTAAAAAGGTCATTCCCAGCCACTAGACTTTTCTGACAGGGTATTCGAGTGTCATCGAGTTTCAGAATGTTGTGGGACTGCAATACAGGAGTTATTATTATGGATTATAAATAGCGAAATTTTGCGTTTTTTTTATTTTAGCATTTTTTTTTTAAAGCATGGCAGTAAAACATGAGCGCGGTTATGAATATATTAAAACATGTGCTTGTTTGTTGTAAAAATTCGTAATAATGACAAAAAAAAAACTAATTTGTGGATCTCCTTACTTCCGGGTGCAGCTATCCTGCCGTTGTGGCTGGTGTATCCTGGGAAATTTTCCCTTGGTTTCGAGTGTGGTCCTGAAAAATCTCAGTTCGAAGGGGTGGATACCCCTTGCTCTTAACCATACGCCTTCAAGCTAGAGAATTGGGACACCCCTACCCCTTCACGGGAATGCACAAAACGAGGTGTTGGGGTAAGGGCAAGGGCTAAAGGGTTGAATTGGGATTGGGCATAAATCGTTGACCTGGAGACAGTCAATAAGGACACTTGTTGACATGGGCTAGGCCAATACTGGGACCACATCACCTTAGGGTGTACTCATACTAGGCACGGTTGCCTTAAACTGTGCCTGAGCACGATAGTCCCCTATCCCCTCTCCCTCTTGGCGTGCAATCACACTGCAATTTTACCTTCCAAGCCCGATCATGCTTACGTCATCGATGATGCGACTGTTACCTCCATAAATTAGGAAGAGAAGTGCTCTCGCTTAGTACAATGGAGATTGCTTTAGTTATATTGTTGTGTATTATTTTAAGACTTTTGGTATGCGATGACACACAGTCAAATATTTTGCTGAACAGATCCATCACTTTTGACACTCAAATATTTTCATGAAAGTCGTGCTGCACATATTGTGAGCTGAAGGGGTTATCTTTAAAAAAAATTATGACAGTTCGCTTGCACTGAAAAGTAAGAAGGATTGATAAATCCATATGAAACAGTCCCTTGAAAGTGACATCGCATCCTGGGCAGGCCAACTGAACAGCACCCAGGTGAGAAACGGTGCACTCACACTTGTCAAACAAACTGGGGATATGGGGTCAACCATGCGCGGGCACAATTCGCATAGCCTAGTGTGAGTACACTCTTAGTTTATTGTTTGTTTACATTCACTAAATAAGCAACTGTTCCCAAAAGTTATGACCTTGTCCAATGATGTTATACATATATCATTTGAATGCTCTGTCGGATTATAGTCAGCATCACATCTACAAAGAAATCATTTGCAATTCACAAATATAACTATTGTTAATAGTCATTGCAAATAACATAAGTGTTACTTATGTTGTGTTGCTATATTTTAATACAATTGCATTTAATCATCTTGGAGGATTTTCAAAAATACAGTAGGGGAAATAAGTATTCGACACGTCACCATTTTTCTCAGAAAACATATTTCTAAATTACTTGAAATTTTCACCAGATGTTGATAAAAACTTAAGAAATGCATTTATGAAAAGAAAACAAATCTAATTAGTTTTCAAATTAAGTTAAGTGTGTTAAAATGAAATGTCGAACACATGAAAAAAGGAAGGTGTAGAAAGGCAGTCAAAGCCCAGACAGCAAGTAAAATCTCTCAGACGTTATTTAGTAATCCTCCGCCCTTCATCAGTGTAAAATCAATATCAGCTGCTTCAATTCAACATTAGCAGGATGATGAAGATGAAACTAGAGTGGAAATTTCAGCAAGACAATGATCCAAAACACAGCCAAGGAAACTCTCAAATGCTTTCAGAGAAAGAAAATCAAGCTGTAGAATGACCCAGCCAATCACCTGATGTGAATCCAATAAAAATACTAAATAGAGATCAGTTTGGATGGACAAAACAAGATTTTTACACTATTGAAGTCTGTGGAAAAACTCACACCTGAGCAATTCATGCCTTTTTTTATATATTGATTAGTAACGCTGGATATTTGAAAGACTTGTTTCAGATTTCTTCTGGAATGATGAGTTGTTAATGTTCATAGCCTGTTTAAAGCATTAATTGAATCAAGATATATAGAACGCAGTACCTGTGGATTGTTCTGAGTTCCTATCAACATGGACATGTGTGTGAGCAGTCTGAGAAGAGCGAAGGGGGCAGGTGACATGTTCTTGGTGTCCTGCATATCAGGGAGGTCACGGCGTTGAGCATCACCCAGAATGTGTCCAGACTGAGTACGATCCCCTCTGTATAGATAAAACAATTAACTCAAAAAATACTTCTGTTTGAAGAAACATACACATCTCAAACAATGTCATCTTTGCATCTAAAATGATTTAACTGACTGAATGACACTTAATGAGTATCACGACTTCAAGTAAAGTGCTACCAATAAAACAGGAAAAACACACATTCACTACAAGAGTAACTTACTGTATTTGCATGGGTCGGAAACCATTAACAGGTATGTGGTTGGAACCACCTATTTCTGCATTACAGTCTGGACAGAGACTACGCTCCATAGGTTGACCACACTGGAAAAATGTATGAAATTATGTACATTTTGGGAGAACAAAATAATAATTTTGTAATTAAATTAAATTCAGTATTAATATACAGTATATGCACTAATGGTAAACCAAATCATAGGAAATAAGTGACAGGACCTACCTCACCAACAGTGCATGGATGACCATTAGGACAGACTGTTAAAGAACATCAGAGATTTAGAAAGACTGAAATATATTTTGTTTCATTTCAATGTAGAATGCCTTGTCAATGTCAAAGCGTTTATAATTGTGTGTTTAAGTTCAAGATTTCCAGAAATTTTCTGAAATGACAGGAATTACTGGAACTTGTTTACAAATGTATTTGTTGCTTTTTATGTACTTTTACTTACGTATTCAAATATTGAAATCAAAACGTTCTTATATTAACGATATAGTTTGCGACCATTGTTTTATGTTTTGTTGCAAGTAATTGCATAATCATAATCATGGAACTTTTTGATAGAGTATTCCCATGTGTCAGTGGGCATAGATTTAATATTACTCTTGTAGTAACATGGTAATGCAACAGAATGCCATCATTTAACGTTGTATTTCCGAATAACTGGATGACTAATAACTTTTTATTACTAAATTCAGATAAAACTAGCAATTTGTTGCTATTTTCAGACCTGAACAACCCTAATTTTCACGTTTTGCAGCATGTTGTTTAAATAGCAAATCCATTTGCACCACTATGTGGACTCATGGGTGTGCCAGTCTAGAAAGGTGGTGTGTTAAGGCGCATTGTTGGCACGTTGCTATTTTGAGGAATTGATATGGGCAGCGCCACTTACCAACTAAAAGCTGGTCAAAAGACCAGCGCAGAGCGTGTTGGTTGTGCGCCTATGCGAGTCCAAATGCTTGCACATTTCTTAATACACACAGGATGTACACCAATACACAAATAAACACTGAAAACTGAACTGACACTGTTTCAATTTACTATGATCTTCTATGTGAAGCTTTGACAAAATCTACATTGTAAAAGCGCTATACAAATAAAGGTGAATTGAATTGAATAAGAATAGGACTTGTGTTTGGACATAATATATATATATATTTTGACCACACTTCGTTATTATTGCTAATTTATTCGTTTGCTGGAAATTAGAACTGAATTTAGAAATAGTTTTGAAACAAATCTTCATGCTTAAACGAAATTAAATATGTAGGCTAATGGATGTCTTCAGTGGAGTGAGTACGTTTCCTTATCCACGAAAGTAAAGGAGTAAAGTAAAGTAAAGAGGCCGAATGATGGAGGCTCTTTCTATATCCTCGTGCTGCAGATGGTCTGTTTAACTGTTTTCTCGCTAGTGACGCATTCAGTTTTTCCACTTACAAAGTCCGCAATGTAAATAGCAAATGCACCATGGTGCGATGCTACTGACTCTTAAAGGGAATGGGAGATGAGACTCGGATCGGTTTAATGTACGTTATGCTCAAAACACACCCAGAACTAATTTCTTCCATCAAGAGCAATAAGCGAATAAGCACAACACCGTTTGACCATGAGCCGTGACGCAGATCATATTTTTCCAGCTTTAAAACAGCAAAAGTGGATTCGGACACACCCTTAATGGTTTTGCACCATGCGCTTTAGACTTTGTGCCTAGATCATTAAAATAGAGACCCTCGTCTTTAGTCAAAAATTTAAGGGGTGATATTTAGTAACACCTTGTCATTTGGAGGCCACATTTCAAGCATCTGTAAAAGTGTTGCCAAATTTGACATATGCTATCAACATCTAATGCGTTAA